>NC_072732.1:187190454-187790454 GCF_026930045.1 Uloborus diversus | reverse complement strand
TAATCGTAGCAGACGATCAACGCCACCGCGAAATAAAATAAATAGAATTGATGGAACACGGAAGAATGATCTTTTATGGAGTCCGATTTGTAAATTTGTTATTCTAAGTTGTAAATATTTTGTTAATATAGTGAGTTTTTCGTTTAGATAGTATTGTGCATTTTCTTTAGTCAATTTCAATAACTTTCTAAGCAATAAAAGATGCAAGCGACCAAGAAGAATCAGCAAACGGTAAGATTTTTACCTACAGTTTCAATTTAAGATACCGATTAGTACATTTTTGCGTTAACGCAAAACGTTTACGCCATTTCGTTCACGCCAACGCTGACAGCTCCAAATGAAATAAAAGTTACCGAAAACTGATCAAAAACTATTACTAATGTCAAAATAATGCATAACTAAAAGAAAAACAGTTCAATCTCTGCACCTGGAAGTTTTTTTTAAGGAAAACACATTGTCTTAAAATACATGTCGAGTGCCAAACTATAGATAATGCTGCCATCTAGCAACCATGCTGCTAAAGTCTTCGCCAAGCCCTTCCACTAGTCACATGATACATCTATGAACCAATTTTCTTTATCAGCAAGAATGAGAAAGCTCGGTCTACTCTTATTATTAGTCTATGGAATAGACTGAGTAATGGCAACCCTTTTGCTGCTCATAAACCAAACCATGTGAGTGGTGGATATCTTAGCAACAGCGGGCAGACAATCAACGCCCGCGAGAAATAAATAAAATTGATGGAACACGGAAGAATGATCTTTTATTGAGCCCGATTTGTAAATTTGTTATTCTAAATTTTAAATATCTTGTTAATATAGTGATTTTTTCGTTTAGATAGTATTGTGCATTTTCTTTAGTCAATTTCAATAACTCTCTAAGCAATTAATGATGCAAGCGCCCAAAAAGAATCGGCAAACGGTAAGATTTTTACTTACAATTTCAATTTAAAATACCGATTAGTACATTTTTGCGTTCGCGCAAAACGTTTACACCACTACGTTCACGCCAATGCTGACGTAGCAGTTCCAAATGAAATAAAAGTTACTGAAAACTGTGATCAAAAACTAATTACTGATGTCAAAATAATGCATAACTAAAAGAAAAATAGTTCAATCTCTGCACTTGGAAGAAAATTAAAATGAAAACACATTACGTCTTAAAATACATGTCGAGTGCCAAACAATAGATAATGTTGCCATCTAGCAACCATGCTGCCAAAGCTTTCGTCAAGCCTCCCACCAGTCACATGATGTATCCATGAACCAATTTTTTCATCAGCAAGTCTGGGAAAGCTCGGTCTACTCTTATTATTAGTCTATGGTGCATTTTATTTCCTTGTCGGCCAACAATGAATTCGGCTATCGATCGCGTGAATAAAAGCTTAGCCGTTATTAAAATCTGCTTAAAAAAAAAAACGTTATAATTCAAATTCTATAAAACATGGAAGCTCCAAACACATTCTATCATACGCGGAAAAAAATCTCTAAATTGGTATTAAATTTAAAAAAATTTAACTATGTTTTCACTGCAAAAAGGGCGAAAAACCTTTTAGAGGTTTTTAATTAATATCTTCGTTAATTAATGTCATCCAAAGATGCAACCTATAAGAACACTCTCGATCAACTCTCCTTTCGAACTAATTTTTTTTTTTTTTAATCGGTCCATCCATAGACTAATAATAAGAGTAGACCGAGCTTTCCCAGACTTACTGATGAAAAAATTGGTTCATGGATACATCATGTGACTGGTGGAAGACTTGGCGAAAACTTTGGCAGCATGGTTGCTAGATGGCAACATTATCTATAGTTCGGCACTCGACATGTATTTTAAATAATGTGTTTTCATTATAATTTTTTTCCAGGTGCAGAGATTGAACTGTTTTTCTTTTAGTTATGAATTGTTTTGACATTAGTAAATAGTTTTTGATCACAGTTTTCAGTAACTTTTATTTCATTTGGAACTGCTACGTCAGAGTTGGCGTGAACGTAATGGAGGAAACGTTTTGCGTTAACGCAAAAATGTACTAATCGGAATCTTAAATTGAAATTGTAGGTAAAAATCTTACCGTTTGCCGATTCTATTTGGGCGCTTGCATCTTTAATTGCTTAGAGAGTTATTGAAATTGACTAAAGAAAATGCACAATACTATCTAAACGAAAAACTCACTATATTAACAAAATATTTACAACTTCGAATAACAAATCGGACTCTATAAATATTCCGCGTTCCATCAATTCTATTTATTTTATTTCTCGCGGTAGTTGATCGTCTGCTACGATCAACGCCCGCTGTTGCTAGGATATCCACTAGTCACATGGTTTGGTTCATGAGCAGCAAAGGGTTGCCATAGCTCGGTCTATTCTTATTATTAGTCTATGGGTCCATCCGTTTAGGCGCTAGAGTGCCACAGACAGAGACACAGTTACACAGACACGTCAAACTTATAATAACCCACTTCCTTTGTGTGTCGGGGGTTAAAAAGAGCTTATTTTCGCGAGCCGTAATTTTCGCTAAAATAAGAATATCGGTGATTTTGCGAGCTGAAAATTTCGCGAATTTTACACGAACTGAACCCAAAGTTGATTCAAAAATAAAGTAGAAACATTTTGCTAGGCTTAAACGTTCGCGATTACTACGGGGTCGTGCATGAAAAAAATTAAAATTAATGTCTCGTGAAAATAAGTGCTTTTACAGTCTTTGAAAGAGGTTTCATTGTAGCTGAAGCAAAAATAAGAAATTACTCTTTTGGTGCCTCCCTGAGCATACGATGGGGAAACCAGGAAAAAAAAAACGGATTTTCAATCTAATATATTTCTTTATCAATTTATTGACAGAATTTCTTTAGTCTCCTTTAAAGTATTCGCCATTAGACGCAATACACTTGTTAATTATTTTTTCCCACTGTTCGAAGCTCCCCTGGAGCTCTTCAACTTTGATCACATTCAGTGTCCTCTGCGAAGCAGTTTTAACAGCCTACATCATCAAAACGCTTCATTTTCAGAATTTTTTTTATCCCCGAGAACAGAAAAAGATCACAGGGGGCTAGGTCTGGCAAAAGGGGGGGGGGTGAAGAACGACTGGCTATCCCTGGAGAGGCAAAGTAGTGGTTAGCAGTGAAGGCTGAGTGTGGGCTGAGCGTTATCATGGTGAAGGTAAGGAACCATTTACCTGATCGCCCGCACGAGTTCCAATTCACTCCTGTTTCTCCTAAAATTTCCTCAATCGTAAAACGACAATTCTCGTTGATTTTTTTGGCGGATTTTTTCAACGTTTTCATCATTTCGAGACGACGAAGGGCGCCCAGAACGAGCATGATCTCCAACACTCATCTCAACACATTTAAGTGGCCCAAACCACTCGAAAACTTGTGCACGGCTCATGGCATCGTTCTTGAAAGCTTGCTGAAGCATTGGGTGAGCTATTCCGTAGCTGACTTTTCAAGCAGGAAGCAAAATTTCAAGCGAATTCATTGTTCTTTTAAATCTGCCGTAATGAGTTCGCAGGTGGAAAGCAGTAACACTTGAGAAAACCAACACTATGATTGGACGTTATCAACTACACTGATGCCACTTGAACATCTGTTTTATGAAGGTCTCTACTTCAGCCATTTAGCTGGAAACCACTCCACTACATCTAGAATCGGCAGCGTGCCATTAGTCCGGTTTCTTTTCGGTCCCCCCTCGTATTTGAAGTTTCAAAATCATTTAACTCTTCCTTTCAGTGAATACTAGCAGAAACTGGCAGACGGTGTTCTGCCTACTACCCCAAATACTATACAGGGTTTTAGTCCTGTCTATAGATACATTTTTAACTCCATTCTTTGGGTTTGGATGTAATAATCCAGAAGGCGTTGCACAAAATGTGGAAAAATAATGAATAAATCATGCTGATGAAACTTCTTCTCACTGACAGAAATTTATGAATACTTTTCAATTATAATAGATATCAAGTAAAAGAACAAATATTTAAAATAGTTAAATCAGTTAAATTAAAATTTTTGAATATAATGTTTATATCTAACTTGCACAATGCTCCCCTTCCTTACTTTGGGAAAAGGTACTTGTGTATTATTCTGTCACTAATGGGGTGGTTTCCTTCATTCAAAAGTACTACTTTTAGTAGTTATTAAAATGGATAGAATGAGCAAAAAAAAAAAAAAAAAAAAAAACATGGACCCAGAAAATACTTTCATTTTCCCAACAGTTTTTTTAAATTAATTTTTTAAAACGTCGGATTTTTCAAACAAGGCGTGGTATTGATGACGTCACAAATGATGCACTTTGCCGCATCTTTCTACTACGTTTCCACGTCATGATAATCAAGCAACGAATTAAATATTGCGCTCTACGCTTGCTATCAACCATATCGTTACCAATACACGTAAGTAAAGATGCGAATTAAATATTTTGTTCTGCGAATGGCAACACTGAATGGCATTTCATCATTTGTGATGTCATCGGCAGAAGACATAAACAATGAAAGCGCACCGATTTAAGTTTTTTTTTTAAATATTAAACTTAAACAAATTATTTAAAAAATGGTCAGATCCTACGTTTTTAAGCACATTCTTTCAGAAAAAAAAAATACCTTTGAAATTTTGGAAACCACCCCATTTTCTTGTTGTTCAAAGAATGATGCTAAAAATTTTCTACTCGCAACCCCGCCCTCTCCCCCCCTCCTTCCAGCGCTTGATATGCTAACTAAAGTATGTCACAAGCAGTGCAGTACCGATTCTAAAAGTAGCTATTAATTTTTCAGACCTAAATTCGAGCATTTACTGAAATTCAGTGTGATATTTTCGTTCAACGTTTTTAATTAATATCGTTCAAAATCTTTGGAACTTTCAGACTAGCAATCAATCGAATGATGCAAAATGATCAATACTAATTGCTTTTGGTCAAAATTCGACAAATTACGCTTCAATCCGATTCTATTCTTCTTAGAGGCAAAGCACAAAATATTTTTTGTTTACTTCTGGACAAAATGTAGGTGTTAACGAATGTGCATTTCGATTAACGTACAATTTTAAAGAATTTGAAGACTTTTTGTCACCTAATTAAGAAATTTCTGGGGAAGTTTCTCTTACAAATGCAGTAAAAGAACAAATTAAAAAAGTTGCATTGAAGTGCACGCCTCTAACGTTCTAACAAATGTTGAACAACAGTTTGAGACTCCAATGATAGAAAAAGAAAATTGAGCCAAAAACGCAAAAAATATAAAACATGAAATAAATAAAGAAAACGGTGATGCCCTAAATCTGTTTTTGTTACAAACCATTATTCAAATTATAAAATTCGAACTGAGAAGTTAAATGTCATTCCTACAAAACCCAACATCTTATGAGGCTAGACAATGAAGAGTTAACGGTATGGTTTAATCATTTAATAACGAGGGAATTAAAATCTTTTATGTAATTTCGAAGAACTGTGTGTGTGAATAAAAAAGATAAGTATTGAAAATTTAGGAACAAATCGCTTAAACTGCAGTAAAACATACTGAAGACAAGACAAAGCTAAAACCACCCAAAATGTAATCTGGATCATGTTTTTAAAGAAGTTTACTTCAGGGTCATTCCATGTCAAGTGATCCAAAATTTGGGAAATTTTTCCCTCATCCTTTTGTATTTCTTTGAAATTCGGCTCATCGATTGTACCCTTCGAGGTAATCAAAAGTCCAAATTTTTAGATTTTTATCTCTATTATTTTTTTATTTACGACACTTTGATTTTTCGAAAAACCCTCTTTTTTTCATGGATGCTTGAACATAAAATGGATGATAACTCAACACCAAATATAGATAAAAAGATTTGGTAAAAAGTATTTTAAAGTACATTAGTTGCTGTTTAATGGGATATGAAACATAATTAATTTCAAAAAAATTTAATTTAAAAAAAAAGAAATTTAAATTTTAAATTTAAATTTCTCAGAAAACGTATAATTAATTAAAAAAAAAATTCTGGAAAATTTGAGTGTATTTTATCTTCATTTGTGCAAAGTTTCAAGTTGGGATCTGAATGGGATCATATTTTTATGGATTTTTAAATAAAATTTGACTTATGAAATAATGATATTTTTCATATTCTAACTAGTTAAATATGAGGTTCTCTTACTGGGGATGGTCTAGTAAGTAGTAATTGATCATGACTATGCTTGAAATGAACTGACATGAATTTGTAGATTGGTAAGGCCCCCCCCCCCCCCGCCACTTTTAATCTTTTTTTTTCAAAACTTTTCAAAATGTAAAATAAATAAATAAATAAATAAATAAACAGCCAAAATGAATAGTAAACTTATTAAAAGTTGGTAAATGTTCTTCGTTAAAGCAAGAACCCCCCGCACCATCACTTTTATTATTATTTTTTTTTTTTTCAAAACTATTTTCAAAATGTAAAAAATAAATAAATGAATAAAATAAAACAAAATGAATAGAAAACATATTAAAAGCTGGTAAATTTTCTTCTTTAAAGCAAGACAAAGTACATTACAACACCTACGATTAACACTAAACTAGTATCACGCCTCACCTAATGCTTTTTTTTTTTTTCAGATCAAGTGTTTCTTTTTCAATCCTTACTTCACAAAGTGTACTTGATTAATAAATTAAAGATACTTAAAACTGTGATCAAAAACTAATTACTAATGTCAAAATAATGCATAACTAAAAGAAAAACAGTTCAATCTCTGCACCTGGAAATAAAACTATAATGAAAACACATTACGTCTTGAAATACATGTCGAGTGCCAAACTATAGATAATGTTGCCATCTAGCAACCATGCTGCCAAAGTTTTCGCCAAGCCTCCCACCAGTCACATGATGTATCCATGGATCAAGTTTTTCATCAGCAAGTCTGGGAAAGCTCGGTCTACTGTTATTATTAGTCTATGATTGAGATAATATTTCCGATCATTTCCATACAATTAAAATCACGAGAAATACGCAGACGACAATCTATTACGATTTAGCTCATAGACTAATAATAAGAATAGACCGAGTTAGGGCAACCCTTTTGCTGCTCATAAACCAAACCATGTGAGTGGTGGATATCTTAGCAACAGCGGGCAGACGATCAACGCCCGCGAGAAATAAATAGAATTGATGGAACACGGAAGAATGATCTTTTATTGAGTCCGATTTGTAAATTTGTTATTCTAAGTTTTAAATATCTTGTTAATATAGTGATTTTTTCGTTTAGATAGTATTGTGCATTTTCTTTAGTCAATTTCAATAACTCTCTAAGCAATTAATGATGCAAGCGCCCAAAAAGAATCGGCAAACGGTAAGATTTTTACTTCCAATTTCAATTTAAGATACCGATTAGTACATTTTTGCGTTCACGCAAAACGTTTACACCATTACGTTCACGCCAATGGTGACGTAGCAGTTCCAAATGAAATAAAAGTTACTGAAAACTGTGATCAAAAACTAATTACTGATGTCAAAATAATGCATAACTAAAAGAAAAATAGTTCAATCTCTGCACTTGGAAGAAAATTAAAATGAAAACACATTACGTCGTGAAATACATGTCGAGTGCCAAACAATAGATAATGTTGCCATCTAGCAACCATGCTGCCAAAGCTTTCGTCAAGCCTCCCACCAGTCACATGATGTATCCATGAACCAATTTTTTCATCAGCAAGTCTGGGAAAGATCGGTCTACTCTTATTATTAGTCTATGGTGCATTTTATTTCCTTGTCGGCCAACAATGAATTCGGCTATCGATCGCGTGAATAAAAGCTTAGCCGTTATTAAAATCTGCTTAAAAAAAACGTTATAATTCGAATTCTATAAAACATGGAAGTTCCAAACACATTCTATCATACGCGGAAAAAAATCTCTTTAAATTGGTATTAAATTTAAAAAAAATTAACTATGTTTTCACTGCAAAAAGGGCGAAAAACCTTTTAGAGGTTTTTAATTAATATATTCGTTAAGTAGACCGAGCTTTCCCAGACTTACTGATGAAAAATTGGTTCATGGATACATCATGTGACTGGTGGAAGACTTGGCGAAAACTTTGGCAGAATGGTTGCTAGATGGCAGCATTATCTATAGTTCGGCACTCGACATGTATTTTAAGTAATGTGTTTTCATTATAATTTTTTTCTAGGTGCAGAGATTGAACTGTTTTTCTTTTAGTTATGAATTGTTTTGACATTAGTAAATAGTTTTTGATCACAATTTTCAGTAACTTTTATTTCATTTGGAACTGCTACGTCAGAGTTGGCGTGAACGTAATGGAGGAAACGTTTTGCGTTAACGCAAAAATGTACTAATCGGAATCTTAAATTGAAATTGTAGGTAAAAATCTTACCGTTTGCCGATTCTATTTGGGCGCTTGCATCTTTAATTGCTTAGAGAGTTATTGAAATTGACTAAAGAAAATGCACAATACTATCTAAACGAAAAACTCACTATATTAACAAAATATTTACAACTTCGAATAACAAATCGGACCCTATAAATATTCCGCGTTCCATCAATTATATTTATTTTATTTATCACGGTAGTTGATCGTCTGCTACGATCAACGCCCGCTGTTGCTAGGATATCCACTAGTCACATGGTTTGGTTCATGAGCAGCAAAGGGTTGCCATAGCTCGGTCTATTCTTATTATTAGTCTATGGGTCCATCCGTTTAGGCGCTAGAGTGCCACAGACAGAGACACAGTTACACAGACACGTCAAACTTATAATAACCCACTTCCTTTGTGTGTCGGGGGTTAAAAAGAGCTTATTTTCGCGAGCCGTAATTTTCGCTAAAATAAGAATATCGGTGATTTTGCGAGCTGAAAATTTCGCGAATTTTACACGAACTGAACCCAAAGTTGATTCAAAAATAAAGTAGAAACATTTTGCTAGGCTTAAACGTTCGCGATTACTACGGGGTCGTGCATGAAAATAGTGAAAATTAATGTCTCGTGAAAATAAGTGCTTTTACAGTCTTTGAAAGAGGTTTCATTGTAGCTGAAGCAAAAATAAGAAATTACTCTTTTGGTGCCTCCCTGAGCATACGATGGGGAAACCAGGAAAAAAAAAAACGGATTTTCAATCTAATATATTTCTTTATCAATTTATTGACAGAATTTCTTTAGTCTCCTTTAAAGTATTCGCCATTAGACGCAATACACTTGTTAATTATTTTTTCCCACTGTTCGAAGCTCCCCTGGAGCTCTTCAACTTTGATCACATTCAGTGTTCTCTGGGAAGCAGTTTTAACAGCCTACATCATCAAAACGCTTCACTTTCAGAATTTTTTTTATCCCTGAGAACAGAAAAAGATCACAAGGGGCTAGGTTTGGCAAATACGGGGGGTGAAGAACGACTGGCTATCCCTGGAGAGGCAAAGTAGTGGTTAGCAGTGAAGGCTGAGTGTGGGCTGAGCGTTAGGGTGTCCCGTCCATATATGAGAAAAACAAAAATTTGAGCTACACTATCACAAGAGGTGTCAAAATTTGCGAAATTTTTCACAGATCACGAAAAAGGTAAAAAAAATGGAATTGCGTGTCATCTTGAGGGCTCTACCGCTCTTTGAAGTTTTGCATATTTTACATTTTTGACAGACTTACACGATATGATTTAAAAAATACAAAAATAAAGTTTAGAAAGCATTTTATTTAAGAAACTAATGAAACAAAGCACAGGAAAACAAAATAAACAAACTTCAGTTTATAAATAATGACAAAAGTTTAGAATTTAAACTTATTTTTGTGTCCAAAATTTGGCATTTCTGCGCGAGATTGCAACCTGGTTCTAACGAAGCCATCTCTAGAAGTAGCGTTAGTAACACTTTGTGAAGCCTGTGTTATTAGTTTAACACATCTTTCCACAGATTGTGAGTGGCAAGGAAAGTCAACGATTTCCAAGCTATTATCTTTTGCCATAATTTGAAGGTTCTCGTTAGAAATATGTCGAAGAACCGGTGGTGCTGTAACCTGACACTCTTGCCAGACAATTATTTCCGTATAATCTTTAGCAGATAAATTAATTTTTGGTGTTTTAAATATTCTGCGTTTAGTGCTACTTTCAGCCTCTCTAGCATTTTTTATTCTTCGTAATGCTAACTCCCGAATGTGCTCCCTATCATCAAACAACATATTGACCAGCAGGTTTTCTGGGTGCGCAAAAAAAGCATTTCTTTCGATAACAGAATACACAACAGATTTCAAGTTTTCGGGTAATAATCGAGAGTACACAATCATTTGAAAAAGATGTTTGGCTGCTTCCTTAAAAGATGACTTTTGCTTAATTAAGAACCAAACTGGAGCGTACACTTTAACCACGTAGTTAACAAGTAATCGCAAATTTTCTGTTGGATTAAGAGTACTACTTACATAAAGTCTGAGTATACGATTAGCAGAAGCAAGCCATCTCGAGTGCGCTATTTTTCCAGGTTGGCGATTTGCCAGCTCAGGACTACAGAAACCAGTTGATACAGCTTGACAAATCTCATAAAGATATTTTTGATCCGTGCTTAGTTCATCAACCACAATTTTCGGCAAATTAGGCATATTACCATCCACCGCGCAAAAAGACAATGTCATTTTATTTTCACAACCAGCTAACTGTTTTCCAATAGGTCCGGAATATTCTTTAGGACCCAAAGTGCAACTATATAAGGTCAAGAATAAATGACGAAGGGGTAATTCGTTAGCATGAAGCATACACACACACACACCATTGCAATGGTCTTTCCCAAATACTCCTCTAGATATTGAATCACGCCACCCTTTCAACCGGTGTTTATTGCAGTTCCGTCACATCCAACGCAAATCACGTCTTCTAAATTCAAGCATTGACCTTCTAATAGAGCTGTAATCGAAGTTAGAATTGCCTTTGCAGTGCCACGACTTGACGTTGTGTGTCCCAGATAAATTGATCCGGGTTCTGCTAAAATTGAGATGTGCTCTTCTAAAATTTCTTTGCGATGGTAACGAGCTCCTATTTTCTCATTTATCAGAGTCTTGTCTTTACGTCCATCAAAGTAAATGCTTTTTATAACAATACTTCCAATATCTTTGGAAGCTTCTTTCCGAGCTTTAGCTACAGCTCTGTGGATTTTGTTTTTATCAACAACTAGAGTTAAATCTTCTTTTGAAACCAAGCCGACATCAGCTAAAACTGCAGAAGTAACAGCAGCAGCAGATCGCGTCGACAAACCGTATCTAACCTTAGCAACTGTTGGCAAGATCAGTGTATTCCTATTTGTCGTTGAAGTTGATGGTGTCCCTGTAAAGGCCGTATTCGTCTCTGTTATGGGATACGTTTCTGGAGAAAATTCACGCATCGAATCGTCATCAAAATTTGCTGAGACAGAATCGTTATTTTCAGTAGAAGACTTTTTTGCTGCCCTTTCAAGTTTTCTCTGCTGTTGTTTCAATAATCTAGCTGTTTCTTTCTTATCGACACCTCTTATCACCATTTTCCTGTCATTTCTCTGATCCAACAAGAAACTTCTCTCATTGATGGGAACTTTTTTAGGTTTTAAACACGAACAAGACTCAAATACAGGGCACTTACAAGCCGCAACGTCGAAGAGCTTCTCAGATGACTTTAAAAAGCACTTCAGTTTATTTTCAAAACTATCACTTCGTTTGCTTCTGGAGTATCGTTTCAAATTGACGTACTTTTTCGAAATAGAATTTTAATAATTGAATTACTCGTTCCTTAGTTACGATTGGAATTGAAGCTTTTGTCCAAATACTGTTGATTTTTTTCAGAAACAATTGTATATATATCTGAACTGGAAGGGTCCTTTCCATTATGCATACATTTCTGTTCGCTCCTGACAAATAAAATAAATTTTATGACGTCTTTTACAGTAAGTAGCTGCCGATCATCAAGTTCCTTGTAGGGTCCCAGTATAGCACAAGTAGTCTCACTACGTCTCGAACTCATTACTTAAAACTAACAGAATCGGCATATAACACTAACAATTGCAACTGTACTTTTAATAGCATTAAAATTACTTTGGCTACGAAGAAAACACCCGTGAGTCAAGCCAAGAAAGCCCTCGAAACAAATAAAAGGAATTAGCAAGTTGAAACCAAACAATGTCGAAGTCGTCAGTAACATATTGTTGCATGCAAATCGAGACGTGGCGCCAAGCTTCGCGGACGATTCTACTGCGGAAATGGGGGTTATTCCCATATAGGCATTTACAGTAGTAATCACCATATGTTTTTTTTTTTTTTTTCTGTTCGTGTTGATATTACGAATCACGATCTTTTTATTTCAGCTGTCGAGCTTTTATTTCACAGTAAATTTATAACTTTATTCACAGTACTTCTTTTTCAGTTGCCATAAAAATGACAAATTTTCAAAACTTTGACGATCGGTAGAGCCCTGAAGATATAGTTTTATTCTATTTTTTAAATTATTTTTGTAATTTACGATCGATTTCGTAAATTTTGAGAGGTCTTGCATTAAGAAAAACGGAATTTTTTTTTTTCGGGACACCCTACTGAGCGTTATCATGGTGAAGGTAAGGAACCATTTACCTGATCGCCCGCACGAGTTCCAATTTACTCCTGTTTCTCCTAAAATTTCCTCAATCGTAAAACGACAATTCTCGTTGATTTTTTTTGGCGGATTTTTTCAACGTTTTCATCATTTCGAGACGACGAAGGGCGCCCAGAACGAGCATGATCTCCAACACTCATCTCAACACATTTAAGTGGCCCAAACCACTCGAAAACTTGTGCACGGCTCATGGCATCGTTCTTGAAAGCTTGCTGAAGCATTGGGTGAGCTATTCCGTAGCTGACTTTTCAAGCAGGAAGCAAAATTTCAAGCGAATTCATTGTTCTTTTAAATCTGCCGTAATGAGTTCGCAGGTGGAAAGCAGTAACACTTGAGAAAACCACTATGATTGGACGTTATCAACTACACTGATGCCACTTGAACATCTGTTTTATGAAGGTCTCTACTTCAGCCATTTAGCTGGAAACCACTCCACTACATCTAGAATCGGCAGCGTGCCATTAGTCCGGTTTCTTTTCGGTCCCCCCTCGTATTTGAAGTTTCAAAATCATTTAACTCTTCCTTTCAGTGAATACTAGCAGAAACCGGCAGACGGTGTTCTGCCTACTACCCCAAATACTATACAGGGTTTTAGTCCTGTCTATAGATACATTTTTAACTCCATTCTTTGGGTTTGGATGTAATAATCCAGAAGGCGTTGCACAAAATGTGGAAAAATAATGAATAAATCATGCTGATGAAACTTCTTCTCACTGACAGAAATTTATGAATACTTTTCAATTATAATAGATATCAAGTAAAAGAACAAATATTTAAAATAGTTAAATCAGTTAAATTAAAATTTTTGAATATAATGTTTATATCTAACTTGCATAATGCTCCCCTTCCTTACTTTGGGAAAAGATACTTGTGTATTATTCTGTCACTAATGGGGTGGTTTCCTTCATTCAAAAGTACTACTTTTAGTAGTTATTAAAATGGATAGAATGAGCAAAAAAAAAAAAAAAACATGGACCCAGAAAATACTTTCATTTTCCCAACAGTTTTTTTAAATTAATTTTTTAAAACGTCCGATTTTTCAAACAAGGCGTGGTATTGATGACATCACAAATGATGCACTTTGCCGCATCTTTCTACTACGTTTCCACGTCATGATAATCAAGCAGCGAATTAAATATTGCGCTCTACGCTTGCTATCAACCATATCGTTACCAATACACGTAAGTAAAGATGCGAATTAAATATTTTGTTCTGTGAATGGCAACACTGAATGGCATTTCATCATTTGTGATGTCATCGGCAGAAGACATAAACAATGAAAGCGCACCGATTTAAGTTTTTTTTTTAATATTAAACTTAAACAAATTATTTAAAAAATGGTCAGATCCTACGTTTTTAAGCACATTCTTTCAGAAAAAAAATACCTTTAAAATTTTGGAAACCACCCCATTTTCTTGTTGTTCAAAAATTGATGCTAAAAATTTTCATCCTAAATAAGTGATCTTGTTAAAAAGCTTACTTACTTCAGTTGGCGGATTATTTTACCCATTAGCAAAAGTTTTTAGGTTCTTTGTTCTTTTGTTAGCGACTAAAGGAATCGGTAAAAATATAAAGTATCTTTTGTGTCTATTGAAACGTGTGATTTTTTCTCTTCGTTCTGCAGATTTTCCGCTCCTATTTCGATAATCTCTGCTGAGTGCAGAAAAAAAAGTAAATGCACTACTTTCGAGCGTAATTTTTGGCAGATTTCAAGTTTGAATGAATTTTTTAATTGGAACATTAAAAGTAAAACCTACGATTTTTGCTCCCAAAATTGTAATATTCTATGTTTCTGAAAAGATTTAAGTAAATATTACAAACATTTTACTTTCATTAAAAAAAATCTTAATTGTTTTTTACTTTTTTTTGTGGTAAATGCAAATATTCTACTCGCAACCCCGCCCTCTCCCCCCCTCCTTCCAGCGCTTGATATACTAACTAAAGTATGTCACAAGCAGTGCAGTACCGATTCTAAAAGTAGCTATTAATTTTTCAGACCTAAATTCGAGCATTTACTGAAATTCAGCGTGATATTTTCGTTCAACGTTTTTAATTAATATTGTTCAAAATCTTTGGAACTTTCAGACTAGCAATCAATCGAATGATGCAAAATGATCAATACTAATTGCTTTTGGTCAAAATTCGACAAATTACGCTTCAATCCGATTCTATTCTTCTTAGAGGCAAAGCACAAATATATTTTCTGTTTACTTCTGGACAAAATGTAGGTGTTAACGAACGTGCATTTCGATTAACGTACAATTTTAAAGAATTTGAAGACTTTTTGTCACCTAATTAAGAAATTTCTTGGGAAGTTTCTCTTACAAATGCAGTAAAAGAACAAATTAAAAAAGTTGCATTGAAGTGCACGCCTCTAACGTTCTAACAAATGTTGAACAACAGTTTGAGACTCCAATGATAGAAAAAGAAAATTGAGCCAAAAACGCAGAAAATATAAAACATGAAATAAAAAAAGAAAACGGTGATGCCCTAAATCTGTTTTTGTTACAAACCATTATTCAAATTATAAAATTCGAACTGAGAAGTTAAATATCATTCCTACAAAACCCAACATCTTATGAGGCCAGACAATGAAGAGTTAACGGTATGGTTTAATCATTTAATAACGAGGGAATTAAAATCTTTTATGTAATTTCGAAGAACTGTGTGTGTGAATAAAAAAGATAAGTATTGAAAATTTAGGAACAAATCGCTTAAACTGCAGTAAAACATACTGAAGACAAGACAAAGCTAAAACCACCCAAAATGTAATCTGGATCATGTTTTTAAAGAAGTTTACTTCAGGGTCATTCCATGTCAAGTGATCCAAAATTTGGGAAATTTTTCCCTCATCCTTTTGTATTTCTTTGAAATTCGGCTCATCGATTGTACCCTTCGAGGTAATCAAAAGTCCAATTTTTTAGATTTTTATCTCTATTATTTTTTTATTTATGACACTTTGATTTTTCGAAAAACCCTCTTTTTTTCATGGATGCTTGAACATAAAATGGATGATAACTCAACACCAAAAATAGATAAAAAGATTTGGTAAAAAGTATTTTAAAGTACATTAGTTGCTGTTTAATGGGATATGAAACATAATTAATTTAAAAAAAATTAATTTATAAAAATGAAATTTAAATTTTAAATTTAAATTTTTCAGAAAAGGTATAATTAATTTTTAAAAAAAAATTCTGAAAAATTTGAGTGTATTTTATCTTCATTTGTGCAAAGTTTCAAGTTGGGATCTGAATGGGATCATATTTTTATGAATTTTTAAATAAAATTTGACTTATGAAATAATGATATTTTTCAGATTCTAACTAGTTAAATATGAGGTTCTCTTACCGGGGATGGTCTAGTAAGTAGTAATTGATCATGACTATACTTGAAATGAACTGACATGAATTTGTAGATTGGTAAGGCCCCCCCCCCCCGCCACTTTTAATCTTTTTTTTTCAAAACTTTTCAAAATGTAAAAAAATAAATAAATAAATAAATAAATAAACAGCCAAAATGAATAGTAAACTTATTAAAAGTTGGTAAATGTTCTTCGTTAAAGCAAGAACCCCCCGCACCATCACTTTTATTATTATTATTTTTTTTTCAAAACTATTTTCAAAATGTAAAAAATAAATAAATGAATAAAATAAAACAAAATGAATAGAAAACATATTAAAAGCTGGTAAATTTTCTTCTTTAAAGCAAGACAAAGTACATTACAACACCTACGATTAACACTAAACTAGTATCACGCCTCACCTAATGCTTTTTTTTTTTTTCAGATCACGTGCTTCTTTTTCAATCCTTACTTCACAAAGTGTACTTGATTAATTCACTATCTGATAAGGAGTTATGATTCATTTCATCCCCTACCCCTGCACCAATTTTCAATTTTGGAGGGAGGAAAGAAATAGTTTGTCCCAAGATCATAGCAAAATAGGAGTATTTCCCCCGTATTGTTCCATTCTTTTCACACTGACCTAAAAATAAATCTAAGTATCAGGTTATATGTCTGTCCGCATAAAACTAATTGTCTTTCAACAACATTTGGAGTGCAGCTGTTTTTTTCTTTTCTTTAAGATTAGTTTTCTTTTTAATTTCAGTTGTAAAGGAGGGCAATGCAGCGAGATCTATTTATACATATATTAAAAGCATTACAGATCAAATCAAATTTTGCTAGTTTGAGCATAACCTTCCATGTTGTTAAGCTTCATTCCAGATTGCCCCCTCCCCTCTACAGTCCCACTTTCCGAAGGAAAAAAAAAGCTGCAAATGAGTTTTTCTATTTGTCTGTTACAGTTTTTCAAACTTATAGTTTTTATGACCCCCCCTCCCATTTATAAGCCTTAGTCACTACTGATGTTTTAGTAGCGTGCGTCCCGGTTTATTATGATTATAACTCTTACATGCCAGCTTTTTTTTTTTTTTTTGAATACAGTTTTGAAAAAAAAAAGATAAAAAAGTGGTTGTGTGGCGAAGGGGGGGGGGGGGAGAACTAATCTACAAATTCATGTCAGCTCATTTCAAGCATAATCATGATCAATCACTACTTACTAGATCATTCCCAGAAAGAAAACTCCATATTTAACTAGTTAGAATCTGAAAAATGTCATTATTTCATAAGTCAAATTTTATTTAAAAATTCATAAAAATATGATCCCATTGAGATCCCAACTTGAAACTTTGCACAAATAAAGATAAAATACACACAAATTTTTGAGAATTTTTTTAAAAAAATTCATTATATCTTTTCTGAAAAATTTAAATTTAAAATTTAAATTTCATTTTTTAAAAATTAAATTTTTCTTGAAATTAGTCATGTTGTATATCCCATTAAACAGCAACTAATGTACTTTAAAATGCTTTTTACCAAATCTTTTTATCTATATTTGGTGCTGAATTATCGTCCATTTTATGTTCAAGCATCCATGAAAAAAAGAGGGTTTTTCGAAAAATCAAAGTGTCATAAATAAAAAAATAATAGAGATAAAAATCTAAAAAATTGGACTTTTGATTACCTTAAAGGGTACAATTGATGAGCCAAATTTCAAAGAAATACAAAAAGGTGAGGGAAAAAACTTTGGATCACTTGACATGGAATGACCCTTCATCAACTTTATCTGGGCTTTATTTGGCAGAAATTGGCATTGAAATGTAGCAGAAACATGGCAAAAATTTGTGTTTTGACCCGATTAGACCAGTCATTTCATTGACTGGGGGGGGGGGGGGAATCAAAGGAAGTACACTCAAAAATATCATGTAAAAACAATAATATACCTGCATTGAAACTTTTGAGTTTTGTACAATGCATTTTTCAAAACCGGAGTGGGGAGGCATTCCATCTCCGGCCCCCTCAAATGAGGGATGTGTAAAAATACTACTTGCAATATCTTTATCTTCTTTACTAATAATAAAGCTGTAAGTTTGTGTCTATGGATCTATGTCTGGATGTCTGTTACGCGCATAGCGTCTAGACCGTTCTGCCGATATTCATGAAATTTGGCACAAAATTAGTTCATAGCAAAGGGGTGAGCACCTCGAAGCGATTCTTCGAAAATTCGATTTTGTCCTTTTTCTATTCCAAATTAAGAACATTTTACCGAGGAAATTATCATAACGAGGACGAGCAAATTACCATAACGTAGACAAGCAAATTACCATAACATGGGCGAGCAAATTACCATAACGTGGTACAGTAGCGTGACCTCCCCCCCCCAAAGGGATGAATTAATTTCACTATTTTATTTATAAATTTTTAATTGACCTTTCTTTTGCGCAATTAATTAAAAAGAACACAAAACACACACAGCATATTTTGAATAAAAGCATTTTTGTTTGCTAAAGAAGTATTACTGGAGTCAGAGGCTCAGTGTTGCAGAATACATTTAACTCACTGGTTTCGAATTCAAGGGACCGCATTATCGCGAGTCGTCCACTAATTTTTCTTTGATGGAATCAATAATTAGCATTTTTTTTTTTAATGTGTAGGCGCACATAAAAGAGTCATTTTGATCCAGGATCCTATTTGTGAAATAATAGATTTCTTTTTCAGCTTATAAAAAAATGCAAAATGAAAGAAATCATATGGTAGTTTCTATGAAAAAACCATAATTTTTAATAGAAACGGCATGTTTTACATATCAATATGTTATCTTAACTGTATCATCATGACTTTAAGAACAAATCAGTAACTGTTTTGAAATTCACACTGAAATAATTTCTGAATTCTTCAGTAAAACTTATATGTTATGTAGTTATGATTTTCTTTATAAATTAATTTAAAAAAATCATTATGACAATGTTTCTAAATAAAGCCGCTCATTGTATAGCATCCCGGTGACATTATATTGGGTTTAGTATTTAGATGGCTTGAAACCTTAAAGATTTTTTCCGTCCACATTCAAAGATTTTCGTGCATAATATTCATATACGAGTACTTAACACTTCATACACGTACTTAAAAGTAGACTCATTGACTTAAAGGAGTCCTAAAAGTATAATAAAATAAAAAACACGCACATTTAAAAATAAAGTCATTAAAACTTTGTTATGAAACATCGAAGGCGGCTGGAGGGGGGGGGGGGAGGCTATTCGATTTCCCGTGCGCCCTCCAAAAGATTTTTCTGTATCCGCCCCTGAACGTGGACGAGTAAATTACCGTAACAAAGGCGTGCAAATGAACATAGCAAATTGACGAGAAATTCGTTATCCAATATTTATAAATATACAGGCGAACCAAATGACCTTTTAATGTTCTACTACGGGCAAAGCTGTGCGGGTACCACTAGTTAGTAATATGTACTATCTTTAATTTTTTTACACTCTCACGAAAAGGAATAATGTTGGAGATATGGCTGAAATAAAGCAATAATCTGCATTAGAGACCATTCTTTGCCCCGCCCCCCTTAGCTTCCAAACCCGACGCTCAAACTCTTGGAACTTTTTGGTATATTTAGTCTCCTCATGATACTGAACAACTTGGTATAGGTGCAGATTCTTTTTTTTTTTTAATTTGAATGTTGGGGTCATGGTCTAATTTGACTGTACTGTATTTGAACTGAAATATTTTTGGCTTCCTTGCCTCCAAAAATAAACAATGTGACCGTCCCCCCCAAAAAAAGTTGGAACCCCCCCCCCCTGGGTCTACTGCATTGCAAACTTGATAAACATTGTGACTATTTTCGTAGAAGTCGAAGTTCCTGAAACAGTTCTTAAAATTGGAAGAAAAGAGTTGCGCGCGCAAACCTCCTCACGTCTGCGATCCGGATAGCAGAGAGCATGATCCGTAGTTTTGCCATCCTCACGTGTTGCATCTTAGCTCACGGCCGGACTCAAACTTTCCCCAGCCGTTCAATCGTACGGACACAGCGGCACTTCTCTTCGGCATTTGTGAAAAGCAAATCAACGAACTTGCGCATTTTGTTTACGTTGTGATCGGAGCGGTGAAAAATCATCTGCGGAAATCTAATCTGGAATTACGAAGACATTTTATTTCTTTATTTTTAGAGATGGCATCTTTTAAAGTTTTTTCCAATAGAAGTTCAAATAAACTTCCAGAAAAGGCGACTGACACATTTTAAAGAAAATAAAGTGACTTTACTGAATTTGCTTCTTCACAAAACTACTACAGATGGAATTTGCGACAAAATGCAGTGATTGTTTATAACTACATAACATATCAGTGCTTAGATTTATTGTTTCGAATAAAATTAATTCTTGATTACAAACATATAAAGTTTATCGTACACGTGCCTGAATATATTGTTCAAAAAATTCGAACACGTTGACAGTTGTAATTATTTGTTCCGAATTAGCAAAATGGAGACCAAAATTTTTATAGTGAAGCTGTTTGCTTTGTTTTACATTGTAAATAGCGTGAAACTTGAAATTGACGGAGTATATTTGCCTTTCCTTTCGCGCAGAGAAGATTCAGGTTGTAAATGTGAAAATTATGACACAGAAGTGATTTGTCAGTGCAAGGGAAAAGAAATCGAGGATTTTCCAACAAATCTTATGCCGAATGTGACAAAAATGTAAGTGATTTTTAAATTTGGTAAATATTTTATTGTTGCCTTTTTTTTGTTTGAAAAATAGCCATTTTATTGATTAAATACATGTTTTGTTTTAAGAATAATGTCATAGGTAACGCAAGCTTGCGGTTGGACATTTTAACTGAGGAGTAATTTAGTTCCTATTATGGTTAAAATATTTTTCGTTTTCACGTACTTTGTAAAACATATTTCATGCATTTATGTTTAGTTGAGAATTTGGAATGAACTGTGTTTTATTCACGCGTATTTAATCCCCCTTTCCCCCAGTTTTTTTTTTTTTTGCAGATGCGGGTTTTTCCAAGGTTTTTTTTTTCTTTTTTGTTTGAGCATCCTGTCTTTTTCTCCCATACAGTAACTCCTTATTTTATTATTACATTTGATTAAAGTGATGACTTAATGTAGCTAGCAAATATGTTTCAGAAAAAGATAATACGCGAGTTCTTCGTGAGTAACGTTACTCAGAGTTAACGCGAACCTCTTGCTCGTAACGCGAGATTTTGTAGATGCGAAGGTAGAAAACGTGGGCCTATAGGGGTAACTTTTTACTGATTGAAGTTTTGAATTGCTGAAAAGCGTGTTTTTTATTTATTTTTATTTATTTTTTATTCACCCTAACTGGCATGCGCCGTCAGGATAGCATTGATAACGATCTTATCAGCTGCTCAGCAACAATCATGATCTAAATTTTAAACAGCAATAATTATTATTACTCTATACGGTACAGTATTTTAATGGTGCTGCATTTTATCATTATTGTCTACCAGTACTGTACTTTCCCATTGATAGTTTTTTTTTTTGGGGGGGGGGGGGGGCATCGAATCAATATTTTGTGTTGAATAGCACAGCTAAAAAGAAGAAGAAAATGTATATGTATATAAAGTCGGTTCCTTTTGTGAGAAACTGTAACATAGTTTCGGCGTGGTTTAAAAGTTTTAGGGGTACTTACTTACAAGTGCCGAAAATCATTATGTATGTTTATTAAAAATTTGTACATACCCCTTTCACCAGGGGCGGATACAGACTACTATTTTAGTCGTGGTAAGGAGGGGCACGCTGAAGAATGACCCCCTCCCCCCATGAACAAACTTATAGTTTTGTGCGCGAAATACTCTGCCAACTGCTTAGGTGTTAATAAAAAGCACCAAAAATCGACTAGGAATAAGGCATTTATGCCTTATAGCGCCTTATTGACGTTTATAAACGTTACAAATTAATTTCCTAAGCAATGAAAAAAGACTTAGTATTTCAAATATTTATTTTCAGAAATAATTAATGAATTGAAATACTGCTGAAATAGTTAACAATACATTCATAAAGTGCTTGAGCATAACGGGGACGGATACTATTGTCGACGGTTTAGAGGAGGTCATGACTCCCATGACCCTTCCCCTTGTATCTGCCACTGCTTTTCACTACGCGATTGGTCTTAAAATCTGAAATTCATACCTCGCTTAGGTTGGGACTTCACTGTAGAATCGCCAAATTTTAGTTTGGTAAGATTTTACCTCCTATTTAACGAAAGTTTCCCTTCATCTTTAAAAAGTACATGTAATCATCTACAGTGCAAATACAGTACTTGCTTTTTATCCCGTTCATTATTTTCGCCAAAACCAAAATCGTCCCCAAATGCCGTGATCGGTAACCATAAAATCACGCTAAAAATCTCCATCCGAAAGTTTTCAAAAATTAGCAGAGCAGGTATGGCGGCTTTTAAAATAGTACCAAATAAAGCGATAATACAAGTTTTAATCTTGTCTATTTTTTTCGTTTTAAAAGTTGACTGACTATTTGGCACTTTGAGGGAAGCGTTGTAAAAAATGCCACGTTAGAAATCCAAGCCCTTTTCGTGTAGCGAATAAGGATTTAAGGAAGAAGGGAGCAGATATTGTGAAAGTGAATTCACCAAAAAAGGTTTCAAAATACAGTCAAGCCCGCTTATTAGAATATCGGTTAAAAGAATTTCCCGCTTAATGTAATACATTTTCAATGTAACAAACCAATATAATGTGTTATTTTGATCCCGTTTGATGGAATATCCCGCTTATTAGAATATTTCTTGATGGCAAAATGGCTATTCCATTAAGCGGGTCATGTAGGTCAAGCTTTGGCCTCTATAGATGGCAGCATCGCCTCCACAATTCAAGCATAGTTCTGAAGGAGAGGGAAACTTTCCAGGGACTTCAGAAACTGACAACCACCAATTCGCAGGACTTTCGGGTCTTTAGATTTAAAGAGCAGGTTTTTGTCAGATACTCTCCTTTGTTGAGAAATACTCATAATTGTGTTTGTCTGCAAAAACTCGCAAGCTGTTGGATGTAATTTTTTTATGTCTTCAATATTAGAGGGTTTAGAGGTTGCTTTTCTTCTTTGAATTGAGGCGGTGAAAAGAAAAGTAGTGTGACTCACTTTTTCAAAAATTTCTAAATATGTTCAGATCTAAATTCTCCACATTTGAATCTGTTAGATGGAATAGTGATATATGTGATAGATTATGGGAGCAGTTATTTGATAAAATATAATGATAACATTATGGCATAGATTTTTTCTACAGTAATACTTGTAAGAAGGCACTAGTTTCTCAAAATGACGTACAATCGACTTTACACCACTTTCTTTTTCACCGCCTTGCACTATTTGTTCCGTTATTTTAACCCGTTTTTAATTCCGTTCTTAATTTCAGCGCCGATAGTTTTGATGGTTTTCTTTCGTCCGTAGAATATCTACGGACTCTATCGCAGGAACTATTTAAATTGGTCTTATATTTCTGTCTTTTTGAAGCAACTGAATCACTTACCTTAAAGAACTCACACTGAGGTGCCCAGAAGCTCGAAATTGTTTCGTGTTGAAAAAGGGGTTTCTTGTTATAACTCAAAACATTTATATGCTGTTTTTTCTTGCATATCTCACTGTAACCGTGTTCATTTTCTCTTGAATTATTTCAGCACACAGGGCAAATTTCATGTCTTAACTAGAGATGTACCGACAAGTAAATTGGCCTATTTCGATTACCGATTAATCGGTTGTTGATAATCAGCCGATTAATAATCATAATGATTATTTTTAATACGAAATTTCTCCTTTACTTTTTTTTTCTCTTCCTGGGGGCTCCGCCCTTTCTCGTGAACGTTCACCAACCCCCGAAGATTGCTTCGCAATCTTATTTGATTCGCAAAGAATTAAATCGTTTTTTAGAAAGGAGCAGAATCGCGTTACGAGTTCCGATTTGCAACAAAAAGTAAACCTTTCCCGGGTTTTAAACTAACTTACTATAGGTGCTAAGGGATTCTTGACCATTGCAAAATGGTAGTTTTGTACGTTTGAAAATGTCACTTTCAAATTCGTGGTCTCTAGGTAATATATTTTGCTCTGTAGCTTAAGGACTTGAATTCAGTTGAGCGTTAGATTTTCCGTTAAAATACAGAAACCCTTATGTATGCTGTTTTAATTAATTGAGAAAGTTGGAACAAGCTTTATTTGATGCAGGAAAAAATCTCTTTCGAACGACATAGAATGTTAAGGGATTGGAAAATTTTTATCCCTTTGATAGGCAATTTACGTGAAATTTTAGCTAGAAAAATTAATTATTAAAAACTAATTCGAAATTTAAAATAAAAAATCCCCGGGGCTCGAAGTAATTTTGTACCAAATTTCAATTTTGTAGGTGCTATGGGGGTCTCCTGAACGCAGGCCCGCCATAGACTTCCTTTCCCATTTCTTTGACGTTACTGTCGGAGGGATTTTCGTTGCATTTCAGTTCTGTGACTTTCGTCCTCGTGCTATATTAAAAACAAATGTTCTCAAATCAAAAATGTTCCAGTAAATCTAATTTTTGGAATTTACTGAAACATAACGCCACAGAGAATGATTATGATTTCGACAAACGACAAAAACGAGTTTATATTTCGTTCTTCTTTTCTCTCTCTCTTTCTTTTTTTTTTTTGGCATTTTTAACAGAACGTCAGTGTTGATGACAATTACCCTAAGTAGCCAAATTGATAAAACAACAATTTTTATTTTATTATTTTTATTTTTTAAAGAATTAAATTGATTTTTTTTCTTTTTCCCAACTAAACAGAAACAAAGTACGGAAATATACTGTAATATTATATATATATATATATATATATATATATATATATATATATATATATATATATATATATATATATATATATATATATATTACATTTCAGGATATTTATAACATTTTTTAATAATATTTTATACTAAGTTTAAAAAGCAATGAATTTAAAATCTTGCTCAATAAATTAAAAAAAACTAAGCCATAACTTTTACATAAAGAAAGCTACATAAGGAAAATTGAATCTGATAAGTGTTTTGCTATTTCACTAAATAAATGCTCTTACGTTTAGGTTGTAAAAGCAATCTTTTTTTTGGCAGTAAATGTTACCACAAGTCATAGTTGGCATTTGCGCACAAACCTTTTTTTTGTGCTGCTTTTTGGGACCGCACAGGTTTTATTATTATTATTATTATAGATGGGAATGGTCGGGAAGAAACCAGAAGTTTTGAGAGAAAAAAGTTTTTTCTCAATTTTTTGAGCAATTTCTAGCACAAAATGTGCATTCAGAAATTTATAATATTTACATTCCAATGCTTCTTTTTTTGTTTAAATAGTTTTTTATGTTCGGTATTCCGCATGTAAATAAACTTTGACAATGCAAGCAGTAAGATAAGTTAATTACCTTCCAGCAAAGTTTTATTTGTTACTTTTCTTACTGACCTTGTAAATGTATACAAAAAACGAAATTACTATTTTACAAAAGCTGAAAATATCTGTTAAAAAATTTGATTTGATTTAGTTTGTAAAAATCACATCTTACTCAAAATCAATGGTTGATTAATAATTTGTGTAATTTAGATAATCTTTGGCATTTGAACAAAGAAACTTATTGGTGAATTTTTTTTAATAGCAAAAGTTTTATGAATCTTTTCTGTTAAAAAAAATCCAAGAGACGGAATCAAACAGAAAGCGTTTTTTATGATTTCTAAGAACATATATTCTATTAAATACATTTCAATTTGTAAAAAATTAATTTTCCATTTTTTCAGAAAAAAGTCAGAAAAGAATATTTATAGCTATTCTTTTTAGACCCTGCGTTGGTAACTACTCTAAATTTAACAAGTAAGAAAAAAATAATAACCGCAGTGATAAGAGCCGGCAAGCTGAGCCGGTCTTCTACTGCAAGCAAACCATTGAGAAGAGATAAAGTGGAGGGAGGGAAGACTTTCATTCGTGAAACCAACATCCCAATTCACGTCATAGATTTTAAAGCAAAGCATTGGAAGAAATCAGGTTTTTTCGCTTGTTTTGCACAAAACGTGCCAACCATTCGTCGATGTTGATGCACGTGACTTGGGTTCCTAAAGTCAGCTTTTGCTAAGCCAATGATTGTACTCGCTCCCTTTATTTTAATTCCTGCTCTAAGAAGCGAACCTCACCGGAGTGCATAGTGACGTCACATCAGCGGTCAAGTTAATTCATTGTGTTTTTAGATTTAACCTTAAACATTAATAACTTTTCTCACACAGCTCGCATAATTGAAAAATAGGTAGCGTTTTTCAGGAATTTTTCTGATCTACATTGTGAAACTGAAAACTAAAAGCAAGCAAATAGCTCTAGCATTGGAATTTTTCAAAACCATGTAGTGTTGGATTCAACTTTTATTCAATGCAACATCGAATCCGTGTTATAATAATCGCAAACTTTTTTCCATGTAATATCGAAACCGTGTAGCACAAGTACCGTTTTATACAAGGGATGTCTGTAGTTAATTAGGAAAAAAAAAAAAAAGATCACACAGTCCAGTGATACACTTACCTGCCAATGTCATAAATTAAATTTTCTATTCTCTATTTTACAAAAAGAAAATTGGAAATATTGTGCCAGCTCATTGCATCCTTCAATAATTCTTGGAAGCTATTTTTGAAGCTGTTCAAAGAGCTCTTCTTGAAATGAAATGTTCTGTGCAATATGATAAAGGATAGGAATCTTGTGAAGTTGTGAAACACGATCTTTTTTTTTTTTAATTTAAGAATTTTATTTTGTTACATTATAATTGCCTAACTCTTATCAAAATAATTCATTTTGTATCATAATTCTGACGTGGCTTCAAGGCTACCCTCAATGGTAGAACAGTTTTAAACCAGCCTAACGATATGTTTTAAATGGATTTAATTACTATTTCTTCATTTTGGATAACGATAGCTTAGGAGTGTTTCTTTCGTTAAAAACTAAAAAATAAAATAAAACTGGAAACGTGGGTCAGTTTAAAATAGAAAATGTAGCTCTAAATAATCCTGTAACTGAGAGAAGGTATTATCTATCGCTGTGTAGCCAAAGGTTTGCTAATTAAAATGTAACTCACTCAGTTCTGAAAGAACAATTTGCTCTCTTTGACCATGAAATGACCCCAGTGATCCTCCGTGCTGCAACTGCGACAGTGATCTATTATGTTCGGATGCTGCGAACGACAGTAGGCTTAGGTTCTGCGGTGGAGAAAAAACGAAGTCTTGACAGGGCAAAGCTGACTAATCCAGAAGCATTTATTCAGTTCTCTGTGCAAAAGATTAAAGATCTAATCACAGAGGAAATTAATGCACAGTTAAGGTGATTAAGAATATGTAAAAGTGTGTTATAGTATTATGTAACTGATGGGCAATTCATTAATGAAGAATTGCACGTCCGTTCAGTGTTTCCTAGAAATGTCTGTTAATGTATTGAAAGAAAATATCAAAACTTTTGTGAGCTAAAATATAAATAAATGAAAACAATTATGCAATTAAAACACAAATCATCAAATGTATACATATTTATGTATATATCAGTGTTACACTCGAAACGCACGGTTAAGTTTTTATGAAAAAAATTAAAAATAACGTGTCGACTAAATTTTTTTAAAGGATAGCAGCTTATACATTTGTGTTAAATCTCATATAGATAATAGCCAATGATCGAGTAACCCGCGAGTTTCAACAATGAAACTCGCGCCACGGCATGATAATCTGATAATATGTTTCGGTAATATTGAACATGCAGGGAAAGAAAGACTTTATTGTGACAAGGCTGAACTGGATCCAGTAAACTTACATGTTTTATTGGTAAGACTGTGTCATTTCAGGGGAATGAAGAAACGAAAACAGTGGTTAACAATGAACGCTATCTACTGGAGCTTAGGGTTCATCCACTGGAATTAGGGTTAAAATTCTAGCTATCAAATATCACCAAACAGGCAATTGCTTCGTTCAAATGTAGAAGCAATTTTCACCCGTCATATTTTGACGGGCGATTTTTTAGTAATAATAATAATAAAGATATATCTCACTCGTTCGTGATCGTATTTCGTAGACATTTGGATGCTTGCATTACAAAGAAGAAGTCTGTCTTATATTACGCCCGCGACATGTATAAACTATTATTTTTTAAACATAAAAATGTGATCTTTGTATGAAGATATTGTTTTTAAACTCATCAAGGTGCAAAAGGTAAAAAAAAAGTTAAAATCTCCAAACTAGAATGGGGTTGTTTCCTTCAATCAAAAGTACTACTTTTAATCACTGAAATTAATAGAATGTGTAAAAAAATAACATAGACCCAGAAAATACTTTATTTTCCCAACAATTATTTTTAATTGATTTTTTAAGATGTCCGATTTTGAAAACCAAGGCGCAATGTTTATGACGTCACAAATGATGCACTTTGGCGCATCTTTCTACCACGGTTCCACGTTTATGATAATCAAGAAGCGAATTAAATATTGCGCTCTACGCTTGCTATCAACCATATTGTTGCCAATACACGTGATTAAAGATAGGAATTAAATATTTTTCTTCGTAAATGGCAACACTGAATGGCATTCCATCATTTTTGATGTCACACGACAGAAAAGTAAACAATGAAGACGCACCGATTTCAGTATTTTTTTTTTTAAATATTAAACTTGAACAAATTATTTAAAAAAATGGTCATATCCTCGATTTTTACGCCATGCTCTTTCAGAAAAAAAAATACTTTTAAAATTTTGAAACGACCTCATGCACTCAAAACTTTTGAAGAGCGAAATATGTTCTCATGTGTTGAACTAGAAATGGCATGGCCAACGAATTTGGTTTACCCTCCGTTTCGCCAACACATTTAAAATCCCCCCCCCCTCTAGTTACATCAAAAGGTAAGATTGAAACTGGAAAACAGGAAGGGCGGTGGGGGAGGTTTCGTGTCAGCGAAAAGTAGGGAACGTCACGATTTTACTTGATAAATAATCCGGAGTCTCAAAACAATTGAATGGTTTTCTAGCAGTGTGAAGATGAAGTTGTTTATAAGCGTCAGGGATTACAGTTTCGAAATATCATTTTTGTTATTTTTTTAAACGTTCATTTTCCTTCTCGAACTTCTGCACTGTGTAGGTGATGCCTCCATGTCCCTGAAAATTAAAAGTTTTGCATAAATTTCAGTTTATTTTTTCAGTCTTTTCATTCACACTAATAGCCCAGTCAATGAAGGTAAAAAAATAGGCTTTGTCACAACTAATTTAGGGAAAGCTGAATTTTTGCAGGATGTTAACAAATAAAGTATACACTAAAAAAATACAAAGTCCCGACCCCCACCCCTCTTGCTTTCTCCCCCACCCCCCTCCGAAACATTGCAAGAGCAGTACTATGATTATACGTTTTTTCTGTCGCAACTAATTAGGGGAAAGCTGAATTTTGGCATTATGTTTGTACACATGGTACACACTAAAAAACCACAAAGTCCCGACGTCCACCCCTCTTGCTTTCTCCCCCCACCCCCCCTCCAAAACATTGCAAGAGCATGCTATGATTATACGTTTTTCGTGTCGCAACTAATTAGGGGAAAGTTGAATTTTGGCAAGATGTCAGTACATAAAGTATCACTAAAAAAAACACAAAGTCCCGACCTCTACCCCTCTTGCTTCCCTCCCCCCACCCCTTCCGAAACACTTAGACCATCAAGAGCAGTACTATGATCATTTCCTTTTCTTTTCGCAGCTAATTAAGAGAAAGCTGAATTTTTGCACCATGTTAGTACATAAAGTGTACACTAAAACCTAGACAGACCCGACCCCAACCCCTCTTACTGCTCCCCCCCCCTCCTTCCGAAACATTGCACACTGATCAGTTCAGTAGTATGATTATACGCGTACAGCTTGAAAATTTATGATGTTAACAGGGCGTTCCTTTTTTTATTTCACTCCTAACAATATTATAAACCAGTGGTGCCCAACCTAAGGCCCAGGTACCGTATCCGGCCCGCGAAGCTGATCCGTGTTGCCCGTTGTTTTGTGAAATGTTACAACTCGAAGAGCACGATTAATGACAATGTTACAAGTTGTTCGCCAAGTATTTAGAAATTGGTTTCTAAAAACATTGTTCGGGACCACTGTTATACACAAATTATGAAACATACACTTTTATGTAGATAGCTCAGTTTCACCATTTACCAACTTAATCATATGTAGAAATCTCACAACAAAAACCAAAAAGTAACTTCAAAAAAATAATAGCTTTTTATCATTACGTCTTGGAAAGAAATGTTTGAACAAAATTTATAGATAATAATATGATAATAGTCATTTTCTTGAAATGGATCAACAATGCAATGACGTTCACTTAAAGTTTTTACTACCATAATGGAATTATTTGTTACAAAACTTTATAACTCGTTTGTGTCGGCGATAGTTTACAAAATAATATTAATGCTTGGGTAACTATTTAAACTTTAAATAAATCAGGAATAGTATATTTGAACTGATTATTTTCTCGCAGCGGATATTATTAACGTTTAATATTACTTTTGGTTTTTATTTTTAAGTTTTATATAAGGGGCCATCTTCTAATATTTCGTTGGTTTTGTCTGTAATATTGTTATAGTGCATTCCACATCAGTGTCCACACATACACGTGCAATCGAACCGAGCTTTACTTCAGATAAAGTTTGAAACACATAATCTTTTCAATTGCAAGATACTAATTGGAGAAGTTCACTTGAAGCAGAGGTAATCTTAATGAACTTAGGAATTAGTCTATTGCATGAAGTATAATGCCAACCCCACTTTTCTGTGGGAAGTTTAAATCCTAACCAAGTTTGAATCTGGTGTTGACCCTAAAAACTCTGGTGGAAACCTTAAAAAGATGTTGACGACTGACGTCTGAAGTTGGTGGAAGTTTTGATAAACTAAAAGTGGACTTTAGGGACATTTTTGCGATTACTTGCTTTTCACAAACTTTTATTCAAACTTGGTTAGGTTTTAAGTTTCCAGCAGAAGAATGGGTTTGGAAATATATTTCAAGCAACAGACTGATTCCTAAGATCATGACAATTACCTCTGCTCCAAGTGAAATTCTCCTACTCATATCTTGCAACTGTGAAACATTGTGTTACAAACTGTAGCTGTCGTAAAACTGGGTTCGATTGTACGTCTGTGTGTGGACACTGTAGTGGAATGCATTGTAATAATATTTCAGACCAAGCCAACAAACTGTTAAATGACCCCTTATAAAAGAAAAATTATAGTTATAATAACTTGATGCCTTTTTTTTTTCTTTTCTTTTTTTTTTGTTGAATGCAACCTGTTTTTCAGAAACTAGTTGCAACATAGTCCTCGAGTTGTAACATTTCGCAAAACAACGCTTCACACTGATCACTTTCATGGACCGGATGTGCCCGTGGGCCGTAGGTTGGGCACCACCGGTTTATAATATTGTAAGAAGTGAAATAAAAGGAATACTCCGGTATCATCATTAGTTTTCGAGCTATAAGCTTATAATCATAATACTGCTCTTGCAATGTTTCGAACGGGGCGGGGGGGGGGAAGCAATAGGGGTAGGGACTTTTTTTTTAGTGTATACTCTGTATACTAACATCTTGAAAAGAAAAAAACAGCTTTCCCCTATTTAGTTGGGACACAAAAAGCGTATAATCATAGTATTGCTCTTGCAATGTTTCGGAAGAGGTGGAGAAGGGGGGGGGGAGAAAGAGGGGGGGGTCGGGACTGTCTCTTATTTTAGTGGATTCTACCCCAAATTCGCCCTCTCCGCATATTCGCCATCTAGGGGTCTCACAAAGAAGAAGGCGTGTCTGCTCTGCAGGAGAGGGGGAAAGATTGCAAATCAATGAACCGTAAAACTGAATCTTAGGGATTTCTCTTAACGGCAGGGAAACTTTTCGGGAAAAAGGGAACTATTCACGATTTGGGTTCGAGGTTAGGGGAAACCACGTGATCCGTTAGTCTGCATTTTCAATATCAATGCTAAGTACTGGAAAAGTTCGCCATTAAAATTCAGGATTAAAAATGTTTTTGTTGTTTTCATGCTATATTGTTGGTTTGAGAGAAAGATTTCACTGTGCCGCGCTTTTATTTGGCACTCGAATGTGGGAGAATAGGGAATGAAGATCATGTTGTAGCGTAAAATGTAGAAGCTTCTATACCTGTCATTTGCTCGATCCATAGTCTTAAGAAAAAGCATGTAAAAGGTCAATCGGGTTCGTCTTAAGTATTCTGTGGTCTTCTATTTAGTTCTCATTTTTGATTTTATTGAATGTGCATTATAGGCGTCAGAATCAAAGAAAGTTTTTTCAAAAAAAAAAAGTTTACAAGCTTTTTTTGTTGTCATTCCTGCATCGTTCTTTTGAATATAAAGTTAGTCTGTATAATACGCTACTGCATCAAACGAACTTTGTTATGGAAACATCGATAACAAAATGGGCAGCAAAAGAGAGTGCTGGTATACTTTAAAATCTAATATACTCTATTGCTAATTTTTTTTGTTCTATAGGCTACACTTTTTTGGATTGTGACAGGTAGGTAAGAAAAGTTCTTGTCCAATGTTATTTCAATTATGGTGTTTTGATGCTCAAATTTTTACATTAGTTTCATTTGTGATTTCGTAATATAATAATCAGGATCATTGATATTGTTTGTTGCTATTGTAAAAAACTCCATTAACAATTGAAGTTACTTGATTTTTTTTTGTATGTTTTGTTGTTTTAAGTTGATGGATTTCATTGAATTCAGAAAAAATACTTTACAGTACAGTACAAGATCTTGATAAAATTTAAAACTGTGAATTCAATTTCTCTTAAATTTCTGCAAAAAAAAAACGCTGTATTTCTCCAGAGTCCAATGCCATATCATAACCAGCAGCAAAAACGTCAGTGAGTAGAGTACCACAATGATACCAGCATGTTTTTTTTAATTATAATAGTTCTTTTTTCAACATTATCAACTGGGAGAAACACAAAATTAACGAACAACATTTGTTGCTCACCCAGAGGCCATATCAGCCTAGTCGGGAATTAGGGGCCCAGCTTGGAATCTGAGATATATAAATGTACAAGTTTTGTGAGAAGAGGGAGACCTGGTGACCAAGATGACAAGGGGCCCGCATCCGCTCTATGCGGCCATGTGCTCTCCAAAATAGGGTCGACCCCCGACTGGAATTGGTTCCGCTTTGCGGCCCCTTCACAAAAATCTGCATTGTAAAAGCGGCAGTTTCACAAAATTCCACATCGTAAAAGCGGCTCATCCACAAAAACTTGCATCATGAACTAAAATTCAAGATTTAGGGCCGCCCCTTGCCACATGGTGCTCCAGTGTGACAAAGTGACGACCTCCAAAAAACGGTTTTTGTAATTCTATCACTAGAACCTTAACAATTCTCTTTTTATACTTCATATTGTGAATGAGCATCATTTTGCCATGCCCAATTCCTAGCAATTCAACCTGGCAATTCACCTGGCAACCCGGCAATTCACAATAACTTCATTTTCAAAAACAAAGAAAATTTAGAAAAATATTTTGTTTTTTAACAAAATGGGGACCCAGAAAATAAAACTTGGATTGACCCCTGAAAATTTTTCTAAAAATAAAATAAGCTTTCAAAATTATTGTAACTACGTAAGGATGATTTTGGCAATTTTTGACCCCCCCCCCCTCATGTAAGGGTACGTAAGGTTTTCACCCCCCCCCCATATCTTACGTAAGATTCCACTTCTTTATTCAAAATAATAAAATAACGAATCAGACATCACTGGAAACGTTATTAAATTCACTATTATTAATTTTTTAAAAACATTTTTGTGCAAAGAAATATTTACTAAAAAAATCGAGACTGAATGTTTTTTCGACAAATTTTTTCTGAATATGATGTGATACTTATTAAAAGTAAGACATACCATACACAGCGCGAGTCTTTTACTATATTTTACACTATTAGTTCTTTGAAAAACAAGTAAGAAACATCTTATTCTAATACGTTTTTAACCTTGTAGAAGCGAATGAAATATGATCCCTGCCAAACCACTTGACCGCGCTATTTCTAATATAAAATATCGACTGGGAAAATATTACGTAAGAATGGGTTTGGGGATCCCCCCTCGGGACCCTTACATAATTAATGAATGGCCCCCTAGTTTTACTTACCGATAAATTTGGGTTAGCATGATACGTGCTTTAAAAGAACTATCAAAGTCACATTTCCAGTATGATTTTCGGTTTTTTCTGTAAGCGATGCGATATAAATATCCTTGAGATCGTACAAAATTGACCGCCATTTTTCTAATGCGTACCTCTCTTCAATACATGTGCAAATGAACCCCCGCGAGGTGATAAGGGCTAGGGAGGGGGGTCAAGGGATCTTAAAACATTTAGGAATATTTTCTCTCTTTAAACTCAGTGATAGGGATAAATAATCCATACGACTTTTCCTAAATACTTTGTAGGGAAATCACTGAAGTGTGATGATGCTGATTTCACCTGTCAATCATTTGGATGGCGAAACGCTGGAGAGGGCGAATTGCCGGAGACACGATTTTAGTGTATACGTTTTGTACTAACATCTTGAAAAACATCCGCTTTACCCAAATTAGTTGCGACACAAAAAGCGTACAATCATAGTACTATTCTTTCAGTGTTTTGGAGGGGGTGAGGGAGGGAGGGGAGAAAGACTGGTAGGGATTGGGACTTTGTACTTTTTTAAAGAATACATTATATACTAACATCTTGACAAAATTCAGCTTTCCCCTAATAAGTTGCGACACACAAAACGTATAATCATAGAACCGCTATTGCAATGTATCGGAGGGGGGTGGGGGAGAAAGCAAGAGGGGTGGGGATCGGGACTTTGTGGCTTTTTAGTGTGTACTTTATGTACTAACATCCTGCAGAAATTCAGCTTTCCCCTAATTAGTTACGACACGAAAAACGTATAATCAAAGTACTGCTCTTGCAATGTTTCGGAGGGGGGTGAGGGAGAAAGCAAGAGGGGTGGAGGTCGGGACTTTGTGGCTTTTTAGTCTGTACCTTATGTACAAACATCCTGCCAAAATTCAGCTTTCCCCAATTAGTTGCGCCTCGAAAAGCGTATAATCATATTACTGCTCTTGCAATGTTTCGGAGGGGGGTGGGGGAGAAAGCAAGAGGGGTGGGGGTCGGGACTTTGTATTTTTTTAGTGTATACTTTATGTACTAACAACCTGCAAAAATTTAGCTTTCCCTAAATTTGTTGCGACACGAAACCTTTATTGACTGGGCTATAAACATCATTCGACAAGAACACTAAAAAATCGGAACACTTCTTAAGATATACCATATCAAATAAAGTAGTCATTTAAAAATAAATTTTCCATTCTATAAGGGCCGTGGTAGCCCGATCGGTAGAGTGTCGGATTCGGGGCCGGAGGGTCCTGAGTTCGAACCTCAATGGTCGAAGACCCATCGTCGTGATTAAAGGGGACTGGGCGACGTTAAATATGCTCGTGGTCTCAATGTCCTCCAAGTGAAACGATACCTCTGGGGGTGCTAGCACCAGGTAGCTATTAGCTCCTGGACTAGTTCTAAATTCTCATTAACTGTTCGATCCGGTGATGGTGCTGCCATCTATCGGTATATAAAATAATGGCGGCAAGGCACTTAGTATGCAGTCCTCGACATTAATACAGTTGTAGTCAGTTGTGACTCTGAATAGGAATCCATTCTATAAGAAATATGCACAGTTGTTATGTTGAATTAACCTTCTTTCTTCTTGAAATTACTTGAATTATACATTTAGTTTGAATTTCGCAGCTAGTTGCTTTTAGATGTCTGATAAATGAATGTATCTTCGCATAAACTTTAATCCATTTTAAGGGGCGCTTTGGCGAAAAATGTGCGTCTGGTCTTGCTCTTACAGGGCTAACATGAGTTAGTGTGCTGCGAGCAGCGGTTGAGTGAATATCGGCCTACGCGCGAAGGTGGTGACAACAAATTCTCTTCAGTTGCAAGTGAGACAGAAAACGAAAAGCAATAGATGTAGTGTATTTTTTCCATGCTAAACAGATTGCCAATATGCAGAAGAAGTAAGATAAAAGCAAGCAACACTAAGAGAATTTCCAAAATGCTGCATTCGGAGTTATATAAATAACAAGATATGAAACTTGGAGTTACAAAAATTTGTAATATGTTTCAGAAACGTAAGAACCATGGTTTTTACATTTTTGATGCAAGATAAAGCAAAGAGCTGAAGTTGACATATATTGGCATTCCTTCTCCCTACGTCTCCCATTCGTGGTTTGTAGCCACACTTTTCCAAATTTTCAATGTTTTCAAGCACTAGAAAAGGAAATTAATTTTTCCAAGTACTTTTCTTTCTTTTTTTTGGAACAAATCATACTAATTTCCGGGAGTAGGGGCCCCCTAGCAAAGTGGAGGCCCTGAGCTACAGCTTGCTTAGCTTGTACGTAAATCCAGGTCTGGTTCCAGCAAAAGTTCGCTTACTTTTCAATCGCACCTTGTATTGTGGTATTCCTGAAATTTAAAGTTAAAACAAAAAGTAAATTGATTTCACAAGTTTAAAAAGCTTTTTTCTATGCACGTAGTAGTTTTCAAAGATCCCAATCCTTTTTCTATATTAAAAGGGCTGTCCACAAATGATGTCATACTTTTTTCATTTTTTGACCCCTCCCCCCCCATCCTTTGTCACAAAGTGTCACACTTCACCATACCCCTTCCTCCCTTTGTCACATATCCCGCTATTTTTTCAAAAAAGAGTTCTTATTAAAAATGCGTGATGTCATACATTTCTTGTTACACCCTCTCTTCCCCTTCTCACAAACTGTCACATATGTCAGACATTCTTGAACTTATTACAGTTTGTGAGAAGGGGAAGGGAGGGTGTGACAAGAAGTGTAACATCACGCATTTTTTTTTTATAAGAACACGTTTTCGAAAAAATAGCGGGACATGTGACAGAGGGCCGGGGAGGGAGTATGGTGAAGAATGACACTTAGTGACAAAGGGGGGAGGAGGTCAAATTTGTTGATTAAAAGTGTAGCATCATTTACGGGCTGCCCCTAAGTGTTATTAGACAAGACCTCCGTGATTTCTTCAAGTCAGAGAAACTAAGGATGGAGTTTGATATATTAGACTCAAATTGAGTGCGTTTTATTACAATCAAATCTTGCAATTTATATTTTGTAGGTAGGTTCCGTCGGTTTGCGGATTTCTTCTTATTCTTTCATGAATTGTTTCTTGGTTTTTTTTCGGATAAAATCCCCTGAATTTACAAAATTTGCTTGTACTTTAGCGTTTAACAGGTCTATTAGTTTCATTGTCATTCTGTATCAAACAATAATTCAATAGACTAATGCCCATACTGAACTGAAAAGTTAAGTTGATACTTTGCTGAACTTCAACGGCGTGTGAATTCTTTGTTAGGATTCCTAACAGATAGTTTTTTTTTGAAACGAATGTAATAATTAATGCCTTTCGCTTTACCGTTATTTCAAGAGAGTCCTATAATGACAGTTATATTATCTGTACAAATAAATATGGCTGTACGTGGGCATAGGCGTGAGCATGTTCCTTATAAAAATCCAAAGTTTACGTCGGATCTTTAACAAATTTGTCACAGAGGTCCTTTGGTTCTCGGGAATTCATGTCCAATTCTGTTAACACCACTTCTGCATGTGCCTCAGGTTGGTCGCGTAAAATCATACAAATTTGGTAAAACTGTCAATTATGGAAGATATATATTGTGATTTTTAGTTTTCGCTGCAAATCTTAAATGAACAAAGTAATTTGAAGACAAATAAATTATTAAAAAAAAAGAGAAAAAAGAAAATGGCGAAACAAGAAAATGCAAGTTTTGGCGACTGAAGTCGTCGGAAAATTAGATGTTTATATCGTCATTCTTTGTAATAATTATGACTCTTAATATAATTCTTTAATGATGTAACACTTATTTATTATTTTTTTTAAATAATTATTTGTTTGGAAAAAACGAATACGTTACATTAAGTAACAGAATACAAGATGTAGATTGAACACATGGCGACAGAAAACATACAAAACGGTTTGCGTGTCAGTCTGAATATTTATCTCTAGTTGACTTTTCCAGCATTCTAAATCACTCCAATATTCACGTTATTACAATTCAGACCCCCCCCCCCCTTCACATCCCGACTTTTTAACCTTTTCAATTTATTCATCTATAAATTTACGACAGTTCATTTCTGAATGAATGGAAAGAAGCCTTGAGGGCAGCTTAATATTCTTATTAAATTTAAGCTCTTCAGCACAATGATTCATAAGGAAAGTAAGCAAAAATCCCACAGAATGAGATAAGAATTCACGTTCAACTTGTCGAAAGTCAGAGGACGTTTGGTGCTCTGGGGAATAAAATGCAATTATAGTGCAAGAACAGTACGTCACGTTGTGACTTCTACAATGAGGGGGAATCTTGTGTTATTATCATTTTCATGACGATACTATCTGCGTCTAGAAAATAGAAGTGGTGACGTATGTTCAACAATCAGGTTTAGTAAACGGAAGAAAATAGTGTGCAATTTCCCGTCAGCGTGTAGAAAAGAGGAAATTTATGACTCACATTTTAAATTGAGACCTCTTTGGATTTTTTTTTTTTTTTTTGAATTGCTAAGTTTCATTTTTATCAATAGGTGAAAACATTCCGTTTCATGGATTTTCCAGTGACCCCTCTTCTTTTTTTTTCGCCCCTCATATTATGCGAAACCCCCGTTTGTGAATTCCTGAGCATTAAAGAGCCTCTGTGTCAAATTTGGTAAATATTCAACGTGACTGTGAATTTGTTATACAGGGTGTTGCAAAACTAATGGTCCATACTAAAAGGGATGATAGACCTTGCCAAAACAAACAACTTTCACAATGGAGTGTGGGGTTGGAAAGCAAAAGGCAGGCCGGGAGAGGGAACTTGGTTCGCGGAAATGAGGAATGCAATAAAGACCAAGAACAACAATATGAAGACAAAGAACCTTTAAAAATGCTCAAATGAGCGTCCGCCAGCTGCAAAAGATGCTTCAGATCAGCGATGCATTGAACAACGTACACGTTAGAATATTCATGTCACATCACAAAGGTCTGGAGCTGCAGCACTTTTTCGGGAAAGGTCCTCTTGTTACGCATGGGCGTCTGTACAAGACAATTTTTATCTGTTTCCAGAGAGAAAAAATCTAAGTAGGATAGATCAAAAAATCTGGGAGGCCAAAAGACTCGCCCTTCATGGCCAATCATCTGTTCGGAAAGGCAGTATCCAGGTCGTTTCACATCGCACATTCCTCGAAAAATAAGCTGGTGCCCCGTCATGTTGGAATGATATGATGCCTCGAACATTTGCTGGTACATGTTCATAAATCGAGCAGCACCTGCTTTAAGCATTGGTTTCCTAGAAGCGAACACACTTAGCGTCGGCGTCGTTCCTCGCCGAGGCGAAGACTTGATTCTTCTGCCCATGCGCGCCCGAGCCAATTCGGCGTTCTGAGTGGTCACGTCGGAATCCACTTGACTTTGATTTCAGCGTTACGTCGATGAGCGACGTCGAAGATCGGCGATTCGCTTCTAGGAAACCAAGGCTTTAGGAAGATACTGTACTTGTGTCTAGGATTGCAATACTGGGCTAAAAATTCAATACCGGTATTCGGTATTTTTAAAACGTGATACTAGAATACCGGCATTAATACCGGTATTTAAAATTGCTCAAAAATTGCTCGCAAACATACTGTTTCGCTGCCACATTTCACAATTTTGTACAAAAATTGTATTGTTATGAAAACGTATTGTGAACAAATATAGAATGAAGGAATAAATGTCATAATAAAAAATCACTTCATTTAAAAAACATTATGCATCTATTGAATTGTCTCTAAGCCTAGAACTCATTTTAGTGCTCAACTTTCCTACAGTTGAAAATACTCTAACTGAACTCAAACAATGCGTGATATACGTCTTCTAATTGCTTAAAAGTCTTTTTATCTTCAAATCAATCGGTCTGTTGCATGTCATTTTTTAACAAACCCTTTTGTGTATGTGTGTTTCTTTTGTATTGTGTGTATTACAATTATTTTTTTAAATTAAAGCTAGTTGTAATTTCTTTTCGAGAGATTGTACTTTTTCCAATAAAACATTATTTTCTCTTGAGCAGAAGAGGTTTGTGTTTGCTTTTTATTTAGCTCTCTGGTTTGAAATTTACGACAAACTTGACTAAATTTGATCTTGTTGGTTTTTCTTATTCGTTTTCGCTTCTTTTTCAAAATTCTTTACAATTATAATTATGTAAATATCTGAAAATATCTTTCAATTTATGGAACATATTTATGCTTTTCCTCTATGCAACTTTTCAAGCACTACATAACTTCTAAATATTATCTTGCCAAGTATGAAGCCAAATAGCGAGACAGCACAACAAACCAATACTGGTGCCAACATACTACCATTTAACTAACAAGAAACCGACAAATTACCAGTTGCTAACAGGAAACAATTTATGTCAGCATTTAGAACAGTTGAGACAAATATTTAAGAAAAAAAAATCATAAAGTATTCCTGCAATTGATGGTTTAAAAAATTGTTCATCGAACAAAGGGGGGGGGGGGGCATTCACAAAAGGGAAAGTGAGTTATCAGGGAAATGGAAAAAAATAAAAACATGGTGCTCAAAGTACTTTTGTTTGATGTTATTCTATTAGTTTATGCTTTTAAAGAAATATTTTTACATAAATAGCTTGATTTTGGTTCTGTATCATGGAAAAAGAAATTTATTTAAAATATAAGTTGATGTTTAGTAAATTCAAATGAAAATTCTTTAATTAAAACTATTTATTATTTTCAGCTAATACTGAAAATACCGGTATTTCACCTCAATAAATACCGTTATTACGAATTTACAAAATTGCTCGAAATACCGGTATTCAGTATACCGGTATTGCAATCACTACTTGTGTCTATGTATATAACGTAGTTATAAAGTTGTAAATAAAGGTTCTTTGCCTTCATATTGCTGTTCATTATCTTGATTGCATTCCCCATGTTTGCGAACCAAGTACCCCCGCCCTCCCGGCCCGCCATTTGCTTTCCAACCCCACATTCCATTCTGAAAGTTGTTTGTTTTGGCATGGTCTATCACCCCTTTTAGTAGGGACCATTTGTTTTGCAACACACTGTACACAGTGTGTTCCTGTTTAACCTGCAACACAAACAATGGGGTTGTTTCCTTCAGTCAAAAGTAGTACTCTTTGTCACTGAAATTGATAGAATAAGCAAAAAAAAAAAAAAAAAAGAACCCGGAAAATACTTTTATTTTCCCAACAGTTATTTTTTTAATTAATTTTTTAAAGTGTCCGATTTTTGAAACAAGGCGTGGTCTTGATGACGTCACAAATGATGCACTTTGCCGCATTCTTTCTACCGCGATTCCACGTTATGATAATCAAGAAGCGAATTAAATATTGCGCTCTACGCTTGCTATCAACCTATATCGTTGCCATACACGTGAGTAAAGATGCGATTTAAATATTTTTCTCTGTGAATGGCAACACAGAATGGCATTTCATCACTTGTGATGTCATCGGACAGAAGCATAAACATTGAAAGCGCGCCGATTTAAGTATATTTTTTTTTTAAATATTAAACTTAAGCAAATTATTTAAAAAATGGTCAGATCCTATGTTTTTAATCATGGTCTTTCAGAAAAAAATACTTTTAAAATTTTGGAAACTACCCCATTCTGCGTTCAACAATTTTTGAAACCGTTAGTCCTAGATGCATACTTCCGATTGCAAAATATGGTCAAAATAAGATGCAGAGTAAAGAATATGAACAGTTTGAAAATGTGAAACGTAGCATTTTTTTGACTTAACTACTTTACACTCGCAGTCACTTACAACCTTTTGGACGATATATAGCGACTAACAACTGTCTGAAATTACGTGTGATTTTTCAAATTGTACGAGCTCTTGTGGTGTGTTTGTACGCATTATAACAAAACATTTGCATTTTTTTCAAAGCAGTAAAAATTTTTAATGCGTCTTGTTTCTTTACTTTGACAAAATGACATTCTTCTGGTGGAGCGATAATTTCCATTGTCATCTTCTGCACAGTTCCTACTAATTTTGAAATTTAATAGCTCTTTGAATTTTTCTGCATAGTGTTTCAAACTATTTTTAATTTGGTATTATTTTTCAATGAAACTGCAATGTAGGGAGTTTGGGAATCATATATATATATATATATATATATATATATATATATATATATATATATATATATATATATATATATATATATATATATATATATATATATATATATATATATATATACTTTTGAATTAGAAGTGGCAAATTCAAATTTGGATATGTGCCCTTTTGATATGAAAGTGAATGAGTGGATACTGGCAAATAAAGGATAAGTTCCACATATTATATTTTCTGTAAACGACCTGGCGAGAAATAAGGGGATGGATAGACACCGTTTAAATAAAACCAATGTTTACGGGTTTTTTAATAGTAGATATAAAACGCTTAAAGCAAAAAGAAATTCATGGGTCGATAGGGTTTATATTAGAGATTCTGAAAACGAAAAAAAAAAAAAAAGGTTCCTGAATTTTCTTAGCATTTTGTTTCCATGTTTTGTTATCTCCTATTCGATATATAGTTTCTAAGATAGAAAAAAAGCTGTGATAACTAAAAACACTAGTTTTTGTTTTTTGAAAAAATCAATAAATTATTGTTATAGACGGGCGTATCAGAAATGTGATTATCACTATAGGGAGATTGAAAAACATTTAGGAAATGAGAATTAGGCTGTTACCAAAGAAAATATTGTTATAATAGACAGGTTTATCGTGGTGGACAGTATTGTTATCCACAAGTTTCGCAGTAGCACACAAAAAGTAAAATTAAAAAAATATTTCTTTTAATATCATTTTTAAAGCTGCTTTAATACTTTAGTTACACGCAAACATGTTAACGTGTACATATTATGTTAGAGTACATCGATTGCCGTAAATTTAATGATGAAACTAAAAGAATTTCACTTACTCTTCGTCTCAAAACGCACCCTAATAAATGGAAACTGCCCCTCTTCTCAAACGGAAAAAGGCCAAGCATTTGATTAAAAAGCGTTCATTTGATTAGATGAACAAACTGCAAAAATCGCTCTCGTTGATTAAACTGTTTTTGTTTTAATTACGCGCAATAGTCATTCATTTAATTAAGAACCACGGTTCTTATTTTTCTTACACAATACTCGTTTTAATTGGATTACCTTCTCGTCATAAAAGCTTATTCAAAGGATGACGGCATATTTAATGAAAGCTGAAAAAATAGGAAAAGAATATGAAAAGATTTTTGGATCGAAAGAAAAAAAAATAGTCCGAGTGCTTTTTATAAAATTTAACCAACGTAATATATGCAAATGTTTTCAAAAGCAAACACAGGTAGTATGTGCATAAAAATTAATGGCAAAAGAAAAAAAAGTAGAAATATTAAAAATATAAAATATATTTAAAAAAAAGTTCAAAAGAATTCAAAATACTTCAACATAAAGAAATGGTACCAAATCTGAGAGTTTTGATTAATCAAATTTTGCATGATTAGTTAATTATGAAGTGGAAAGATAAATTAAAAATTAGAATTAAGAAGAATAATTAAATTCTTTTTAAATACTTTATAGCACGAGCACAGTCGTGCGGGTACAGTTGAAAATGAGAAACGACATTTACTAACGAGAAATATTTTCAATTCTTAAAATGTTAAGTTTAAAATAGTTTATACGAATTATAAAGCCCAAAATAACGAACTTTAATGAAAACATGTATTACCCAAATTCAAAATAATAGAATATCAGAACTGTTCGAACAAAACTTGTCCCTGAGTCGGGAAAAATGAACGCATGCAAATTAAACAGACTAAAACTCATTATTAAGGAATGGATAAATCAATTTAAATAGCTATTCAGATATTATTTTATTAACTTATGGATCATTAACACATTGGAAAAATAGATATATTTTTTACATGGGTCAAAAAATTAGAATAATCTATTCATTCAGTGTGAATTTTGAAAAGTAGTGAAAATATTTGCATACCTCTTACCCTATAGTTTGTCACAAGTATGTAGCTTGGCGCTCGGATAATTTTACGCTCTTTTAAAAGCCTTTTATTGCTCAAAATGAGTCGTCAAGGTGATAAATAAGAAAAAAACGAAGTTACATATTGCATCATTTCTTAAAGTTAGAAAAAAAAAACCTATCCAACTCAATTCATATGAACCTTTTATAATCTATGGTATGTAAGATTTTAAAGGAAAGTAGGAGGACTAACCAACTAAAAAGTAACCGAAGTAAACGAAGTGGAAAAATTGTAACACCTGGAAGAGATGAACCCAAATTAAAGTAATTTGTCCAAAATATTGAAAAATGCTTCTTACGTCCATAAGTGTTGGACAAAATGTATAGTTATCTTTAGGGTCATTCCATAGTGACTAACGTAACATTGGCAGCTGATTTTCAAACTCTTTTTACATACACCGGGAGTAAAAATAAATGTGTTTTGGTTTAATATGCAGATCTAGAATTTACAAGGTGACTATTTTTCATTTCTACCAAGAATTTGAAGCAAAATAAACGATAGCAGGTGTTTTTTCACCGAAAAAGACATCGTGACTAACGTAACATTTTTGCAACCCTGAGAAACAATGCTTATGTTACGAGCTAATTTTTTCTGAAACTTACGCAGACATTTCAAGTTGGCCGATATATTTGTAAGAGGTAAACAATTTATTTTTAAAATCGTACTACAGATTTGTTACAGACGAATCTTTTTTGGCCCTAAATGGTACTTTTCCGAAAAACTGTGTGTGACTAACGTAACGTGACTAACGTAACCATCGAATAACAAGCAATGAATGCATATGAAAAACCTTTTATAATTAATTTCTTGCTCTTATATTACTTTTACACTTTTTAGGAACCTTCTTTGTGTTGTATTATAGTTTTTTCTTTACTTTTTTTCTATATTAGTGTAAGAAATTGAATGGAGGGATTCAGTTCAATTAACTCAATTTGAATGTGCGAAAAAAAAAACAAATAAAAAAAACTGCTTTTACAAACTGAATAACATCATTCTTGGTCTAATTAAATCCTAAATATCTCTCTTTTAAAAAATTAACTTTTTGCAAGTTGGTAGTTTCACTGAATTCTAGTATTCTGCTGATATACTAGTTATCGTTAGAAGAAACTCCGTAGTACTTTTCAATGGCATATTATTTTTTAAGGTTTACTGATTTATCAAACGAATAGTGTTGTGCATCCTTTTGAATTAAAATGTAATATTGAAAAAAAAAAAAAAATATTCGAACGTTTTATCAGAAAGCATTTTAATTCCAGATATCACCGCAAATGTTTGAATTTCTAAATGATCATTCTTGCATTTTCTGAAATATATGACAGCAGCGCTTATTGTCACTGCATCATGTAACATCTTCAAATGTTTTCCAACGAGCAGCCGTTACTTCATTTTAATAATAGATGGAGATGTATTTTCTAAAAAATAGAGACATTCTTTTTTGTTAAGACTGTATTTCTATTATCTTAATTCTTAAGCTTGGATTCTTGTGTTGAATGCACATCCAGCAGAGTACTCATTTTGCTTTACTCACTTTTTTTCTTTTTTAATAATTCTTTAAATTGGAAGTATCTTCATAAAGACCTTTAAAAAAGTATTTTTCTAAGTAAACAGAAGGTCTACAATGTAATATTACTGGTATTTTTCACCCTTTATTTTTTAAATCAATATAGAATGCCTACGTATTCAAAATTGTTCATGAACATTTACATTAAATTAAATAAATTTTAAATATTAGCAGTCATTTTAAAAATGTTACGTTAGTCACAGCTCAAATGTTACGTTAGTCACACTAATTATTTTACATCTACTGACACTAAAATGAATATTTTGCACTTTTTAAGTAGATATGACACAGATGTAAGAAAATAAAAAATGCTGTTTGGTTCAATCATCTGGTTTAGTTTTTAAGCAGAAAATAGTACATTTTCGTGACTAACGTAAATATTTTCAGTGAAATAACCAAACTAATTAAAAGACTTATCTTATAATGCATGCAAAAAGAACAGTCAATTTTATTGGGCCAACATCTATTCATTTAGAATAAACATAATTCTTTTAAAAATTTGCAAAAAATTTTACATTACACAAGAAAACGTAGACGCATGTTTTTTGCACATGCTAAGCCTTTTCTACAACCTCGCACGTTTTGAGCCGGAAGAAAAACACCGAATGAAATTTTTGCAAACTGTTATTGGATTTATGTACTAGAAAGTATGCTGAATGAAATGATAGGTCACAATTAAGGCTTTGTGGAAAAAAAAAATTTTGAAGTTGAGGTTGACATTTCTATGGAATGACCCTTTATCCACGTCAACTACACTTGCACGGTTGCATAAACTGCAGTTTTAATTGAGGATCTACGAAGTAAGACCAAAGATAAACATGAAGCAGAAACGTGCACGATTCTCCTGGAGCAAAGAGAAGCTCAAACTAGGGCAACAAGGTTGGAAAAGGATTATATTGAGTGATGAATCTTTTTTTTTGAAATATTTGTGAGCAAAAAAAAGTTGTTTAGGTTTGACGTTTAAAAAGAAACCGTATGAGAAATCTTGTGTAAGATGTTCTCTCCACTTTGACACATCCTTCTTGGTTTATGAGTGCATGAGGGCTACTGGAATTGGGAAGTTATGTATATCGTAAAATAAAACAATGCGTGACTTCCACTGTTTATCAATAATACTGCATGATACTTCATCTGAGGCAGAGCAGTTACACATTTAGTGACACTTTTATCTTTCAGCAAGATTCTACTCCGTGTCACATCACTAAATCATCTCGGAGGTTTTAAACACAAAGAGGATTTTCGGTATTAAACTGGTCAAGCAACTCTACCAATATCAATACGATCAAGAATTTGTGGTACCGTCAAATCTAAAAAAAGCAGTTCAAGACCTTGACCCCCCCCCCCCCCAACAAAATTGAGCTTGTTGCCACATTGAAGAGGGTATGGAAACATTGTCAGAAACGATGAATGTAGACATGTAGTAGAAGGAAGCTGTGAGAAAGGATTAAAGTATTGAATCCAGCAAAAAATGACGCATTCTAGTATTGATATTGTTTCTGTTGAAAGTGTTTTTCCCCCCTTTAATTTGAATAATCTATTTTTTTGACTCAACGTAAATCTTCATCACTATAAACTATTGGATTATTCTTTCTAAGATTATTTTTAATTGAGTATATTTGAAATTAAATGCACACTTTAAGTTCTAAGAAAGGTGGCACGTTCATTTAAATACCTGATTTGCACTTATATTTGGTTAGAATAAACTTTTTTCAAAAAGTGGAAAGTATTCTATTATTTCGAATTTGGGTTGTATACTGCCGTGTTAAGCATAAAAGTAGTAAATGCAGTCGAGCTCAAAATGATAAGTTACTTTTTAAAATTTTGCTCCTCTATTTACTTGTTTCAGATACCAATTTTTTTTAGAATTTTTTTAAAAAGTTTTTCCCATTCACAAATGATCATAAAAAATTCACTGTCGAGTAAAGCTCTGACGTCATCAACAATGAAACTCGCGCCGTAGCATGATACTTTTGATAATATTTTTTGGTAATGTTTTACATGCAGGGCTTTATTTTGGTAAAGGCTGAACTGGATCCGGGAACTTAAATGTTTTATTGGTACCGTAAAAGCGGGTGAGAATGGTTTGGAGGATGATAATGATACAAACCTCCAGTTTCCCAGTTTTGACGTAATAAGCGTTCGTAGTGCACTCTGGGCTAGCCCCAGTTTCAATAGGAACTATTGTGCAACTTTCTCTGGTGATGAGAGAGTTGTTATCACTGTCAAAACGACCCGCCAGACAAATAACCTGGTTATTGTGAATTATTTGTGGTGAGCAACTGGTGCTACGTGTTTGTTGGTAGCTCGGAAATTTATGTTGGTGGACTTTTAGTGCAGGAGGAATCACAATTTCGTATGTACCTTTCGCTTTCATCTTATATAAAGAAAGTTACCTCCAATTTTCATTCAAAACTAAAATATTTTGATGTTGCTACAGTTACAAATGTGTAAAGTTTACAATTTGGAGGGTGAGTCGGTTACAGTAATTAGTTGGAATTTTGGAGGGTGAGTTGGGTTACTAGGGGAAAAAGTACCTAGGAAAAATCACGGGTGTAAATGCAAGTGAGTTTCAAGTTTCAACAATGTTGAAAACGAGTTAAGTTTTGGCAGTGCCCTAAAAAAGATAACATTTGGTATCAATCGACAAAACTTATGAAGAACATAAAGCCTTTGTTTTATCTCGATTTTATGTGAGATGTACTTTTCTCCAAAGTTTAATTTTCAGCATAACTTACATTTACAACTCTCCCGTTAAAAAATAAAAGCAATAGAGTGTGGTACAAACCACCAAAACCTATATGAAAGCGTTGAAACATGTGCTGTACCATTCTCAACCCGGAATGAGAGGGTGAGAATACAGTCGAACCCGTTTAAAGGAATAGCCAATTTTAAACGAAAAATTATTCTAATAAGCGGGATATTCCTTTAAACGGGATTAAAATAATTGACATCATAGGTTTGGTTCAATCAAAATGTATTACATTAAGCGGGATATTCTTTTAACCAAAGTTCTAATAAGTGGACTTGGCTGTAGTACAAAGAAAAACTGCTCCGGAGGGGGGTTTGGGTAAAGTTTAAAATTATTTCAGGGTCGGAATCGAAAGCCAAGGCCCTAAACTATAATAATAACACAACTTGATTTTTTTTCGAATGAATGTTGAGTAATTACAGTCGGAAATGTAACACAAAACTGTACCATAGTCACCTGCTTCTAAAGTAAGTCTAATTTTAAGAGAATGAAGAAACGAAAAAGTGGTCAACAATTATAAGGCTATCTACTGAAGTTTAAGGCTTAGAGTGAAAATTTCAAGTATCAAAGTATCACCAAAGAGGCAATTGCTTCCTTCAAATACAGAAGTAATTTTCACCCGTCATACCTTGACGGGCGATTTTCTAGTGTTGACAATAAGTGTAGATACGACTTTTTTGTTTAACTCGGCAGTATAAGATTTTTGAAGTGAAACCTTTTATGCAAGGGCAGAACTTTGAAATTCTGATCCGCTGTCCTCTTTTTTTTTTTTTTTTTTGTCACAGAAATGATGTAGTTGTTTTTTGTGTGACGAAAAGCCACACGTGCGTTCTTCTGACTTTCGATCTTTCTCGTTATCCGTCGTTGCAAGTACTGCTTTGAGTATAGCTGTCGGTCATCAACAGAGCGTCTGTTGATACAAGTGTCTATTTTTTTTTCATTAAAATATACAGTTTTGTTGTGAATATGCCTTAGACGTCTTGGCCAGGATTCGATCCGGGATCCGATGGTTTTGAAGCTTAGCGCTCTGCCGATTGAGCCACTGTAATTGTCAGTCACATTGCGTTGTGCGGTCATTGTATAGAGAAACGTTGAAGAAAACTGTTGTGTAGACTTCCGACGTGTAGTTTGATGTTTGACCGAAAGTTCTCCGGTTCTCTTCGGTGCAATGCTACCATTGAACGAGCTGATGTGTGCATCACATGACTTCATTTTATGCCAATTTAATGATAATAGCGCCTTGGAGTAAGCAAGGAAACACTACATATTTTCACACCTAGTTTCTTGCGAATCGAAGCAAAAAACGTTTTACACAGATTTATTTTCTCATTATTGGCAATTTTAATGTGATTCAGTGGTTATATCTTTAAATATCACCAACATTAGCCAAATTTAAAAAAAAAAATCGCCAAATTTTTCTCCAAATTGGCGACAAAACTTGGTGGTCAAAAGCTTGGCGCAAAATCGTTAAGTGTTTAACAAATTATAACACCACTTCAGTTAGCCATGAAATTAGCAATGATTTCCCCCAAAAAGGTGTAAAAGACCCCCCCCCCTTTAGGAACGTACGACTGCAACCAAAGAAGAAGGTTCGCAACTAGATCCCACTAGAAGTCTACGTACCAAATTTCAACTTTCTAGGATATACCGTTTTTGAGTTATGCGAGTTACATACATACATACACACACGCGCACATACGCACATACATACGTACATACAGATGTCACGAGAAAATTCGTTGTAATTTACTCGGGAATCGTCATTTATGGATATTTCGCGTGTCTATACGTTCTTAGGCACTTATCCACGTATGGTCGAGTCGAAAAGAAAACTCAACATTCATTCGGGGGTGAGCAAAATGGAAATTAAGGCCGATTTTTGAGTGAAAATTTTTTTGCGAATACAATACTTCCTTTTTTGTAAAAGGAAGTAAAAAGGTACGCATTGTATCCTCGAAACACGTGTCTGCATTTTTTTTTAAAGTTTGCATCTTTAACACACTGTTTAATTACTTTTTCCTTTTTAACTCAAAAATATTCATTTAATAGGCATAGGTTGCGTACACATGTTTCGAGCTCTGAGGCAATCCTCTTTCGGAAAGGGGGGGGGGGTAGGTATTTACCTGAAGGATGCTATACAAATTGAAACCTTTGGATGCCAAAAAGCAGTCATTATGATAAGAAGCAACAGCTGTTTAGCGTCAAGAGACTAAAACTTTTCTGCAAAGGGAAAAGGGAGTGTAAAAGGTAGCTCATTAAGTTTTCTTTTTCATTTCGCTTAACTTCAAAGCATTTATTATGTTAATACTAGAAAATCGCCCGTCAAGGTATGACTGGTGAAAATTGCTTCTACATATGAACGAAGCCATTGCTTGTTTAATGATATTTTGATAGTTGAAATCATTGAGAAGGAATAGTATACCTTCTCAATGGTTGAAATTCTAACCCTAACTAAAGTGTTAGCATTCATAGTTGACCGCTTTTTCATTTCTTCATTCGTCTGAAATGACACAGTGTTACCAGTAAAACTGTTAAGTTGCCGGATAGAGTTCAGCCTTGTCACAATAAAGCCTTTCCCTGTCTGTTAAACATAACCAAAACATACTATCAAATTATCATACCGTGGCGCGAGTTTCATTGTTAAAACATGCCCGTTACTCGATCTTCGGTTATTATACATATATATGAGGATATTTTAACGAGTTTTACATTTAGAATATTGTATACGAAATACAATATCACACACACTCAAGCTTTAGAAATAGAACGTTTGGCGCGTGAGAGAACGTAACGAGAAATAAACAAAAGTGAATGATTATGAAATCTAGTACCTTAATGAACAAATCTTTTTCTTGAAGCTATATTTTGTTCTGTTCAGAATGTTACGAATGAAGTTTTACTCAATTTACTGGCTTAAATTTGGGAAGCTTTTAATAAATACGAACAATGGTGTCTTTTTTACTTTCTTCTATATCTAATATATAGAAGAAAGTATTGGATTCGTGCAAATTTTCGAATTTCGAATTTTGACGGATTCGAACGTTTTGAGGTGTTGAACGCTGAGTCCATTTCGACTAATTTTGGAAAATGTCTGTCTGTCTGTGTGTATGTGTGTCACGTCTGTGTGTGACCAGTTTTTTGTGGCCGCTCTACAGCAAAAACTACCGCATGAAATCGAACGAAATTTGGTACACTTATGTGCCCCTATGTGAACTTGTGCCCATTGGTTTTTGGCGCGAATTCCTCCAAGGGGGGTGGAGCAATGGGACGTTTTTTGAGTTACGCGTGCTTGCTATTCCTCAGGAAGTAACTGGCGGAATCAAATAAAATTTGGTCCATATGTTGCCATCAACAGGAACAGGTGCTGATTCAATTTTGGTGTCAATAAATCAAACGGGGGTTGAGCTATAGAACGTTTTTTGTCGTCAATTGTGACTGCCGTATCTCAAGAAATAATGAACGGAATAAAAGAAAAATTTATCGGCAAGTAGCCCTTAGTGGGTATAAGAGCTGATTTTATTTTGGTGTCAACAGCTGGAAAGGGAGTAGCGCAATTGCCCGTTCTTTTTTTCCATTGTGAGAAATTTGGAATATATGTGAATCCATACGTAAACAGGTTTTGGTTCTATTTTGACGCCAATCGCTCTAAGAGGTGTTGATTTTTTTTTTGAATAAAAATAGCTTTATTAATGCAACAATAAGAAAGATAAATCGTAATAGATTGTCATCTGCGTATTTCTCGTGATTTTAATTGTATGGAAATGATCGGAAATATTATCTCAATGATTTAAAATTTTTAACTGCTGCCATCTTATGTTTGTTAACAAATAAAGTATTTATAATTAATTCAAGCAAGGCTTTTAAAATAACTTTCAATTTTCGCTCTTTGCTTTGCTTTTGCAATAATTCAGACATTGGGATGGTCGTCTAGTTTTTGCATGAGTAATTTTGTTTTTCTTGGGAATATTGCATATTGTCAAGCATGGGGAGGGATCAGAAAAAAAAGAAGAAAAATATAGAAGAAAGTTTCGTGATGGCCACAACATACTAGTTTCTGATAGTTATAGTGATTATTTAAACGTTTGCTTTAGTGCTTCAATGTGAAATCTCAAATTAAAAGAAAAATAGCCAACAACCTTCTGGAAATTTCTGCGCGTGATCCTTATATGATTAAAAGCATTAATTCTGTGCAATAAAGTTTTGTAATTGAAATGCTAATGTTTGTTTGGAGATATTTCTGAAAATATTAATTACTTAATGCTATTAACATTCATTTATTCTTTTGAGGTTCTTAATATTTGTTGTTAAAAAAGATCATAAAAACGTCCGGTTAAATCTTTTGATGCATTACAATATTTAGATTTTATCACAGAAATTATTGAACTTGTCAAATTCGACGTTATTACTAATGTATTTTTAATGCCATTAACTTCTTATTTCATTCTAGTCTTTCATTTTTAAAGTGAAATAAAAGCCTGGTAGTTTTGTCATTCTTTCTCGTTTAAAAACTGTTTCCACTGTCTATTGTCAGTACTGTATTAGAGGTACAAAATAGAGGAACGTGGGGCAAAGTGAAATTGTGAAGCATTTACTCTGCTATTAGCGCCACCCATCTAGTGAGATTTTAACTATATAGTAACACATGTAGTCCAGTCAAGAAAAAATCATCTCTAAAAACCAAGGAATATGATAATAGAAGCAGATTTTAAAAATAGATACTCAAATTGTAACATTTTAATGTAAATCAAAAATTATTTTAACATTATCAAATGATAAAGTTCTTGTTATTAAAATTTTAAATGTTAATTGGAAGCTTTTAATATTCGGTGCAATATTTATTTAGTCAATGTTTGTATTAATTTATATATATTTATATTTTTCACAATTAGTCAAGTGCATGCGGGGCAAATTGGATTGGGCAAAGTGAAATAGTTCATTTTGTTCACTCATTCAATGATTTACTAAATTACTTCCATATTCATTTATTAACGAATTTATTTACATTCCTTCATTTGATATAATTCACTTATGAATTCATTCTTTCACTAATTTTCTCATTCATTCACTATTTTATTCACTCATTTATTTTTCTTCTCGTATTAGTCTTTATCTTTAGTGATAAAAAGCTGAAAGTCTGTCTGGATGTCTCTCTGTCAGGATCTCTGTGACGCGCGTAGCGCCTAGACTGTTCGTCCGATTTTCATGAAATTTTTCACAGAATTAGTTTATAGCATGGGGGTGTGCACCTCGAAGCGATTTTTCGAAAATTCGATTTTGTTCTTTTTCTATTCCAATTTAAAGAACTTTTCACCGAGCAAATTATCACAACGTGGGCGAGTAAATTACCAAATCATCATAACGTGGAACCGTTACGTGAGCAAGCATAGCAAATTGGCGAGAAATTCATCATCCAATATTTGTAAATATATAGTCGAACCAAACGACCTTTTAATTTTCTACTACGGCAAAAGCCGTGCGGGTACCACACTAGTTAATAAATAAACTAATTTGTCAGTTTATTGTTTCATTATCTTTTCATTTATTAAATTGACAATTTATTTGCTCATTATTTTATTCAAAAATATTTTTCTCAATCGAATAGAAAATATTTCATTTTTCACTTTGCCCCATGCAAAACAAAAGTAAAAAGTTTCCACTTTTTTACTGCCAAAAATAAAAAATAACGTTTCAGTGTAAGTTTATTATTCAATACTACGTTCTTTCAAACAAATTTTCAATATGTTCATTTTGATAAAACTCAGTCATCTTAACTATTTCACTTTGCCCCACATAGCTCTACTCCTCGTTTATCCGGACTAACTAGGACCAAAAGCAATCCGAATAATCGAAAATCCGGATAATCCTTGTAGTATGGGGAATAAGCGAAACACACTCTTAAATGAGCAGACTTATCTTTTATTACAGCAAAAAAGAAAAAAAAAAAAGCTTCATATGAAGATTACATGGGATCGTTTCTTGCCAGCACTTTATCACATTTTGTCGTGGGCACGTAAAGGGCAGTGTCTGAAATTTTCCTTTTTTTTTGCGTTTTTGTAATCGAATGTACGCTAGCTTAATTGTACAAGTTTGCTTGCTTAGATACCGCTGAAAAAGAAGCGCGAAAAAATACAGTCTAATTCCCACATTTCCCTGTTGTTAGTATTGAATCTCATACGCACGTAACTCGTATACGCGTTTCTTCAAATATCTCGAAAATTCATTTCTGTAGATACTGCCGTTTACCTGCACCGCTCTGTTGTTACATTACTATAATTTCATGTACTACCTATGCAGGAGTTCTACATTTAATCAAAATCAAAAGTGATGTATTTTATAGTTCTTTTCCTGGCTATTACACAATTGGGTCCTGTTTTTCAAAAATATTTTTTTCTAAAAGAGCATGGTCGAAAACATGGGGTAAGTTTTTTTTTTCTTAATTTTGACTTATTTTCTCTCTTAAAAAAATAGACTTAAGCGACATTCAACCGTTTTCATTCTTGCTACTGACATTGCAAGTAAACATATCGCTAGGGTTACCAGAATAAAGTTTCAAGACAATACCAAACTTCGCTAAATGAATATTTTATTTAATTAACAATTCTATGTAGTTCCGCTAATAAATTGCTCGCAGTGAAAAAAAACATAAAAAGGCGGTATGTTGCCAGAAAAGACAACCATGCGCTCCGATTCAAGATGGCTTTCATCACTTGTGATCTCACACATGGTTTAAAAATCGGACATTTTAAAAATTAATTAAAAACTAAATGTTGGGAAAATAAAAGTATTTTCTGAGTCCATGTTTTTTTTTTGCTTATTTAACCAATTTTAGCGACTAGAAGTAGTACTTTTAACTAATGGAAGCATCCCCGTTCAAAATTACTATGAAAGTGAATATATTTTTCTTTAAATTCTACAAATTTTATCCGGATAAACCGGACATCTGCATAACCAGGTTCTACTGTACTTTCTGATACTTTTCCAACTAGTACAGCAATGCCTCAACTCACATAAACCGTTTTCCCTTTATTCTTCAAATTCTTGTTACATAAAATAAAGTAACTTAATTATCAGAATATTTTAGTCCGTAAGCAAGATTAAACAATAAAATATACATAATTTATTTATTCAAATCGTGAGAATTCATCACGGAAGTAGAAAAACTTTTTATTCGTTAGCAATACAGAGACTTGAGTATACGTCCTAACGATCAAGTAGTGAGTGATCAGCCGACCGCTAATGAAATACGACATAAGTTATTAAGCATAATAACTTTTGGTAACAGGATTCGGCGAATACATTTATTTCTCGGTTAATTTTGAACCACAGCTTTAGTGGACTGACAGAAAAAGTAACGAGGCCTAATTGATTGGAAAGACATCTAAAATGCAATTAGCGCATTAACTGTTGCGGGAAAATGGGATTATATTTCCTGCATTTATTTCGAGTTTCTGTTCATTCTTTGAACATTTGTTTATTTCGTGTAGTTAGAGTTATTTGGCGTTTGCTAATGGATACTTGAATTTTTCAATGACTTCACCTTCACAACAAAAATAGTCGGGGCTGCGGAATCGAAGGGAAAACGGACGATTGCGACTCCTGGATTTTGAAACGTCCGACTCCGATTTCCCGAAAAAACCCCTAAACAGAGAATGAAATATTAATTCCTTTTTATGAAATTTTCGCGTTGTATTTTACTGTAAAATTAAGATGCATACACTGTTAGAAATTCAATATGAAAATCAAATTTTCTAATAGTTGTGATTTAAAAACTGTGTTTTTTTTTTAATGAAAAAGATTAATTTGCTCTCTTTTAATGTTTAACAAATAGGTGTTGATCAAATCGTGTAGTTTCAATTTTTGAAAGCTGTAACTTGAGAGAACAAAAGCTTGTTTTCTAAGTCAAAAAACATTTCTTGAAAGGGAGCGGTCCGCCCCGAGTGACACCCATCTAATGAGTGTCACATACATATTTTTTGGGTGTCAAATACAGTAAAACTCTGGGTTTCATTCGAAAAACTTTGACATATACTTAAAGAATGGTTTAAAACAACTTTAGGGGGGTTTACAAATGTCTAAGATGAATGTATGAAAATGAAAATCGAATTCGTAACCTCATTCGCAATGCGAAATCGAAATTTCGACTTACACAACGCATCCCTCGCGTAAGTCGGAAATTCCCTCTTTTTACAAACAAGTAAACCACATGGTTATTATCAATTTAATTAGTTTTGGAAATTATTCACATCAAGTTCATTAACTGCTTTCTTTTACCTTTAACATTTTTCGTTTATTATTCTTCTAACGTTAAACTAATACTCATTGTGCGCGCCTTGCTTAGCCCCTGACTTAGCGTTTCAACAAATAGCTCGTAGGGACTCAATAAGTGATTGGTGTCAACATTCAATAAGCAAGTTCTTTCGTTGAACGTTTTTTCTGGAACGCAAACTCTGATCTGAAATATGAATATCAAAATAATTCAATGTCCTCAAAAAAGAGAGAGCAACATTAACTTTTGCATCCAACATCTTTGCAGAAGAATATGATTGAAATTGTTTAACAACTTTCAGCAAAAACAAAGTTATCATAATACACTTACGGGAAACTTACGCGTTGCTGAATCTAAACGTAAAATAGAGATCAACTGAGAAAAAGCGTGTTTATTTAATTCAGCGTTATGACTATTCGAGGGGAAGGTTGTAATTTATTCCACCATCATTGATCAAACAAGTTTAGTTCATCGTGATAAAAAAAAGTGATACACTTGGATTATTGAAATGCTAAAAGTATAGTTACATAGTATAAATAAATCAATTAATAGAAACGATGTTTGTAGCAAAAAGTTAATGACTTTTGAAGAATATCTAACGTTATGTATCGTGGATGGCAGGGGAAAAACGTGACAAAGTAATTATTTGTCATTCTTACTAATAAGTTCTGATTTTGAAGATTTCGGCAAAAGTTGACTACTTAACTGTAATGGGCCATTCATTAATTACGTAAGGACGGTTTTGGTCATTTTGGGCCTCCCCTCCCCCCATGTAAGGGTACGTAAGATTCCCCCCCTTACCGAACGTAAGATTCGATTTCGTTTTTCAAAATAATAAAATAACAATTCTTATATGACAGGAATTGTTATTAAATTCACTTTTATATATATTTTTTAAAAAACTTTTTGGTGTAAAGAAATATTTACTAATTTTACTAGACTGACTGACATATACTTTCTGAAAATGATGCGATACTAATTAAAAATAAGACACGCCATACACAATGCGATTCGTTTATTATATTTTACACTAATTATTCTTTGAAAAACAAGTAAGAAACAGCTTCTTAATATATTTTTTACATTTCAGAAGCAACTGAAATATGATCCCTGACAAACCACTTGGTCGCGCGATTACTAATATAAAATATCGAATTGGAAAATATTATGTAAGAATGGGTCTGACCTCTCCCCTCCCCCCAAGTAAAGGTATGTAGAGATTTTCCCAATCCCTCCTTCCCCTCGTGATCCTTACGTACTTTTGTTTCTGGGAGGATTTTACCAACACACAACTTCCCCCCTGTCTTTTTTTACAGCTTCACCCCTGTTAAATAATATTTGATGTCTCTTTTATAAATGGAAAAAAAAAAAAAAAAAAATGCGTGTCTGCTCCTCATGTACGCGCATTCGAAGTAATATTTCTCAAATTCGTGTTTTTTAACACTTAAAAAATGTGTAAGATATAGTGTTTGGCATTTAAAAAATTAATAAATTTTGATGTTTTTGCTAGCGTTAGATATTCAGATTCTGAATAAAAGCAAGGTTTTGTAAAAAATTATGTTTGCAATAACTAGGGAGACCGGGGGGGGGGGGGTTAGTTGCTACAATTTTGTTCAACATTTTTTTTACAATAGACTATTTAAAGTATTTGCATGTGTGAAACTTTAAAATGCATCTAGGTTGTTCAACATTCATAACATATTTTTTAAACTAGTATGCTGTGGCCATCACGAAACTTTCTTCTATATTTTTCTTTTTTTTTCTGATCCCTCCCCATGCTTGACGAGGAAGCAATATTCCCAACAAAAACAAAATTACACATGCAAAAACTTGACGACAATCCCAATATTTGAATTATTGATAAAAAAGCAAAGCTAAGAGCGAAAATTGAAAGTTATTTTAAAAGCCTTGCTTGAATTAATTACAAATATTTTATTTGTTAACAAACATAAGATGGCAACAGTTAAAAAATTTAAATCATTGAGACATAGACTAATAATAAGAGTAGACCGAGCTTTCCCAGACTTGCTGATGAAAAAAATTGGTTCATGGATACATCATGTGACTGGTGGAAGGCTTGGCGAAAACTTTGGCAGCATGGTTGCTAGATGGCAACAGTATCTATAGTTTGGCACTCGACATGTATTTTAATACGTAATGTGTTTTCATTATAATTTTTTTCCCAAGGGCAGAGATTGAACTGTTTTTCTTTTAGTTATGCATTATTTTGACAATAGTAATTAGTTTTTGATCACAGTTTTCAGTAACTTTTATTTCATTTGGAACTGCTACGTCAGCGTTGGCTTGAACGGAATGGCGTAAACGTTTTGCGTTAACGCAAAAATGTACTAATCGGTATCTTAAACTGAAATTGTAGGTAAAAATTTTACCGTTTGCCGATTCTTTTTCGCGCTTGCATCTTTAATTGCTAAGAGAGTTATTGAAATTGACTAAAGAAAATGCACAGTACTATCTAAATGAAAAACTCACTATATTAACAAAATATTTACAACTTAGAATAACAAATTTACAAATAAGACTCCATAAAAGATCATTCTTCCATGTTCCATCAATTCTATTTATTTTATTTCTCGCGGGCGTTGATTGTCTGCGACGATCAACGCCCTCCCCGCTGTTGCTAGGATATCCAATAGTCACATGGTTTGGTTTATGAGCAGCAAAAGGGTTGCCATAGCTCGGTCTAACACATCGTTCAATAAGTCCCGAGACTAACAATGAAAACAACATTTTTTTTTAAAATCATTTTTATTCGTCAATATAATCTTCTTTTAGAGTGACACAATCTTTCCAGCGCCTTTCCAATATTTCTATTCCATGCTTATAGAAGTATTTCTCCTTTGCCTCAAAATAGGCTTCTGTTTCGGCAATGACCTCCTCATTCGAGCCGAATTTTTTTCCCTGGAGCATTTTTTTCAGATCTGCAAAGAGCCAGTAGTCGCTAGGGGCTAAATCTGGCGAATACGGGGGGTGGGGAAGCAAATCAAAGCCCAACTCATTAATTTTTGCCATTGTTTTCATGGACTTGTGGCATGGCGCATTATCCTGATGAAAAAGGATTTTTTTCTTTTTCATATGCGGTCGTTTCGCCGCAATCTCCTCCTTCAAACGTACCAACAAGTCAACATAATAATCGCTATTGATGGATTTGCCTTTTTCCAGGTAGTCAATGAAAATGACGCCATTTGTATCCCAAAAAACAGACGCCAAGACTTTGCCAGCAGACTGCTGCGTTTTTGGACGCTTTGGGCGGCTTTCTCCAGCCATGCGCCACTCAGATGATTGCCGTTTCGACTCCGGAGTGAAATGGTGTATCCACGTTTCATCCATGGTCACGTATCGGCGCAGGAAATTTTTTTTATCGTGATTGAATATCGATAAACAGCTCTCTGAGTCGTCAATTCGTTGCTGTTTTTGCTCCATTGAAAGCAATCGCGGCACCCACTTTGAAAAAACCTTTTTCATGCTCAATTTTTCATGAAGGATTTTAAACACGCCTCCAGATGATATTTGTATCATTTCTGCAATCTCACGGACCTTCACTTTGCGATTTTTCATTACTATTTTTAACGTTTCACTCACATTTTCCGGTGTAACGGCTTCCAATGGCCTACCCGAACGTTCCGCATCATTTGTGTCCGTACGACCACGTTTAAACTCAGCAAACCAACGACAAATCGTTGATTTGGATGGACAGGGGTCCTGGTAATGTTTTTCAAGCCATTGCTGGGCTTCTACGGTGTTTTTACCCATTAAAAAACAATGTTTAATTAACACGCGAAACTCGCTTTTTTCCATTTTTCAAACTAATAACAAAATCACTTTACTCTAACCTCTATAACTCTGCTGTTGTTCAATCGACGTGAAATTTTTACACGTTTCATGTAAAGGTTATGTCTCTAGGGAAACGTGGCTAGTTTGGTACTACTAGCGCCATCTATGGGTTAGTCTCGGGACTTATTGAACGATGTGTTATTCTTATTATTAGTCTATGCATTGAGATAATATTTCCGATCATTTCCATACAATTAAAATCACGAGAAATAAGCAGACGATAATCTATTACGATTTATCATTCTTATTGTTGCATTAATAAAGCTATTTTTATTCGCTAAAAAATAATGATAATAAAAATAAATCAGCACCTCTTGGCGCGATTGGCGCCAAAATTGAACCAAAGCCTGTTTACATATGGATTCACATATATTCCAAATTTCAACCAGAACGTAACATTACTTCTTGATATAGGGCACTCACAATGGAAAAAAAGAACGGGCGATTGCGCTACCCCCTTTTTAGCTGTTGACACCAAAATAAAATCAGCTTTTATACCCCTAAGGGCTACTTGCCGATAAATTTTTCTTTCATTCCGTTCATTATTTCTTGAGATACAGCAGTCACAATTGACGACAAAATACGTTCTATAGCTCAACCCCCGTTTGAGTTATTGACACCAAAATTGAATCAGCACCTGTTCCTATTACTGGCAACATATGGACCAAATTTTGTTTGATTCCGCCAGTTACTTCCTGAGGAATAGCAATCACGCGTGACTCAAAAAATGTCCCATTGCTCCACCCCCCTTGGAGGAATTTGCGCCAAAAACCAATGGGCACCAGTTCACATAGGGGCACATATGTGTATCAAATTTCGTTCGATTTCATGCGGTAGTTTGTGCTGTAGAGCGGCCACAAAAAACTGGTCACACACAGACGTGACACACATGCACACACACACATACACACACATACACACAGACAGACAGACATTTTCCAAAAATAGTCGAAATGGACTCAGCACACCTCAAAACGTTCAAATCCGTCAAAATTCGAAATTCGAAAATTTGCACGAATCCAATACTTTCTTCTATACATTAGATATAGAAGAAAGTAAAAATGATAAGAAGCTCTACTCCATTTAAGTTATTTGAATCTATGTACATTGTAACAGCTTACCCCACTATGGGGTATATTGATACACTATATGGGGTTAGTTGTTACATGAGATATATGGATGCCTCAGATGACAAATCGATTAACTCCAGTTTTTTTAAAAAAAACCTCATTTCTGCTTTAATAATGCTTAATCAATGCTTAGAATGTGAATTTATATTAAACTTTTGGTTCAGTACATTTCTGATCCTGCGATGGCAGAAAATGTTATACGAGGACCCATTCACTCCTATGGATAACACTATCTTCATCACTTTTCTCGACTTTTTGTTTTATGGAGTTAATCGATTTGGCAAGTGAATCATCCATATATAAGTAATAAAATAAATCTTACACCTTTTGTGGTTTCGTCTGTTACAATTTTACAAATCTACATTAAAAATCAAAAACTTTTTGATTTTACAGATTTACTTCATTAATGACTTATTCTGATAGACTATCATCATCATAATCATTGTCCGCGAATTAAAGTTTTTTCAAGCATACAATTTATCAAACTTCGTACATCGGCCATGTGCCCATTCGTCATAATTACGACATTGAAGCCATTTAGTTGGTTTTCTGGATTCTGAGTACGGTTTAGCTCACTCTATGCAGAACCTCTCTTCATCGTATTCATCCGAAGGACGCACCTTTTTGAACTTTTTTTTTGTCTTTGTTGGAGAAAGACCTATACTTTCGAATAATACATTACTTATTATTATTATCATTGTTGTTACTATTATTATTTATTCAACCATACTTATAAACAATAAATTAAATCATACAATGAAAGAGATCAAGATTATTATTATTAATATTATTATCGTCATCCGACTACAGTATTTTACATGGATTAAATCATGCAATGAACTAGATCAGAAATGTTACTTACCACCAATAGCATTTTTTATCTTACTGCAGAATCTCTGTAGTGTGAATGAAATGTATTTCGCATTGATCGGCTGCCTTTCGTAATGAACTACCTGCCGTTACTTCTTTAGCCACCTCCAGGTATGTTTCTTTATGTGTTTTGCACCTGTCCATTTTGTTTTTATAGTCCCCCGCCATATCACCTTTAAAAAGAAAACATAATATTAAATTAAACCTTGCATGTGGCAAGTTGTTACTTGTAACAACTAGACCCAACAAAGCTGTAACAATTTGCCCCATATGACTCCACTTCAAATCTGGGCGCACATTGCTGGTATTATATCTTTGTACAAAACATTTAAATATGTTACCACTTACCTGAAAATGTAGGCTTTCACGTGGTATAGAAATCAGTCATCAGCAGTATCTTCAACGGCTTCCTCACAAATAGAAAAATAACAGCGGAAAGAAAAATTACTCCCAGACTCAAAAAGCCGTTTTTCTTGAGCACTCACCCTGCTATTGACTGCAAGCACTCCAGTGACCGTCAGGGAATGCAGATGTGCAGTGATTCCCAAAGTGTGTTCCGCGGAACCCTTGGGTTCCGCCGAAGGATGAGAAGGGTTTCGCCACGAATTTCATAAATGTATTATTTTTGATAGTAATTTCATAAAGAGACTTTCAGGGATAAAAAAATGCTGCTCTAAATTGAAGTAGTAGGCGTCCCTGTATTATCCTAATGCCAACGATTTAATAAAAATAAATAAATAAATAAATAAATAAAAAAAACCCATCTGATTTAAAGAAAGTTCTTGATGAAACTTCAGAAGTAGTTAATTTTTTTTTTCAATTCTTGTTGCCTTCTGTCGACACTATTGTGCAAGATTCATGAAGATATGAGTAATCATCACAAATCACTACTTTTTCGTACGAAATGCGCTGGCTATCCAAATCAAACTTTTGAAAATTTGTATGAACTTACAAATGAACTGATGATTTTTCAGCTGGAGCAAAAGACAGGGGCGGCAAACAGGGGGGTCAAGAGGGGGCGGTCGCACCCCCAAATTTTTTTGAGAGGAATGATAAAAAACGAGCAAATTCAATTTACGTAAATCGCAAACCAATGATCATGAAAAAAGAATCTTGCTGGTTCTTCGTAATGGTTGAAGAAACTCGACATACGTATTTTCAGACAAGTGTTTTACGTTTTTTTAAAAAATGATTAGAAATTCATCAATCCTTTACCGGCCTTTTCAGAACAGAAAAGACTGACGAAGAATCATGGTTGATTTTAACTAAAGACGGAAACGTCATATAGGCTAAATATTTCATTCTTGTGTGCTCTGTGTAACCACCCTTGTGAGAGGCCCGGGCAGTGGTGTGGCTGCATGATTTTTACTAAATTCCTTGATATTTTACATTCATTTTTACGCTCACCTTTTAAGTGTGTCTATTAAATGAGTGTTTATCATTTTCTTCTGCTAGAAACACATTTCAACTGCTCAACTCTTTTAATAGATACGTCTTAAAAATTCATACTATTAAAGAAAAAAATATCTCATATCAACAAATATCTTTTCTGTGGGCTCTTTAACAATGCAATCTCAGGGTGACACAAAAGGGCTTTCAAGAGGCAACACAAGATGGTGTTTTAAACCATAAAAACCCTTCTCGATAATTCCCAAGCATTGATTTTGGAAAACTGCTCTTTCAATAATGAAGACGCTAATGTCCTTTAACATGTCTTCCTCTTCATATGAATTTTTACTCATTTTGTTTGTATTGCGGAGAGTTTTTGAACAATGCTTTACTCTATCAAAACATCTTCAATCAGCTAACCTTAATTTTTGGACTGTTCAAGATTCAGTTAAAGCTACATTTGAAACTATCAATAAATTTCACATGGATGTATATTTCAACCAAGCGTGAATCTTTTCAAAAAAATTCTTGCTCCAGAGAATTTTAAAAAGGTGCAAAGAATATTCAAATGAATTTAGAAGAGGTGACCAAAATGCACATGATGATGTAAAGTCAAACCTTGATTTAACATATTGTATAAAATAATAGATTCAGTTTCTTATGAAATTAACACAAGATTTGATGATAAATATTTTCCTGTATTGTTGGCTCTTCATTATCTGGATTGGATGCTGAAAACGAAAATAAATTGATTCAATTGTGAGTAAAATTTATAGCATGAGGCAAGAAAAATTGTTTAGAGACTAGCCTAGAATAGAAAATTCAATAATGAAAAATGAAGATTATCACATTTTTTAAAGTTACCTGGGTGATTTTGAAGAGCAAGATGTGAAAGGTGTGTTTTCATACGTAACTTTGTTACTTCAATTATTTTTCAACTATTTCACTCAGTTCAGCTAATAGAGAAAATCGTTTTCGTGTTTCAGGAGGTTAGAGAATTGTTTTCGAAGCACAATGGGGGAAAAAAAAACTTAGCTGAAGAAAGAGCATGACATTGGGCATTAGTAATGGCATTGCTGGATTAGTAATAAGATTTCCTCTTCTTCCGTATTTTAAAAATCAAGCATCAAAACTTTATCAAAAGGTGAAAACTGTAGTATCAAAACACTTGGTGTGATAACATATTCTAAAACGAACTACAAATTTTGTCATAAAAATTTAAATTGTTTTAGAACACTTATTTTTATTAACTCTAAACTCATACTATGATTACTTACTTGCTGTTAGCCAATATGTGTTTTGGTTCCATACTGTAGTAATTCATATTTAAGAAACTCGACCCCCCAAATGAAATGCTGAAATGCCGCCCCTGGCAAAAGATAATATCTTTAGCAGTTTTCAATGTTTTGCATGACGTTGGTTGGTAGAATCAGCCTATCTGTTGCCTATAATTTTGGTAAACTAAACTAAGTCTCTATTTTCATTCAAGGAGAAAGTTACCTCTTTTGTTGAGAGACAAAATAACACAGGAAAGCTGAGTTTCTGTATTCTCTGCCTAAGAGGAAGCAACGTTGAATATTTTCCTCTCTCTATGTGAAGTTCCTGTAAAAAAACCATCTGTAAGAAGAAGTTATGGCGACACTTAAACTTTATCTTTTATATTAACCAGGTTGGCGCAATTTTTATTATTGGGGGGATTTTAAATGTATGTATTATCGCAACTAAGTTGCATAGATTAAGTGTGTTGGTCAGTTCTAGTTCTGATAATGCACAGGGACTGAATCATGCAAGAGAACATCTGTTACATAAACCACAAAAGCACTCGATGCACCTCCCTTCTTTGAGCAATCAATCGATGTTAAAGTCAACTCAAAACTAATCTACAAATGTTTCAGTTGAGGTTTCCTCGTACTTCAGCTCTTTTTTTTTTGAATTGTTACATTATTTTTCAAGAAAAAAGCTTTTTTTGTTCTGAAACCCCTTGGAAATGAATGACGGCAAAATTTTATCATCTCCTCTTATTGTGATGCATATGAGCTCCAATTTTTATGCGAATCCTTGTATTATTGTTTCAAATACAGATATTCAGTCAGAATAATAGCGGAAAACATTCTGATGGGCCATCCTCTGAAGAGATTGGTACCGAAACTAATTATTGCCAGTTCACATGGGGGTGCACATTTCGTTCGACTCCATGTATTGCGTTTTGATTAGAATGCCCATACAATAAATCGGTCAAATATTGCAAAAACTAACAGATCGATAGATAATTTTAAAAATGGTCAAAATAAGTTCAACGTTCAGCACACCTTAAACCTCGATAGTCTATCAAAATACGAAAATTTTTCACATGATTAAGTTTCATCTATGTAGAAGCAAGCATTCTAGTGATTTTTTTCTAATTATCCTTTGACTCCCAGACCTCTGAAATTTTGTTTTTAAGTCATAAACAATGATGGGGTTCCATGGGGTAAAAGCAAAGCACTTAGGGTGCCTTGGTCTAAAAAGTTAGGCAACCGCTGATCTAGTGCAAGGAAAGTCAGTTTCTACTGGCGGTTAATTTTAAATTCGAATGTAACGACTTACCCTGTGTAACAACTAACCCCGGTCTCCTGCATATAAATCAGTAAGCTTGCACAATTCGTCAAAAAAAAATATTTTAAATAAAATTTAACTAAAAAAATAAATAAATAAAACAGTAATAATAAGTTTTTCAACAAAAAAACGTATAATGAATAGCATATTTTGGAATAATTTCGAAAACTTTTGGAGGAGGTTTAAACCATGTAAACCGACCCCTGAAATATAGCCATGGGGTCTACCCATTTGCACAAATGAGGCATTATTAGACATGTATTTGCACTTTATTTCCGGACTTTTAAACTTTGGCTTTTAATTGTGATATATTTGAATAAAGAAACCGTTCTGTATCACAATATGAAGCATCAACTTTCCAAGAAATGTTTTTGTACTTGAAAAATAATGACTTGCACGTGTTGCGGGTGTGACTGTACTGTCACGCCCGCAGCACGTACAAATCACAATTTATTAATTACAAGAATATTTTTTTAGAAAGTTGAAACTTCATATTCTGAAAATAATTCCTTTTATTTGAATGTATCAAAATTAAAATCCAAAGTTTAAAATTCCAGGAAACATGTGCAAATAAATGACGCGTAAAATGTCGCAACTCGCGCAGATGAATTGAGCAAACACTAAACAAACTATTAGCTGCTCAAAAGAAGACCGCTTATGAACTTTTGCATTGAAAATGCGCCTATCATTTTATCGCGTTTGCACATTGGATTTCATGACTTTTCTATTAACTATATTTAGTTGATACTTTATTTTTATTTTGTACTAGTGGCACCCGCACGGCTTTGCCCGTAGTAGAAAAAATTAAAAGGTCTTTTAGTTCGCCTGTATATTTACAAATAAGATATGATGAATTTCTCGCCAATTGGCTTGACCATTTTACGGTTCCACGTTATGATAAACTTGGTAATTTACTCGTCCGTCTTATGATAATTTTTCTCGGAAAAATGTTCCTAAAACTGGAATAGGAAAAGAACAAAATCGAATTTTCGAAAAATCGCTTCGAGGTGCATACCCCCATGCTACAAACTAATTCTGTGCCAAATTTCATGAAAATCGACTGAACGGTCTACGTGCTATGTGCCTCACAGAGATCCTGACAGACAGAGATCCGGATAGAGATCCAGACAGAGAGACTTTTAGCTTTATTATTAGTAAAGAAAAGATAGAGATTTTGTTTATTTTGAGTAATATTTGTCGTGAACAGTTATCTACCACAACCGATCATTTGACCGGCTATGGTAGAAATAGGCATATGTTAAGTGTTATGTTTAGTAGAGAGTTACAGATCATTATTTCTACTACTAATTTGTTATTTTTCTTGGAGCCAGTTTTTCATGCAATCAATATCAAGATACAAATATTTATTTAATATATGTATGAAATACGTGTTCACGAATGTTTTTTTTTTTTTTCAAACTTCAGCCTTAATCTCCATTTTACCCTTCCTCGATGTAGTACTGACTTTTTTGCAACGTCTGCTTACCTGTGTATGTTCTTATGAACGCATAGATAAATGAAGGAAATTTTTTCATCATGTCCGAATTAATTACAAAAGGTATCGCGTGACTTCCGTGTGACCCTGTTCCAAAAGTGGCGTACCGTAGAACGTAGGCTTAGAAGGTTGAAACTTCCTATGGTTTGCATAACATTTGGTTGTACGCCTCAGTTGTTTTTGTCGCAATTTGATGTTTCAAAGGTTCCACGCTATATCAATGTTTATTTTAATGCGGATTGAACTCATGGGATAAATTGACGACTATTTGGCGATAAATCGCCAAAATTTTGTCCAACAACATTACGTTATAGCATTAAGTTAGGGAAAAAGGAGATGCCGAATCCAGTGTCAGTTTGGTGATATTTGCGACTAGGGATGCGCCGATAAACAAATTGGGCGATAATTCATTAATCGGCAGAGTCGATTAATGAATTATCGCCCAATTTGTTTATCGGCGCATTATTATTAAAACAATCATTATGACCATTAATCGGCAGAGCCGATTAATGATCATAATGATTGTTTTAAATACTACCAGTTTCTCTGCTTTTTTTTTTTTCATTTATACTTTTGACTGTAGAGACAGTTAATACTTTTTTTATGAGAGTCAATTTATTTTTCTCCATTTTACTCATTTTTCGAAAATAATTTCAAAATATCATCCTATTTCACAAAAACAATTTTCATGTTATTGTTAGTAAAGTTTCATTATAAATATAAAAATTATAACTTCATGAAAATTTAGAAATAGTGGGTAGTCTCTAGTCAGCAGGTTAATTTAGGAGCTTTTTTTACTTAAAATTTGTTTTTTAATTGTTAGTAGCCATTCAGTTCAAGACTTTTATTCCTTATAAAAACTATAAGTATATCTGAAAGCACTATGGTAAAAGAGAAAAGTATAGACAAATAGAAAATGTTGCAAAATTGTATACTTGTGTATATTTATTCAAAATAGAAAAAATAAAGAAAAATAACATTATTTCAATCATTAGTTTGTAAAATAATAATAATAATAATAAAGTTTGTACATAAATGTTTTAAAAATTAAATGATATTTAATAACAATTCATTTTTTTTAATTCAAAATTAATAATTTAAAGATTATGTTGTATGCATGATTGTAATCATATGTGTAGGTTAAAGGGGGAACCCCCCCCCCCCAAAAAAAATGCTATCATCAAAAACTGGGATAAGAGTATCATACAAACATAAACTTAACAAAAGATCCTGATTTTCCTTAAAACATTAGGAAGCTTTTCCGTTTTCGTTGGAGAGAGTTAAGGGAAAGTTGCAGTAGGATTAGGGTGGTTAAAAAAAAAAAAGTTTCTCCCAGACAACAGGACACCCCTCAATATTGTTAGACTGTTGGATAGTAATACACTGGAAGAATTTTAGCTTCCTATTTCAACTGAAAGAATGTGCTTAACCCCCTCCCCCAAACATCATAAGTATGGGGAGGTGGGGAGGGGGTTAAAAATACATTGAACTGAAAAAGCAATGCTTCATTTTGTAATATACGCGAGCAATATGCATGTACATTGCAAAAAAATTGTTATTTACGAAAGAACAGAATGGAAATCAAATTTTTCTAAATTTGTGATATTTTCTGTGCTGCGGCTAATGTAAAATTAAGGGGTCATTGAGCACCCTCTTAAAGTTTGAGAAAAAGTTAAAACTTTTACAGCATAATGCTATTAGTAAGTGTAAAAAAAAAAATAGGGGGTATCCTGGACTCTAGCTGAAAAAAAGTTTTTTTGAACCACCCTAAGTAAGACACATTTGTTTATTTATGTGCCATTTCTATCCTTCAAAATATAAATCAAAATAACAATAATAACATAAAAACAAAGACAGGAGACGTGAAATGGGTGGAGGGGGGGGGGTAAATGTTGAAGATGAGTGGGAGATTTTCTTACTCATATTTTTCACATTGCAATTTGAAACACTTGGAATTTAATTATTCATAATAGTGTCATGGGAATATCAGCTGTGAGGGCTGTTCTTTAATATTTAATTCTGTTTTGCGCACTTTTTAAACTATTTTTTTTTTTACTCCGTACACTTTTATACTACATCTTTAAATGATATTTTCAGAAAGTTGCATTTATGTACTGTAAAAAATGAATTCATCATAGTTGCTTGTTGAGGAAATGCTTAAAAGAAAATTCATTTTGCAAAATATTTTTTTTCCGGCGATTAATTGGCAAAATTTGGCAGATTATAAATAATCAGCAAAGTGGCCGATTATGATCACTGGTACTGCCGATTTATCGGAGCATCCTTATTTGCGATATATAGCGAGATTCCGAAAGAATCAACGTTAAAATTGTCGGTATTTGTAAAATAAATGTCTGTAAAATCTTTTTTGCACCGGTTCGAAACAAACTGCAGGAATAATTATTTAAAATGTTTTTTGATCCCTCCAAGGCTCAATTATATTGCATTTTCATTCCCTTGACATATTCCGGAAATTTTTTCATGCAATTTCTGATCTTAAACGCAAATAAAAAAAATTAATTAATTAATTAAAAAAAACTAAAAACTTTTTTCTGGAATTCGAAACAATCATTTTCTATGTTTACTATACTTTTAAAGGTGTATGACGGTATTTAAAAAGCCATGCGTTTAGAATCGATTACTTTTAGCAGGCATGCATGAGTACATGAAGGGTAACGGCACCTGTCACAGACATGCTTAAGACACCGCTCTCAGGTTAACTCCGCTTTCTTAGCCTTTTTAAGGTATTTAGACTTTTTAAACAATTTTTCCCTCATGCAACTACATCTCATTTCACTCTTGGTTGCTTCGAGATCCTCTGAATGAGTTAATTCTATTTTTATTTGCTTCATTTCGAAAAAAGGTTCAACCCCCCAGTAACAGACACCTACAATTCTGATGATACCCAGTAACAGATAGGATGGTAAAAGGAGGAATAATGAACAAAACTCTTTTTTTTCATCAAAATGTGCAAAACTTCTTCATTTCTAGAACGAAAACTTTATTAAATTCAAATGAACATGAAACACCGGCTGACCATCACTGCCTTGTACATACCAACTGGTTCATAAAATTCACTCTGCCCTACATCAGCGATCGGCAACCTAAATTGATTGAAGATCTATTTTCCAAGTTCGATGAATACGAAGAGACTTGGAGGGGGGGGGGTTAAAGGTTGCATTCGTGGTTAAGTTAAGGTTATGCTGACTTCAAATTATAGACAAAATCTAATCAAAATAGACTTTGCTACTTATAAAATAGTTGCTTTAATTTGATAAAATAATTTTATGTGAATTCTGTTAACTCACTTAGAAATATTTTCACCCATATGTATATTGCTAGTTTTAAAATTGATAAAATAGTGACCATGAAAAATTCCACTGAACATAAAAAGTTTGGAAAATTTTCAAATAATTTGGACTTTAAACCAAATTTTGTTTCAGAAAACGGTACTCCGACAGAAACCAAGGAAAAAATATTGTCGCGATCGACTGAAAATAGGCTCGAGATCTACCGGTTGATCGTGATCGACGGGTTGCCGATCGCTGCACTAGATTGTTGCACCGTATTCATGGGCCACAGCAACATCAGTTTTACCTATTTAAAATTCTTATTATCTAAATTCAAACTTATGACGTATGTTCTGGACCCTTGTCTGTTACTGGTGCTGTCACCCTGCTCACTCTTTTGATTCATGAAAAAACATCAATTTATTTATACGAGTACAAGGAAGTAAAGTGGGGTCCACAACGGTGTTCTTTTAATTTTCTACTCACATGATTATTTTCTACATCTCGTAATAGTTTCCTGTATAAGCAAACAAATATAACTCTATGAGAACCAACTCCACCAACCCTTCAGAATCTTTAATTAAAGACCTTATGAGAAGAAGGATTTATTCATTTTGACTTGTCTTGACTTAAACGATATTGAAATATTCGTTAGGTTAGGTTCAAAAAAAAAAAAAAACCTTTTTTTCGCTTTCATAAGCATTTTTATGAATAAAAGTAATAAACGAATACGTCTATAAATCCGAAGAAGAAGCATGAGCAAAAAATTAGCGTCCAGTTTGTAATATATCATAAATATTAATCTTGTCGAATTAAAATGACAGAAGAAAAAGCCGGAATTGTTTGCTTTGTCTTCAAAAAGAGTTTTTGCGATACGATTTCGCTTCTGTGATTCAAAAAGAATCGTATTGTTTAATTCAGTGAATACAGTAACGATATTTTTTATTTTTTGTTTTTTAATAACAAGACTTAAACAAAGACTTCTTTAAATTAAGTGAGCAAACAATAGCACTAAAAAAACATTTACAAAAGGCACAAAAAAAGCTAAACCTGAATTTCTGCAATATTTTGGTTTCAGTATTTAATAAACTTTTTTATGTTCAACTGGTATTTTTTAATTAGTTTTATAAGCTTCTTCATACAACTTGTTCTTTTACCGTTTTTGCAGGGAGGTATTTTCTGAAATACAACCTCTCTTTCCAAAAATGCAGAAGATTCATGGGAAAAAAATGCAGATGAAATTGGTAAAAATGCGGAAGAGTTTCCGTGACATTATTGTGTAATAATTAGATTAAACCAGTTGTTCAACAAATCAAATTAATTTAAAGTTGGGTACTACTTACAGCACGTACAACCATATCATCATTATGAAAATACTTTAAGAAATCAACAGTTCTTGATTACTTATTATAATACAATCTTCTTCTCGCTGAAATGAACTAAGTATTTTGATTATATAGGGTGTTAGGCTACCTTTGAGTCAGGTTAATAGTTCGCTTTAAGAGGTTTTAATAATATTTTTCAATTTTGGATAACTAAACAATGTTTTAAAAAAATTTCATCCTTTTGATGCCACTAGATACAACAATCCTATTATAGGCATGGGGTAGTCAAAAGCAGGGTTGCGGAGTCGGAAAAAAAAAAAGACCGACTTCGACTCCGGGAATTTTAGAGCCTTCGACTCCGAATCTTATACCCTAAAATCAGTCCGACTTCGACTAGTTCTCTGACTCCGCAAGCACTGACAGAGAGTTTGAGGAAAAATGACCGACTCCGACTCCTGAAATTTCGAACCTTCTACTCCCGACTCCGACTCCTTTACCCCAAAATCAGTCCAACTCCGACTCTGCAGCCCAGATGAAAAGTAGAAAAAATGAGGGGCAAAGTTACTCTGAATGACTGTAGGAGCTATTTTCTACATTTACAACACTTTATAGGTGTAATGAAGTACCTAAAATTCCATTAAAAATTATTTTAAAAAGTGATGCGTTTAAGAAGATTGCTACTAAGGCGCGCACAGTTGTACAGACGTCCATTTCTTTTTACTCATTAAAAAACAATATTTTTATTTCACTAGAAAATTTCCCGCCAAGGTATGAAAGGGAAAAATTGCTTCTACACTTGAGTGAAGTCATTGCCTGTTTATTGATATTTTGACAGTTGAAATTTTAACCCTAACTCCAGTGAATGAAACCTAAACTCCAGTAGATAGCGTTCATTGTTGACCATTTTTTGTTTCTTCATTCCCCTGAAATGAGTCTTACCAGTAAAACAGTCAAGTTACCGGATCGAGTTCAGCCTTGTCGCGATAAAGCCTTTCCCTGCATGTTAAACATTACCAAAAAATATTATCAAATTATCATGCTATAGCGCGAGTTTCATCGTTGGTGACGTCAGGAGTGTTACTCGATCAGTGAATTGGCTATTATATATATGAGGATAGAATAAAGAAGTAAATTAAAAAACAAAAAAAAAAAAAAACAAAATCTTTTATTCCTCTCCCTTTTTACCGACGATAACTAACATGGTTTGTAACATATTTGCGAGAATATGAATTCGACCTTTAGAGCAGACAAATTGCAGCCTCAGGTTTAAAACATTATTTTAAAAATCATAAAGAAGCATATTTATTAGTAAAATAATAAAGCAGCTTGAAAAGGCGCAGAAGAAATTAATTAATGCACGCGATCAAAAACAATCGCTCCCTTTTGTCGGTGCCACGCGAAGTATGGAAAATCTGTTGTCAAAATGAAGTTTAAACAGGGAAATGTGGGGCAAAGTGAAATAGTTAAGACAGATTACATTTTTCAAAATGAACGAGTAGGAAATTTATTTTGAAAATTACAGCACATAAGGAGCGAAGAATGTGTTCTATAATGAAACTTGTAATTTTCACATTGGGCAGTAAATTTGACAAGGTGAAAAATTAACGCTTCGCCCCATACAAGAAAAAATTTTTTTAAATAAAATCTTTTCTATCTGATTTTTAATTTTTTTTATTGAACGAATAGAAACATGAATGAATATACTAATGTATGAATAAATAAGTTAAATACGAAATTAATTTGAACGAATGATTAAATAAAAGTGAATAATGTAGTGAATGGTAAATAAATAAGTCAATGAATAAGATAATAAATAAAAGAATTAGGGCTCGACCGATGGCATTTTTTGGCCGATGGGCCGATGCCTATTGTTGGCCGATTGTTCAAAGATTGCCGATGGCCGATTGTTTTCCTCCAAATGGCCGATTGCCGATGGCCGATGGCCGATGCCGTTGGCCGATGGCAAAAAAAAAAAAAAAAAAAACATAGAAATAAATTGCTAACAATGTCAGGGATTTAAAGGATCATTGATTTATTTCACTTTACTTCCTTTCTACGAATAAGGAATTGTAATCACAAAAAGAAAAAAAAAATCAGATTTCGATCTAAATTTCTATTTTACGACCACCCAATTGAAACTTCACAAGTTTTTTCGGCACATTTGTACATGCATATGTACCTAAGAACATATAGATGATCGAAATATCCATTTTGAACGCCTCCTTAGTTAATTATCGTAAATTCTCTTGTGACGTCTTCATGCGCGTAAACTTGCGTCACTCAAAAACGTTATGAAATCGTAAGTTGAAAACTCATACGAGGGCAAGTTGCATAAAACCTTACCCTGAATAGTTCACATTACCGAAGTACACCTATCTACAAAATAGTCACCTTGAACGACTATGCACTTCTGCCAACGTTCGTATAGCTTTTAGAAGAACTCTTGGAAGACATTTATCGCAACCTCTTGCGCTGCTGCTTTATCTTTATTGTTGGGAAGAAGGCGACTTTCATGTTGAGGATGCACGGTTCGATTGGTCAATACTCTGATATGACAAACAAATAACATAACGTTTTATCGGACTTAGCTCCGTGCGACTTTTACCTGTTCCCAGCAAAAAAAATTTGCATGGACGCCGCTTTCTTCCGTCAGGAGAAGGTAAAGCAGCATCACAAAACGTAGCGAAAAATGGCTTCCAGGAGTGTTTCCAAAAGTTATATGAACACTGGCAGAAGTACATAGTAGTTCAAGGGTAATCTTTTGAAGGTGGATGTGCTTCGGTAATGTGAACTATTCTGGGTAAGGTTTTATGCAGCTTGTCCCCAAATTTTTGGATCGTACTACGTACAATCTGTATAGGGTGTAGTTATACTTTCCTTTTTTGACTGCTGTATGATGGAAGACAAAGAACAACAGCTATAAAATTTAAAAAAAATAAAAAGAAAATAAAAAGAAAAAGAAGAAGAAAAACAAAGAGGCTGTTTAATAACCAACTGATTTGTTTTTTTTTTTTTTAAATTGAACATATAACTAAGATTTCAGTAATATTATAATAATGTATGGATTTAGGTACACTGAACATAGTTAAAAAACATTAAATTATATTGTTGAATTATTCGAAAAGTGAATAAATAAATAAGAATAAAACTATGAAACCGTCAACAAATTACGCAATTAAAGTGGAAAGATTGCTTGTAGACATTTTTTAGTCATCAAATTAAACAAAAAAGGTAACAGATAAATTACAATATTAAATCATAATAGTTATATTTTTATAAACTTATTTAAAATTTATGAACTGAAAAGTTTGCATTTTTCATAGAAACTATAAACAGTTACATAAATTTTGCGAAAAAAAGAAATAGTCATGAAAAGAGCGAGGTTCTTAAAACGCAGCCACAATAAACAAACTCAATATTTAGACCAAGTTAATAACTGAATACATATACTGCTCGATCTGATGTTTGCACACGTAATATTGAACAATTTGATTGTTTAATCTCTTATGAAGCACTACAAACAAGTTCAAATTAAATTTTTCAATTTAACAATAATTTTCTAAAATTCAAAAATTTGCATAATAGAAAATCCTTTAAACTTTTCTATAACATATTATTAGAAATATGATGAAAACGAAAATAACTTATTCATTGATTTTATATAAATACATAAAAATAGTTACTTACAACAGAAAAAAAAAATCGATCGCTATTAATGATGCCAAAAAGATAGCGCATTACGAAATATAGGTGAAACAAGTATAAGAAATACGCAAAATGATATTTCTTGATCAAAATAAATAATTGCTAAATACTCAAGAAATGCTTGAAACGACGAGTGTGGGTTAGGGGGGCCACCCTCTGATTTTGGAGTAACTCACAACATTAAACTTCGGCCCCAACTTCGGCCTCGTTTATTTTAGTACAGAACCGCTACTACCAACGCCTAGAAGAGTTTCTGAAGCTACTCCAGCACTTTCGAAGAAAAAAATTCAAAAGTCCCTTTGATTTCCGAACTATGTCACCTTTCAAAACGTCTTTAATTAATTTCTTGCATTAATGCTCTGAATTCTTCCTAAACAATAGATAAAGCTTGAAAAGAAACTCTAATTTTATGGATGGTGTTAGTTTTAAGCAACTCAGAAGAACAACTAGAGTTTAATTTCAGAAACTGGGATTTGGAGGAGGGGCTCTCAAGTTTTCTCGGAAATACAAAAAATGGTCGTAAAAAATAGAGTTTAAAATAATCATAAACATTGAGTAGAAATACCCTTTTAAAACTTGCATCCGAGTTTGTTTTGACGTGCAGTGGCGGATTTAAAATATAGCAAATGTTGCAATTGCGCGTGAGGCCCCATAACCATACTGGAACCGTAGGAGTTACAACAATGCTTATGATAAATGTTTTACAACTTCTGTGATAGAGAAATAGGGCCCCAAAATGTATTTCGACGGGCCCCAAACTTGTAGTTCCGCCGAAGCGATACAGAAAAGACTGCATTACTGTGATTCATAATACAAATATAGAAAAATTAAAAATTACCTTCCGTTCAACGGGAATCTAACAAAATGAAACAAAACCGGTTTCGCCATCTCATATTTGTTTCCATAGTCTCCAATTCGGCAATATATCACCAAATGATCGTCAGTCTGAGACGCTATATGAGTTTTGCATTGAAATAAGTAATTAATAGCCACAAAAAAATGAGTAAATAGGATTTTTAGAACATCCGATCGAAATCAAAAAGGGAAGTGCACAGCTGGAACGTACGCACATCCCACATGCGAAAATTTAGCCTTCTACAGCTTACCATTTTTGAGTTATGACTTATAAGAGATACATACGTACATTCATCCGCAAGAAACAACGCAACAATTAACTTGTTTGGTACCTGAATGCAGTATTAAAAACTCTTCCAGTTGTGACTAAAATAGAAATTTATACTGAAATTTAAGTAAACAATTTATATAAAAACAATAACTCCCTTTACTTTGTATTAAAAAGTAAAACAACAAAGGTCCTTTTTTTTTCAAAAACATCGGCCAATTCCATCGGCTTTTCGATGTTTTTTAAGGCCGATGGGCCGATGTTTCCTGCAAGTTAGCATCGGCCGCCGATGCCGATGCCGATGGCTAAATTGTTGAACCATCGGCGCCGATGCATCGGCCAGGCCGATGCATCGGTCGAGTCCTAAAAAGAATGAATGTGTAAGAATTAATGAATAAATAAATGTATGAACAACTTATGGAATATCTAAATGAATGGGAAAATAAATGAAATGATCTTTTTCTTTGCTCGCATGCACTAGACAAATAAAGCTACGCATTTCATGTCAAAACATACCTAATAGTAAATAAAAAAACGTTACATTGAACAGTTGTCGGTCGCAAATTTCAAGAACTTTATTGTTTTACAATAACAAAAGTTATTTTTGAGGTACCACGAAATATTTCGCGGGCAGTATGAAATTTTGTCGATGGCTTGTATTTTCATGTACCTTGATCTTCAGAGGTAACCTTCCTGACTCGAATCAACAACTTGCTTAATAAAATAGTTGAAATACTGCCAGATAGGCGGCGCCATAAACACACTCCTGTACGATAGAGACCACCTCGAAACCTTCCAGTACTCAGCATTCTAGAAATCAGAGTTTGCCAGAAGGAAAATGTAAATTCGACTAAGGCATAGTCCAGAAATGACGTTATGCTATGAGAGGGAGGGGAGTCATGAAATTAGGACAGTTTGGGACAAAGGGGGAGGGAGTAGCAAGAAGTGTAACACCACACATTTTGGTTGAAATAAAAACATTTTCAGGTTTACAATATGTTACTGTAACATAGCGTGACATGTGAGCATGTGACTAGGAGAGAGGAGGGAGTAAGACAAAAATGACACTTCGTGTCAAGGCAGAAGGTTTAGGGAGGGGGGGGGGCGCATATGCAGGAAAAAAAAAAGGTTACACCATTTATGCGCTGCCCATAGCACACTTATTGCCCTTAGTGATTTTCGCATTGTATTTTTGCCTTTCTCACTAAAAATAAATATTGCAATCCTATCTTTGTAGGCATCTTAATAAGTAGACTGAAATATCTAATATATATCGTCGCCTCAGAGCAACAGTAAGACATCTAATCCCTGAAATAACACTAAGATATCTTACTGTTACTCTGAAGCGACGATATTTATAACTTTTTATTATGTCTAGGTGTAAAATGTAATGCGTTTTAAATTTAAAAATAATCATTAAAAAAAATCATAGGCAGCATTACGCTTTTTTAGTTTTTAATATTTCCTAAAGAATACGGACTCTGAATTTGTTGTGCACAATGGAACAAAGAATTCGTTTTTTAGTCATCTCTTACTATAGGGTTAAACCTGTGTTAAAAATAAAAATTGTTTTTTTTCAAACTTAAATTTTTTTTTTTGTAAAGTAATTTACCACAAAATCAAACAAGACTTCTATTTAAATGAGTTTTTCCTACTTTAATTAAAAAGAGAAAATAACACGATCTTCAAAGTTCCCAATTTAAATCCTGGAAAACCTACCGAAATATACTGGTCATGCAAAAACAGAAACTAATTTAAACGGATGCATTTCAAAAATTTCTGTGGCAGCACTTCTTTAGTTTTCGAAACTTAAAAGAAGCAATTACTGCAAATGTTTTATTGACAAAGTTGGAAATATATTTATTGCGTTCTAGCTTTGCGAAGGAAGTGACATTAAAGTAATTGGAATAAATTAGTCGAAAAACTAGTGTTACTTAAAATTTCATTTGCATGCTTCTGCCAAAATTGGGAAAACATTTACCGAAGATTTTTTTTTCATCTCGACATTTAATTTAGTAATATGAGTTCGAAATAGTTGAAGTTATTACGGTTTGGAATAAGATTTAGTCATTTATCCTGGAATGCGGAAAATTATTTTTATTTTACTTTTTTACGCACTTGTTGACAACGCAGATTTATAATTCTTCAAACCCTTGCATTTATGTAATTTAGCGATTTGTACGGAAAATTGCTCATAAACTTCAGCCTTAATTTTTTTTCAATCTTCCATTAGTGCAACTTAACGAGTTGCATGTAAACTTTGCTCATAAATAGTACAAATTAAAAGTTAAATAACAGAATTAAAAAAAAGCACTTTTCATAAGCACTCAAAAGGAGAAAATAACTTAGCTGGGTCAGAAAAGACAATTTAAGTATTCTTGTAGTTTAAAATTACTCCAAGAAAATGACACCACAAATGAAGAAAAGTGCGGCTCAAGTCATTTCAAAGCAAAGTTCCCCATTAAGAAAAATATACATGTTTCAACACTCAAATGATGATTGAAAGCTAGGTAATGATAAGAAATTCTCCACATGACTTGAGTTGCACTTTTCTTCGTTTGTCGTGTCATTTTCTTGGAATATTTGAAAACTACAAGAATACTAAAACTGTCCCATCTGACCAAGAAAAGTTATTTTGTCCTTTTGAGTGCATATTAAAAAGTGTTTATAATAATTATAATAAAAAAAAACTGTTATTTTATTCTTTTTAGTGTGAATGTATTTTAGAAATTGAATATCTTACTATCACGAAACTTCACCGTACTTTTTCATTAAATTCTCCATACCAAAAAAAAAAAAAAAAAAAAAACCTATATACGTGTCTAAAACTTTAAGCAATTAGCACTCTGTGGGATGTATTTGTGTGCTTATTCAATTGAAACCATTTAAATATTAAAGGTTTCTAAAAACTAATTTATGTTTCACAACATACAAGTTACTCCTGATAACGATCCTAATATGTATCTTTGCTTAGCCCGTTATGGATTATTGACATAGATGATGATAAAATCCTACGAGAGAACTGGTAGTAAATAAATTTAATGCTTATTCTAGATTAGAATTCATTCAAAATTTTCATTTTGACTACGAAATAATTATATTACTGTGTAAGGCAAAAATGTTTTGAATTAATGGGTTTTATATTGTAAAATTTGATAGGGAAATCACATGAGATTTATTGTTTTCCATCCTAACCGAAATAATAATTTTATTTAAGAATTAAATCTTTTAGCATTAAGTTGTACTTTAAGATTAAACAACATTTTGTGAAATACCGAAGCCTCCAAATGGTCTAGTTGCTAAGATATAAGCGAAAGCAGGCCTGAGAATTTCCGTGACAAACATACCAAGTATAATAAACTTAATAAATCTTGCATAAGAGACAAATTGCATGCAAAATTTACTCATAAGCAGTGCAGGATGAAAATTCGTTCATATGTTGCAATAGTGTAATTTAAACAAATTGCATGTATAATTCGCTCAAAAACAGAACAGTTTAAATTTTTTTCAAAATCGTGTTTAAGTGTAAATTAAACCCACTGCATGTAAAATTTGCTCATAAACAGAGCAGGTTGAAAAATTTTCAAAATCTTGCATAATGGTATTTTAACAAATTGCATGTAAATTTTCTCAGAAACAGAGCAGGTTGAAAAATTTTCAAAATCTTTCATAGTGTTATTTAAACAAATTGCATGTAAATTTTGCTTATGAACAGAGTAGGTTAAAATCTTTTCAAAAGCTTGCACTGGAGTAATTTGAAGAGTTCCACGTAAAATTTGCTAATAAACATAAATTCTCGTTTTTCTCTTTAAGTATCCTTTCAAATAAAATGTTGACGTATTTTTGAAAGAAAAAAAAAACAGCTATGCCGAAGTAGCCTGATCAGTTAGGCATCGAGGTCTTGGCCAGCAGAATGGTTGCGGATTCGATACTGGTCGGTATATGATTCTCCGGTGGTGACTGGTGCACGAGAAATGTCGTGGTCGCATAGTCCTACATAACAAATTGCATTCAGGAATTGTTTGGTTCCTGGTTTGGATAAAAAGATTCCGACATGCAGATGGATGGCGATCTATCTATCGTATGTTATCTGAGCTCCAAATCAGACTTCTACTCTTGTGGTGCTCGTGTTTAAACCACTCTGGTGTTTAAACAGAAACTGCGCAGCTTGCCTTGAATGAGATAGTTTATTGCACCGAATTTCGACTTCTTGGGCGGTATAAGATTGTGAAAAGAGCAAAGAGCAATTGTAAGACTTTTATTTATTTACTTTTTCAAACTGAGGTTTTTTGCGGTGAACGACGTTTACAAGCAATGCTTTTTAGTACGCTATAATAAATCCAGTACAAATTTTCAAGAAACATTTGTACACATATGTTTCGGAGTCAAAAGAAACCTCATCCTTACGGCAAATGAAACCATGTAATAAAAATAGATATTTTCCAGACAGCTGTTTCTTTCGTATAGTTTATTTCTATTACTCTGAAAAATTATTCATTGTTATTTCAAAACATTTGTACACAATTTCCGTTGCGCATTTGTATCCGCCATACATTGAATTTATTCAAATGCTGATTCAACGTAGAGGTTAATATTTAACAACATCTCTGTGACTTCAAATCTAGAGAGGTAGTGAGAAAATACTGTTCACAGACAAGAATTTTCAAGTTCATTGCATTTCAGCGATAGTTCTAAAATTTCAAAAATCCAATTTTAATTTGTATGAAATCAGCTAACATACATATATATCTGCTATACGGAAAAAAATGATTTTTATTCTTCAGACATTATTCTTCAAGTATATATTGCACAATAAACAACCGGTTATCAATTGACATTCAATGAGATGCCTTTCAAAAATGAAAAAGGTTGACGCATCAGAAACAATTTTAAAAAGACATATGTATTGTTACTGTATCTGATATATTATATGTACTTAGCAGGATACTAGATAAGATTTACAGTTCGGAATTGAAACGTCATAATGTTACATAATGATTGGCTTCTGCGTTATGCCGGTACCTACACTGCTGTTTAGTTTAATGTCATATAAACAGATGTTTAATTAATTGAAGTACCTTGGTTATGATACAATAAGATCTGATTAAACAAGCATCAATTGAGGTAGTGAGAAACAAAGGGATGCAAGCAGACTATTTTAAGTTTCGAATAAAACGAGTTTAAAGATCAGATCCAAGGTAGATTTTCATTGAAATTTTTTTCTAAATCATGCTGTACAGCAGCACCTACTAGTACAATCTCTTGCCCCAAGACAGAGAAGAGGTTCACCTACCATTTGTACTGGTTATCTCCAGTACAAAAGTTTTTAATTTTGCAACTTACATCCCTTTGCTTCTCACTGCCTCAATTGTAATCATAATAATAAATGACATATAATTCTGAGGATCGACTTGTTGATGTATGGATGTGTTCAACCTTTGAAGCGCATTTGTCTTCTGCCCTAATCTTAAGAAGGAATTAATCCGTTTCTTTCAGAATTATTCTTTCAAAAATTAATACCTCATTAAATCCTTTATAACTTGTGAGCATCAGCAAATTTTATACATAAAACCTAAGTTTTAACATGAAGTATAATATATAGGGTGGGGCAAAATATATGAATCGGCTGTAAAGGGATGTGAAACAAAAACTATTCAACTTACAAAAAGTTTGTTTATATTGTTCTGGTTGTATTTTTATAGACTAGTTTTTTACATTAAGTTTTAAGATATCATCTGTAAGATTGCGGCCGTGAGCCGCTATGCCTTCTTGGAAAATTTGTCGGAAGATTGTAATAAACGAGCAGTCAGTCTCGAAAAGAGTTTGAGCAGCAAACCCACGATTCTCTTTCTTTTAAACCATGGTTACAAATGAAAATAGATTCTCCCACTGCCACAACGAAGTCCTTCCCTTCTTCCCACCACCACCACTGACCAAGCGCTGGCTATTCAAAACCGATAAAACGGAAAGAATTACGCGTAAGCTAGTATATCGTTATCAATAATCAAGAAATAAAAATTATTAAATGCATTTCAAATGAACTACCATGGTTCATAGCTATCCAGCCTTTCAAAGTCACTTCGAATCTTGTCAGAAATAGGATGCCAAATAAGTTATTTCAATAAAAGTTGTGCAACTTTAAAGCTGCAAATTAAACTTTGTAAATGCTTAGAAAACTCTCCCTTTGTACTTCGCAACATCACAAGATTTCTATCACTTATAATATTGTGTAGATTATTACAATGTAGAAATTGCAATTTCAACTACTTCAACTATAGCTTCCAAACAGTAACTTTAGAATTATTTAATAATGCAATGTGAGATGCGTACTATATTGCCAACTCTTGTTTTGGAAAATAAAGAATAGACAACTTATTTTTATGACCTTACTAGGTGAGTGCAGTGCTCAAACTTGAATGATCGTACCGCTTCTATGTTTTTCATAAAGTGCTGGGTGGTTATAATTATGTAAAGTTATCCTATTTAGATCAACGTTAAGCTCGCTCTATTTGACATAAGTCATTTAAACTTGGTATACATTTTGCGTGGGCGTTGTGGAAAAGCAATTTGCAATAAGAAAATATTAGTTCAAGTTTTTACCGCCAGGTGACAATGACAGGCTTAAACAAAAAACAACAGTCGCAGTTGAAAAAAAAAATCACAGGTTTTGTGAAATCTTGTCTTCGTTTTTTATCTTCCAGACACAAATGATGACCTTGCCAAACCACTTGACCTCGAGGTTTCTAATGTAAAATATCGACTAGGAAAATATTACGCAAGAATAGGTTTGACCCCCCCCCCCCTCCAAAGTAAGAGTATGTAGAGATTTTCCCAACCCCCCTTTCCCTCGGGATCCTTTCGTAATTAATGAATGGCCTCTTGTGTATAATAAGCGTTTCGCAGTGATAGTGCAGGAATCTTTTAACATCCACCTTCGAACAAAATTACGACAACATTATTTTTGGTAGAAATATATTTTATTTTTTGTATCAATCGCGCATTGCATAGTAATAAAAAGCCTCGGACTATACTCTGCTGTAAATGATCTTCGACTTTTGTCTTTTTCCAGCGTAATGAAGTCTACTTTTATTCATATTAATCAAAAAATAAAAGAAATTTGGTGCGAACATCAGCGAAACCAGGAAAAACAAGACAAATACCACATGACAGGAGAGTTTTCAGTATTTTTTGAGCGTGAATCCAAAATCCAGAAAATTCCGAAATCCGGAAATGAAGCGGTTCTAAGCATACCGGATTTGGGGGCCCATACTGTACTACATGTAGAATCCTATTCCGAACCGTCATAATTATTATTTGCCATTGTTGTAAGAGCGCGAGTCCAAACTTTCTATGCCCTAAACAAACGTTTTTACGCTCTCGTGCAAAATAGTAATATTGTGAATTACATTAGTCTGACTTTGAGGTACAGAATTTCTGTTTTTTAGAGACCATACAACGTGTATACTAAGTTTTAATGACTAATCAATCAGAATGCAACTTTAAGCAGGTCTAAGCAGGGTATTTTTTATTATAACCTCGCGGTATACATACATTTTTTAAAAGTAAGAGCAGTTTTAGCACATCTTTTTCCACGGGCAATTGAAGTTAATAACAAAGAATTAAAAGAGTTAAAACAATATAACACCAAGTTTTCACTTCATAATAAATTAATCTCTCTCCTTTTCAATCGCTACATCAAACAAAACAAAAGAAGAAACTTAGTAGTAGAAATTTAGAGCAGAACTAAAGTATGCAACACAAAAAAGAATAAATAATTCTGTTTTAGGAATAAAACCGTTTACAACCCGTTTTCACTGGAGCTTAAAAACTATTTAATTATATATTTTGAACAGTTTTGTAAGCTGAATCCGAGAATTCGCCCATTTATGCGAGGAATGCAGAAAGTGTTTTTGCTTTTCTTCTTAACATTATAAAAACGCTTGGAACAAGAAATTTGGAGAATTTATTCTTATTTTCTACAGTGTTTTTTGAGTTTTTATTCAAAAGTTAGTTTTTGCCTACCGTTTTTTCGATAAAAAGATTTTAACGTGAAGAAAGAATTTGAAATTTGAAGACTTATCACGGTTAAATGTTTTTAAACTGTTGGAGAATAATTATAATGTGATGAAAAAAAAATCATGTATACAAGTCAGTAACGTCTCTACGGGGGGGGGGGAGGCAGGCGAAGGGAGGGGGGTTCGCCCCGGGTGACACCTTCTGGAGAGTTACACTTAAAGTGGATTTAAGAGTTCATAAAAATTATAAATACTTCAATTCTTAAAAATTTTTATTGATACATCTCATATTAAAGGTATCGAATGCAGTGGTTGGAAAAACTACATTTTTTTTGTAGCGAACTACAACTACTTTAATACAAATAAAGAAAACAACAACTACTTTTTACAAAATGTAGCAACTACAAACTACTTTTGAAATTTAGCCGCTACTTCGCTACTGTTTTAATATACAAATAAAAAGCATACACGTACACACCGTTTGAGGATTGAATGAAAAAAAATCAAGAAATTATTTAGACTGATATATTGGCTCAATTTGAACATGGAATATTACTATAAATTATTTATACTTTCTTTCCTTTACTAAGCCGATTCGTCAATCCAACGATTTTTACTAATATTCCTTGCAAGAAAGGATTTAAAAGTGAAAGAATTCAACCTTCAAATTTTTAATCCTTTCCTGACAATAAATATTTCATTCAAGAAGTGTAACTCGGCTACTTGAAATTGAGATAGATCCTGCGGTAATTTGATTTAAATTTTACGCAGACATACATGTACATAACATTGATTTAGATGACGAAAAGCATCAAACAAACAAAAGAGAAAAGCCTTAATCTTTACTATAGGAGTTAATTTTGAAGGGAACTTATATTTCGTAGGAATTAATTGATTGCTTTTGAGCTTCAAGCTACGGATCCGGACCTGACACCATCTCATTTCTTACGCCCCTGATAAAATGAAATAAAAGTATTTTTCAATTTTACCGAATAACCTCAAAAAAATCACAACGTTTATTAATTATTAAATGTTGTGTGTCAATTATAATCGACTTTTATTATGTTACTAGCTGCGTGATCGGCGTTGCACGGGCTACTTAAAAAATGAAAGAGATGTCCAATTGATGTTTTTGTATTACTCTGACATCAGTTTCTAAAGCGCTAAGGAGTAAATAAATACGCGTAATGCAAGGTTTGCAAAACACCAGTAGAGCATATTTTTGGCAAAAATCTCTTTAACGTTAATCATAGTTATCAATAATGCAAGTTATGAGTATTTTCAATTAGCACAAAAGATGAAAATATATGCATTATCAATTATAATCTGTGCTCACTTTAAACTGAATTAAATCTGATAGACTATACCTGAAACATTTGTATGTACAATTACGATCAGCTTTTTACATAAAATGACACATACTTTTTGGTTGCTTACGTGAAACTAAAGCACCAAGACTTTATAAATACCAATCAGCATTAATTTAATACCAAGTCATCAGATTCGAATTAAGCTTTAGTTAAAATCCTTAAAAACAATATTTTTGTTCAACTCTGTTTCACTTAAAGAAATCCAAACAATCTTAATTTAACATGTTCTTTTAACAATACAAACTATATTTCAAAAATAGAAACAGGAAGGAAAAAGAGAGTTATTACAATTCGAAAACTCACAGATGTGACGGGAAAAAGTCCAACAAAATAAACATAATTAATCGCACATCCTAAATGTACCAAAATATGAGGCCGGTGAATGATAAACTTACACTACAATCAATAAACATAGCTAAAGAAACAACTTTCATACGTTGAAAGGAGTTAAGAACGTTGAATGTAAAAAATAAAAAAAGGACAGACGATAAAATAAAGGCTATAACCGAATAGAGCAACCAATTTTAAACTAATTTAAAACGAAATTCTAGATGGAAACGTTTTAAGATTTGGACAGCAGCCAAAAAAATCTCTTTTAAAACAATTATTAGAATCTTACTTGCTCACGCAAATTCAAAATGGCAACAGGAAAGAAATAAAATTCCCGAATAACGTTATGTTAATTAACGTTTTAATTAATATCTCTGCTAATTAAAGTCGCACAATTACGAGATTGGTCCTATTGTTTTCTTTGGGAAATTTCGAATTGATCGGTATCTCGTTTGACTCCCGATTTGCAGCGGTTCTCGAGAAGATAGATCTTCAGACAGACAGACAGACAGACGCGAACAGATTTTAATATTATAGTGGACTACTATATCACGTAGATTGAGTACACATTACGCAGTAGAGATAAAAGCTGGTTTTTTCTAAACAAGCGTGCTATCAGGCTACAAGATCGCAACTGCTAACTCTCAGCTCGAGAGAAGGTTTTTATACAGAAACTTTTTTTAAGAACATTCGAGAACAATGCAAATTAAGGCTATTTACATATATTTGCATATTTCTACAAACTTAGAGAAAAGCAAAAGAGGAATGAACGAGAAAGTCACACCTGAGGCCCGAACTCTCAATCTTCCGATTTCCAGTCCAGCGCTCTAGCCGTTTCGCCAGCCGGGCGCTCGTTCTCTGAGCGATTTATGACAATATCAACACTCAATCAGTAAAAAAGAAAAAATAAAGAAGTAGAAGAACTATCCTAAACGGTACTACTAATTTTCCGAAACATGAAACATAACAAAAAATGCTTACTTTATTTCAATGTGCAATTTTTAACGATGGTGGACTCGGGCTACAACGCGATTAGATGAACGCGAAATGGCTATATAGCGAGTTTTTCTCGAGAATTGAATTTCGCAGCTGACGCGAATTCCTCACCCGCAACACAAAATTTTCGGAGCGGAAGTGCGGGGCTTATATTTCTTCTTTGCTTTATTTTGCTTATTGGGTACTAAATATCAGTTTCAGTCACTCTCTAGTTGGGGAACGCAGTCTTCAATTAAGTGGGGATGAGGGATATTCTTAATGCATAGGATGCTGTGAATCAAATGATACTTTAATGGAAATATTAAGTTAAACGTAATGAATATAAACAAATATTTAATTAGTACAATATTGTACGGAAGTTATGAAATTAGAAATATTTTGCACATCATATCTATCACAGATTCTGTTTGCACTATCTTCTATACGTAATATGTATAAGAAAAGAATCTGATAACGTGAAACGTGTGTTTCGAATGTAGACGAATTTACACGTTTTAAGGTGTGCTGAGTCCATTTTTGCCATTTTTTTTCTTTTTTCTTCTGCTTTTTACAAAATAGTGTGCTATAGTTGGCAGGTGTTTAATCTTAATGAGCAGTGCTATAGTTGGCAGGGAATGCGAGAACGCAGTTCCACCTAATGTTAGGTTTATTACAAGTGCCCCCTCCCCGTCTAAACAAGGAGCATGGTGCTTCCAGATAAAAGAACACTTTAAAAAATTAAAAGAGCACTTTCAAATAGAACTTTTGTAGAAGGAAAGGAGTTTTCTAAAACTTTCTTTAGAAAACTATGTGCTTACAAAACACAAGTGTTTTTCAATAGTATTTTTTTTTTTGTAGCTAACAAAAAGCTTTTAAGTGCTTAATTTAAAAATATATGCTAAAAACTGGAAAAATTCAGATTTTTTATTCGGATCGAGTTTTTGTAGATAAGGGAAACGATGGAGTTACGTTTTAAAGTCAGGCTTGGTTTATTTTTGCGATGACGTTTGTTAAAACTTCAAAGGAACAAGGAAGGTGCATTCACAAAAACAAGAAAGAGGGCAAGGTCCTCAGAACATTAGCGCAAAGGAAGCTGCTGCACACACACACACACACACACACACACACACATATATATATATATATATATATATATATATATATATATATATATATATATATATATATTATAAAGAGAGAGAGCGGATTTTGTGTATTTATATGTTCAAGGTAATCTCCGGAACCATTGCAGCTATTTGAAAATTTTTTACACTATATGAAAGGTGCATTCTTACTGAGTGACATAGGCTGTAAATTATGCATATATGAACTTATACTATTTTTTTAAACCAATAGTTTGTCTTCGCTATATTTATGTTTCGTACTGTTCTATTGGTATATATGTAAACACAAGTGCTGATTATCTCGCACTTGCATTAATAAAATAGTTGAAGGTTCCCTATGAACTGAATGCTAAGGAATAGAAACAAGTGAAAACAAATAACAATGATGGTATAAGAACCGCCATAACCTCTACATGTATTTGAGGCTGCGGAGGATAATGTAAATAGAATTCTATTAGCCTTGGACATCGCGAAACATTTTCACTCGCAGAATGTTAATGCATTAAAATTTATTCAAATGAATTATAACTGGGATTCACTTCGAGTAAATTAATTTTTGAATTCAAATAGTGCTGATAGATGATATTAATCCGTGATTCTAAAAGCTGTAATTTTGCATGCATTTCGGGCTATCCTTTGAGGGTTTTTTATCTACACTAATATTAGAAAGCGAAATGGCTTTTTTGTATTTTTACATGTTCCGGACAAGATTAATACATAATTGCAACCTGCGGAATGAGTACGTTTCCAATCAAGCAATTAAATTAGTAATCGATCAGCGACACGCCTATGATACCAGAACGCAAATTAATGTTTATCGGCATACCCAGTAGAACTGAATAAAGTTTAATAAATTTAACCAAAATATCGACAGGCAGACTATGAGGATGTGTTTGTAGTTTTTTTTTTTAAACTTAATTGCAGCAAATTTTCTTAATGGTTGAAAAACAGACCACTTCAGGTTAAAATTACTTTGAATGGCTCCCTTCAGAAAGACTCCGTACGTTTTATAAGAAAAAAAAATGGCCCATTTGGATAGTGTCTTTAAAACGTCTGCCACATAATGTATTACGGATGTTCGATGAGCCACTGTTTGTATATAGAAGTGTGGATTCGAAACGAACTAAAAGATTAAGACAACATTGAGAGTGGTGTCATGTTCGCATTTGCCGGTGACTCTTACCTAACTATTCCTGTGGTTCCTTTGATAAACGCGTGCAGATATACTTTAAGCCTGTTTAAAGTCGTCTGCTTTTAGGGACTCTGTAAGATCTCTGTATCTTAAGAATACTTCTAAGAGCCTATATTCATTCCATTAAAATTAAAGGCAGTATTCCAATAATTTCGTTTCAAAACTTTAATTTGTCTTATGTATGCAATGGAACTGGACCCTAAGTAAAATCAATATGAACTAATATGATTTTCCATATTATTCGTACTGGATCAGCAGCAGGTCAGTCAGGAGTATTTCTCGAAATCCCATGGTCTTTGCACATTTCCATTTTTAATATAATTGATTGCAATTTCCAATGAAAATTTCTTATGCCATCACCATTATCAAAACTGAAGGTCATACGTACAACGTTACTTATGGGAGGATTATATTGTTCAAGGGGAAGTAAAGGTTGGTCTCTCTTGATTAGGAAATGAAATGAATCAATTTCTTTCAAAACCTCATAAAAACGAAACAAAAAGCGTATGTACAAGTTTCCCATGATAACATGTATACCATGATATTTTAAAACAAAAAAATTGGCAGAATATTTATTTAAGACAGATAATTTTTTCAAACCGAGCAAGTTCTCGGAACGGACCGATATATATATATATATATATATATATATATATGTATATATATATATATATATATATATGTATATATATATATATATATATATATATATATATATATATATATATATATATATATATATGTATATATATATATATATATATATATATATATATATATATATATATATATATATATATATATATATATATATATATATATATATATATATCCTTTTAACCATTATTTCTCACCGGGATGAAAAGCATATCTTCAATTTAAATATTTCATGATAAAATACTGTTTTACTTACATTGCAATATAAAACCGATTTGCAGTAGCATGAGTCGCATGAGATAAGTCAAAATACGGTAAGTTACCGTTGTATCAATACCAAGTCTTGCGATCCGAATTCAAGAATAAGCAGCTTCAAAGCAAAAATTGTAAACGGAAATAGGTAATCGTTTGCAAACTTTGTGAGCTCATTCACCAATCATTAACTTCGTGATGAATGGAAATCCTCTCTTACTGGCTGACAAATGATTCTGTTGAACATTTATCGCTATTCCCTCATTACCTTTCGTGAAATTTTTTAACATAAAATTTTCAATAATATTTCTGATTTCAAATCAAAGAAAACTTTCTGGTATCTCTACAGAAGAGAAGTTAGGGAGTAGAAATAGTTATTCTAAAAACAAAAAACAAATTAATGGGAAGAATGGACAAATTAATGGGAACCAAGAAGCAACCACCGTGCTTCTTAATCGACAGATTATGAAATTCGTGAAAATGATTCATTTGTCTGAAAAAATTGCTTCATTTTTGCAGTTTTTTTTCAGGATGGGATGATTTTTTTTGAAGAAAATAAAAGGAGTAGGGAAAGATTTTTTTTTTGAGTCAATCGAATCGAAGTAAAAAACAACAACAAAAAATAAATAAATAAAAAAGGGGGAAGAGTGAATAGAGAATTTGAAATATATAGAACAACAGAAAACCTCTTTAATTCCTATTAAGAACGATTTGAATATTGAATACTGACTAATTATTGGATTATATAATGTGTTTTTCTTTTATTTTTATAGAAAATGTTTTTTAAGATTCTTTTGCGACTTTTTAATGTTTTTTTTTCTTTCAAGCATAATAGGTTGCTGCAATCCTTTTTTCGTTTGGAAGAGGGAATCTGTTTTCTCCGGAAAACAGATATACGAAATTAAAATACATAACAAGAACACTTTTTTCGTGAGATCACCAATTTTTTGTTGCTTTGTGGAAGATATTCGAGTTCCATAAAGCGAAAAAATAAATAAATAAATAAAATAAAATAAAATTCCATATAAAAATGTTTGCATTTCGGTTTTTTGAAATTGCTTTTTGTATGATTTCATGCCATCTTCGCTGTGACGTTTCTGGATATGCGAGTGACATTTTCGAAAAGAGCTGAATAAAGTTCAAATTTATGCAGTCTATGACTATGACAGGTGAACAGTTTTTTTTCCTGTAGATAGGCATAGAAGATTTGAAATGACGCATGGTTAATGCATGTAACACAATCAAAACCCTCGATAAAATGCAGATAACTTCCGACCCATTCACGTGACGGACGTATATGTTAGGAACCTGCTTATTGTTAATCGCTTGAATATTTTTTGAGCCATAAAAATTGCTTATAACACTAGTCTACAAGAAAGAACTTTTTTTTTTTTCGTTACATGGAGAAAAATACTTCATCTTAGTGTAAAATGATGCTGAATTCAAATATACAAACAGTTTTTTCCCCATCACGCACAGATTTTTTGTAACACTAGACTGAAGCTTGAAAGAAATGCGCATATTCACATGCATTATTTATACAAAAATGATAACCAAAAACTTGGTTATTGTTCATTTCGTTTTGTATTTGGCATCAGGAACATTTTTCTTAAATGTCTAGCATTAATCAGCAAGATCTAGCACATATCTAGTCTTAATGACAAGATTTTAATTGTTAATTGTAAGTTTTTATCATTAATATAGGAAATTACGGGAAAAAATCATTTAAAACCTATGATTACACATAAAATGTGGGTGATGGAAAAATTCTGATTGGATATTTGGAATTAGCGTCAAAAATCGCCCTAAAAACACTATAAATGTTTCATGTAACAAAATCTTTGTTTACCAGTGTTATTACCCATTAGCCGTGCCCATGATGTCATATCGACACTTTTTGTGATTGTGCGTACCAAGTCACATGATTCATTGCGTCGAGACCAATGAAATTCGTAAAAGCTCTGGAAATAAATATTATCGTCTGATTTTTTCGCACAAACAAGTATTGTCCGTTTTTTACAAGAAGGCACTTGACTCCTCCCTCGTTACGTGGTATCCGATGATTCTATTTCGCTGTTTTCGGCAGAAGGTATATTCGGGCCATAGCATTTTGTTGCAAAAGCAGCAGTTTTTAAAATGTAAGAATAACTAAAATGACAATAAACAAGTGAAGCAAGTGATGTAAAGGACAAGACTTTTTTGCACATTAAAATGCACGCTCAAGTTAAGCTGTCTGGTTGTCTCCTTTAGAAGCGCGTGGATTGCTTGCCGATCACCCCCGCGTAAAATGGAACTCTGCGTTCGAGAAATTGTGGCGAAGTGCCTTCTCCTGAAAAACGGGCAATACAGTACTTGTTTCTATTGAGGTTTTTTGCTTTTTTTATTATTATTATAGTTGTTATTATTAAGCAAATTAATCTTTTTTTTTTTTTTTTGAAAAGGATAAATCTCGTCTTATTGCTATTTTTCATTTCGTAAATTTCTTTCGGATCACATACTTCTACGTTAGTATTTTATTATTTAACTTTAAACTCTTAGATACGTTGATTATGAATTATTGTTCTTTAAAACCTTACCTAACTTAAGAACTTCTTAAAACAAAGATACATGAAGTCATTTTGAATATGTTTTTCAGTTTCATTTTGTCTTCCTTAAATTAAATAGGTTTTCTAACCTTTTTTTAAAAAATATTGCAATTCTTTAACAGCATCTTTTATTCAGCACTACAACTGCGCACATTTCTTATTGCATACTGCCGTAAATAGGTAAAGTTTCAAATTTTTCATTTTTCCTTTTTACTTCTGATGGAAATAGCTCTGGAACCAATCATAAAGTGTCTCCAGTGGCCCAAGCTCGATTATTAGCACGCAAAATGCGTAATATGCAATCTTTAGGAGTTTGGGTTTTAAAAGAGGGGAAAATGTGTTATTTGTTTGCATTGCCACATCCGCGTAACACCGAAACTCATCCGCGTAAAATAAAATAAAGGTGTGAAATCTTAAACCGCGTATAATCGAAACCGCGTAAAATAAAGCGCATAAAACTAGGGTCTACTGTACTCCATCTATTATAGTGTAACTTTTAAATATTATGATGACTGTGTATGATCTTTTTGTATAAAGTTTAGAAAGATACAAAATTGCTACTTTCAGCAATCTAAAATTGCTAAAGTGATCTTCAACTTATCAGAAATAAATTATCTTTCTCTCTCTCTTTTTTTTCTTTCATTTTTTACACCGTAAGACAAAAATGTAAACTTTTTTTACATAGACATTGTTGGAGGTTTAGTTGGTACAAGAAAAAGTTAACTACGACTAAAAAAATCCATCGTTATCCAACGCTCCCTTAATACTAAATGCCTGTCGCTTTCTCGCTTTTAACATAGAACAAAAGTGATCCCAAATCGAAGGAACGAGGATAAGTAAATTTTGGTACACCTGCCACTGCCACCTATCAGAAGATAATAGAATTTAATAGTGACGACAAAGGCAGCACAAAGGTTTAATTTCTAAATTTCAATTTTGAAATGAATCAAATTACAGTTATTTGAGTTGTTTGGATCCATCGCCACAGCAACGCCATCCTTGTATTACCGCCAGGTAGCGTTGAAAGGTGCACCGAAAGTCAGGTCGGGCATTTGACGGAAGTACACTTTTGAGGCCAATGCGTAATACCATTTAGTACCAAGGCGGCGTTGCTTTATCCTAGTAGCGTAACCAGAATTTCATTTCGGAAGAGGTCCAAAAAAATTTACTCGAGTTCGAGCTTTCTTATGTATAGAAACGGGAAAATATGTAATTTTAAAATTTTCTTACACATTTTCTTATACACTGTAAAAACGATTCAGAAACGTTCCTGGAAAACAATGGGCAGCTGATGTGCCCAATTTCTACCAATAACGTATCTTGCAAAAACCAGGAAATTTTCCGCTAAAATGCAGTTACCTTCCTGAAATTATCCTGGAAACCTCCTAAAAAATTGAGAAATCTTCCCGTTTAAAGCCAGTCGTGTCTCTGGAACCTAAGATTAAACTAAGATAGGGATAACATAATAGTTTTTCACCTTCCTGATTTATCAAGAAAGTTCAAAAGCAGCATTGTAAACATGGCCAAAGCTAAGACAAAATTGCAAGCAAGTATCAATACTTTAACTCACCTGCAATTCTTGCAAAGCTTCATAGTCCATGGACTTAATCGCTCCCTTTAGGAGCTTAATCAGTCTGGACGGGCCGTCATCGAACTGAAGTCGACACACTTTACAAATAAACAAATCAAATCTTTGAACCGGGAGCCAAAAATTATTTTTAAGAGCGAAAAGTCTGCATTCGTGCAACTTGTAGCAATTCAGAAAACTTTTTGATAGTGATACTTGATTTTTCCAGGAAGTGGATGAATACCCTTGAAATCCCGAAACGTAACACGGAAATACTCAGCAACGTTTCAGAATGTTTTTACAGTGCAGACCCCATGGATCCTCCTCTTGGCTATGCCATTGCTCAATCATAATAATTCATTTTAATTTAATAGTAACGAGCAATTCTTAAGAACTAAGATGTTCCTCTTTTCCCATTCAAAAACTTGTTTTCAAAACCAAAACATCGCCAGCGTTTTCCCTCTCAATACATATCTCCCCCATTTCCGATCCGCGGCGAGGCTATTCCACGGAGGTGGGCGAAATTCAATATTTGTATTCACTGACCTTAATTCGTCCGTAATGAAGTTTCGGGCTTAGCGCTCCTCCAAAGATGAGACATGAATCGCTGCTGGCCTGATATGTATGCTGGTGGCTCAGTCCACGACTCATTAATTTTCTACCAGGGTGCAGAACGTGTCGAAGAACATTTCAGCTCATAATTAAATGCACTAATTGATTTTGTAAATTGATTGACGTGGAGTGCAATTATAAAAAAGTTTTTCTAATAGAATCTGAATCGCGTATGCGTGTGATAGTCGTGTATGAAATACAACCGAATTTGGAATTTAATTTATTTTAAATATTTTTAACCCCCGACACACAATGAATTGGGGTTATAAGTTTGACGTGTCTGTATATCTCTGTGTCTGTCTGTGGCACTCTAGCGCCTAAACAGATGGACCGATTTTGAAAAAAAAAACGCTCGAAAGGAGAGTTGATCGAGAGTGTTCTTAGCTGGGTTGCATCTTTGAATGACATTAATTAACAAGATATTAATTAAAACCTCTTAAACGTTTTTCGCGATTTTTGCAGTGAAAACATAGTTACATTTTTTAAAATTTAATTCCAAAACAAAGAGAATTTTTTTCCACGTCTGATAGAATGTGTTTGGAACTTCCATGTTTCATAGAATTCAAATTATAACGCTTTTTCAAAGCAGATTTCAATAACAGCTAAGCATTTATTCACGCGATTGATAACGAATTCATTGTTGATCGACAAGGAAATTAAAAGCAATGATTTAAAATTTTTATCTGTTGCCAGTTTCTATTTAATAGAAAATAAAATACTTGACATTGATTTTTAATAATATAAGGCTTTTAAAAGGAGTTTCAATTTTCCCTCTTGATTCTACAGTTGCGACTCAGTCGTTTTTTTTTTTTTAATTTTTAATTTTACCGTTGCTTTTTAGTTTGACTGTTCGAACCTAATTTATTTTTTGGTATAGTTAAACTTAATTTACTCCTGGATATATTCTAACCTAATTTAATTAATGAATTAAATTATATAACGAACGTAATAACGAATAACTATTGCGCTTGAAAATTAAATGAATCAATTAGCCATTACACTGTCTCCTGTTCCACCGTGTTGCCGGGCTTGTGCACCGGATGTCTTTTCATCCATAAGCTCACACTTCTTTGCATTGAAAAAAGTGTTCCTTGTAAAACCGAAACACGTGTCTGCAGTAGTTTGCAATGTTTGTGCCTCAAAACGATGGTTAATTGATTCATTTGATTCATCCAATTTAATTGTTTGAAATGCAGCAATAATGTTTTACCGAAGCCCATTCAAATTTTGTGACTTTCAAGAAGCGTGCAAGGTCAATAAGATTAGCGTGAATTAAAGTGAAAGTGGTACAGTTTCTCCGAACCGGGGGTTTTCCATGTTAGTCAACGTTGTTTCGTTTTTGTGCATTGAAAGTAATAGGTATGAGTTCGGCTCATCCAAGTCACGTTATACAAACGTTCGAGTAAAGTGTACCTTATTTTCCCTGCATGTGACGTTCTTATTATGTGTCATAATTAAAAATGTTCTCCGTTTTAAGCCACCTCTTTTGTTTACCGAGATAATGGAAACTAGTGCTAATTTTTAGGTTGCAAACGTTGGTGCATAATTTCACTACATTTTGGTGCAACATACGCAAAGAAGTACCAGAATTTCCGTATGTTGCACCAAAATATGATAAATTAGAACACCATTCTTTGTAGCCGGCAAAGTTGCGCCATCTGTTGGTACAACATACCACAGTTTTTCTTTTTCTTTTGCTGTGAAGACAGCATTCAAGAAAAAGTTTATTTAAGAAAAAAATATAACATATTTATTTGCTCAAGAAAAGACAGATTCGAAGCTCTTGATCTATAGAACAAAGTTTTAAAATGTTGACTTTTTCTCTAAAAAAAGCAAGCAATACCTCAATTCTTGTTCTACGATATAGAGAAGTACAAAACAATGAACTTTTGCCGTTAGACTCAACGTGCTGCGAAATTACAGACGAATTTGTTGAGTCCAAGAATTTTCAAAATATCAAGAAACAGTGCGCTATTTTATTTTCCACGAAGAAAATAAGTGTTTCTATTTTTTATTATTATCAATGTCAATGATATTTTTTACATGGTTTCTACTACTCTTATTCAGTTCATTGGTGATAATATATTGAAATTTTACATCTGCAGCAACTTGAAGGAACGAATTTGATAGTGACAGTTACGTTTCAAAACCATATAAATCGTTGAAAAAAGAAAATGTCAGCAACAGGAATCTGAAAACTTTGAGAGTAGGTGTATCAATGAATGTTTATGTACAGAAAGGGAGACTTTTTAAAATTCTGAGCGAAGAATTACTTGAACTCAGTCTGGAACAACAATTGACGGTCATTTCAAGGATAAACGAATTTTTTTTTCTCGTACATCAGAGCTATATTTCATTAAATATAATAATTTCAAAGGGAATAAACAAATGAAATACACCTCCAGCTCAGTCATTCCATTCGAGGACTGCAGTTTGTGCTTAGCACTCATCAGCCCGGAATATGAAGTGCCTGAGCTGGAGGTGGAAAACCTCTTAAGGATGACAAGAGTGCCAAACAAACTCAGGCCCTTCCTATTTCAAGCTGATGAGTGCTACTAAGCACGAAACTGCAGCCCTCGGATGGAATGACTGAGCTGGCGGTGCATTTCATGTATTTCTGCTTTAGCCCTGGCAGAAAAGGGCGATAACTTACCGAAAAAAGGTATTAAATACAATTTTGTTGCTCAAAAAAATTATTTTCTTTTAAAATTTTTACTTTTTATGAAATTCATCAACTGTCACATGTGGGACAAAACGGCCACTTTTTTTTTTTTTTTTTTTTGAGGAATTTCTCTTGTGCATTGTTATACCAAAAGTTATGAAATCGGGCTTCTTGGGACTCGACGATAAGCTTAAGTTGTCATAAATTTTAGAAAACGAATATGCAAATAAATGTGCGTAACAAAACTTTTGATTGCGTTCGACGTTTTAAATAAATACGTAATATTGGCTAAAAGCGTTACAGGCGAGATATGTTTAAGATATTTTGTACTTTTGACTGGAAGGAAAATAACTTAGTTGTTTTGTAACTTGTTATTGTAAAGTGATGTAAGTTGGGGAAAAAAATACGTCAAGACAAACAAGTACATTCATTAAAAAAATATTAATCCACACTAACATTTTCTTTCCTGAGACTGGTTAAGAAAGCATTAATCTTCGTCCAGAATACATCAAAATGTCCCTGACATTAAATAATCGTGGAAAAAAAAAAAGCGGTAAAATGAAATATTGTCGGATTACAGCGTTACATGATTTGATGAACTAAAAAATAAAATATTAATAATAAAATGTTTTTATCGGTATTTCGCTCTCATTTTTTAAAGATATTGATAAACACATGCGCTGCATTTAATTATTGAATAATTTTATAATTAAATATTTTGTTTAGAAGAAAAAGATGATTATTTTTCAGCCTCGAAAAAATAAAGGGGTTTGAGGTAATATTAGTGATACTTTTTTTTATCTGATGAAGAGTGATCCTTTACGTTTTTTACTTCTTTCCGGAAACGCGATGGCTGCCTTAAAATGCAATTTGATCCCACAATCGAAAACATGCTCATCATATCCGCTGGTTGATTTTCACATTTAGTTTTCTCTGATTGGAGTTTCTCTCGATCACTGCTACTTTATCTTCGTTTTTCTGTGCGTTGGGGATGAACATACAAAATTGCAAAATTGAAATGTTTCACCTCTAGTTAATTTCTTGAATCACTGCAAGGTGTCGTATTCAAACTCTACAACTGCGGTTCGATTAATTTCTCTTTCATTTCTAAAGCAAACGATAGCTCAATAAAATTGTGTTTTTTAAACGATTGTTTGTTGCTGAAGTAGAATTAAAAGTTCAGATTAAAAAACAAATTAATTTTTTTTTCAAAAGTATAACAAATGTAAAATGGGTGTTTTACAGGAGAAAAAAAATTCTAATTTTTAGAAAAACGCATTTGAATGATAGACTTTTTTCCTAACTCCAACATTTTCTGATAAATATTTTCTGTTTGAAACCATTTTCATCTGAAACAAATAATTTCACTTAATGTGTTTCTAAAATTTGATTAAAGCCTTTAAGCGAATTGTTTAGTTTTATATCGAACGTTTGATTTTAAATAATATTTCACAGTGTGAAATAGAGCTTCAACTGAAAGAAGATCTGATTTTGAAACGGAATAATCTAGCAAAAAAGAAAATAAACTTTCATAATACTGTCATTTCATATTAAGATTATCAAGATGCATTCTGAGTATGTGCGGAAAAGCTCAGAAAAGTTCCAAAATAATCGTATGAGAAACATTAAATATTTATGACTTTAACTCCAAATAATGCATGAAACTTTTTAATTGGACTCATAAAAACAAATGGCTGCTTCGTTTAATTCCCAAGCTAAATTTATTTAATGCGCATAATTAATCTAGCCCATCATTTAACTATAGTTATATTTATTTTAACCTGCAAAGTATATGCGGAACTGAAAGTTAATTTCAATAATTTAATACTTAATTAATTTCAAACTTTCTTAATTTCTGGTGTGAAAAATATTCCGCACCATGACGAAAATTTGAAATGAAATAATTAACAGATACGGATATTCATTTTTATTCCTCCCAGACGTTAATCATGTCCCTTATTTCCAATGGAAGCAAAGAGCTGAAAGTATTTTGTTTTGGAACTGCCCTCTCACAAACACTATATTATCCTGTATAAATATCCTAAGAGGAATATTCCGAGTGATTTATGCTTAAAAAAATTAAAAAGTGCTTTAGAAATTGTCTTTAAGTGAAATAATTGGAATGGAGCAACAAAGCATATTATTCAATAGAGTTCGTACGTTGTTTGATTATTTTGTTGGGAAATAAGGGGTATTTAAATTATGATTAATGTCACTTGAGTCATTTAATGTAATCCTATGCTTCTGTAATATATTTACTAGAGTAGTTAAAACTCAAAAAATAATGATTGTAATATTTTAAATTAAGTTAAAATTCATTGCTTTATTAACAGTGTAAGCATTACGAACGCGTTACATTAATTTATTATGATCAAAGTCAGCCATAATTCTCCATTTCTAATAAATATGACCATGTAAAGATCATGTGTTAAAACAAATGATTTGGCTTTACATAAATAAACTGACATCTTTTTGAATTAGAAAAAAAAGTTGTGTGTAACCTTGAAACAGGTGTCTGCAATGTTTTCAAATTTCCACTTTTTCAACGTTGTAATGTATAATTTTGTTCAACGTGTATTTTTACTTTTCATAATGATTTAATGACATCAGTAAGTTAAGTTGCCTTAAACGATCGCAAAAAAAGTTGTTAGTATGCTTAAATCTTTTCTCATTTACGATGAAAGCAATTAAACGACTGGTAATTTATATTTAAAATATGTTTTTCATCTTCTGCTAATCCGTCAGATTTCTCTTTTCTGTGTTGTCTCCGCTTCTCTGCAAGAAACTAGTAGGTTGTGGCCCTCACAAAACTTTCTTATATATCTATCATGTGAATTCTTGGATCTTACGTATTACGTATAATCGCACGTGTAAACGTTACTGAAAAATTCCGCTAATCGCAAAAGCGGGAAGATTTTGATAATTGGGAGATTAGTGATCTTAATTCACTACCTTTAAATTTAGATCTGCTCACCTAATATTTGGCTCAACACCTGCTCATTGGAGGCAACGATTTATGTGGTGCCGGGAACAGTCAAATATTAGGTCAGCAGATTTAAATTTAACGGTAGTGAACTAAGATCACTAATTTCCCAATGGGGTCGTTTCCAAAATTTTAAAAGTATATTTTATGAAAGAGCATGATTAAAAACATAGGATATGACCATTTTTCAAATAATTTGACTAAGTTTAGTATTTTTAAAAAATTACTTAAATCGGTGCGCTTTCATTGTTTAACGCTTCTGCCGATGACATCAAAAATGATGAAATGCCATTCATTGTTGCCATTCAGAAGAGCACAATATTAATACGCATCTTTACTCACGTGTACTGGCAACGATATGGTTGATAGCAAGCGTAGAGGCAATTTTAAATTCGCTGCTTGATTATCATAACGTGGGAACACGGTGAAAAATGCGCTAACATGCATTGCAAAAGGACATCATTTGTGACGTCATAAAGACCACGCCTTGTTTGAAAAATCGGACATTTTAAAAAATTAATTCAAAAATAACTGTTGGGAAAATGAAAGTATTTTCTAGGTTCATGTTATTCTCTTTTGCTTATTCTATCAATTTCTGTGACTAAACGTAGTACTTTTGACTGAAGGAAACAACCCCATTATCGAAATCTTCCCGCTTTTGCGATCAGCAGAATTTTGCAGTAACGATTACAGGTGCGGGTGTTACGTTTCGGCGCTGACCGTTTCGGCGCCAGATTTTTGCATTCTGAACTTTGTGAATTTCAGAAACATTAGTTCAAAGAAGAAAAAAGGTTTCTGGAAGAATTATGAGAATTTGGCGCTCTAGAAGCTAGTTAAAATTTATTAAAAAAAAAAAAACACTGTGGAGAAAGAGGGGGCAATTGTGATCCACGTATGTTTTACTACGATGACATAAAGGAAAATATTTTGAAAAATTTGTAAATAATGGCAGTATAGAGGTAATATACCTACCTCTTTGTCAATTTTTTTAAAATCAATGCTGAGCCATTTTGTATTTCTGTGGTGATTACTTCTTTGTTGAAGCAGCTATTGGAAATAATTTCATGAGTCTTCTTCACGTGAAAACAATTTTCAAACTAACCGAAAAGCTCTACTTAACTATTGCAAACCCATGTATGGACATCAAGGTAAATTTAGGGAAATGTTTGAGTTTTTTTATTGACTAAAAATTATTCATTTTTGTGTTAGTTTTAAACACTTTTTTTTTCTGTAATCGATTTATAAATTTATTGCACATTACCTTTTTTAAAAAGTATTATTATTATTATTATTATTATTATTATTATTATTATTATTATTATTATTATTATTATTATTATTATTATTATTATTATTATTATTATTATTATTATTATTGCTTTTTTTGTTACAAAATAGGTAGTCGACAATTTAGTGTTATAGAACAGTTACAGGAAATAAAAAACAAAATATTTTATTTTAATAAAAAAAATAAGTTTAAAATATTTTTTATTCATTATATTAGTCTTCATGAAACTTAAAAGCAATATATAATAATGATCTTTACATAATAAAAATTATTTGTACCTTGTAGTCTTATAAGTTTTCTCTTGTCTATCCTGTGTTCAATGCACGCTACACAACTTAAAACTTTATAGAGAGCAGGGTTACGGGTGATTTTCTCCACACGTTAACTTTTGCCAATGACAAATATAAAAAATTCATCATATTATTAGTTGACAGTTTTTAATTTTTATATAAAGGAAAGATATTTGCGTAAGTGCCCAAATTGATGATCAGAGACGAAAAAAAAATCAATTTGAATTTAATGAGTTTTAAATTTAAATTTCATAGAAAAATGTCAATACTGTCTCCTAACTTATCTACTTCAAAAAATTATGAAGATGTTTTAAAACTTTTATTTCATCAACTAATAATAAAAAAGAAAACAAAATACATCTGTAAAATTATTACTTCATAAAACTTTTACAAAACTTAAAAAACAGAAGATATCTATAATTTTTAAGCAATCTTTGGCATATTTATATGCAGACGATTTCGATTTTTGAACAGGCCGTTTTGAAATGGGTCGCGCCAAATAGTCCCATTCCGGACCGCGTGTCGCCGCCACTGTGCTGCATCCTGCTGGTCACGATAAGACGCGATATCGGCTGTAAAGACGCGAATCGGCTGTACAATAGTGTGACTGAAAACAGTGTCAACCGTGACAATCAAACTGAATGAAAAAGTTGAGAGTTAGGGGGAAGGGGGTAAATACCCTATTTAAGTCAATTTATCTTTTTTTTTCCATTAACTGGCATTTCCCTTAATATGCGGGGTGCAGTAACGTGTATGCAATGTAATATTGAAATCAATCATAAATATTGTATCATTAGAATGGATAAAAGTGTGAAGTTAAATAATTATATTTGTGCTTGAAAATAGTGGATTGAGTTCGAAATAAATAAAATATTTTCCAGAATTGAAACACTTCGCAAGCTTTTTTTAAGCTCTTCAATGCAAAATTGAAAGAAAAAGTGAGTTTTTGTTCCGGTTCTTCTCTTGTTCATCTTAATTGGCAGACGTCATCATCTCGTGTTCATCTTCATTGGCCATAAGGTCGGCTATGGATGTAACAGTTAGCATTTCTATTTTCATAGATTAACTTTCAGCAACGTGGATTATCTTTAAAAAACGCAGATAAAATATGAAACAATTTTTCTTTTCTTTTTACGTCCCAGGGAAAACGTAAAAAGCGAGAAAAACTTACTGACCGGGTAAAATTAACATTATAAATATACTGGAAAACTGGGACCTTATGAAAAAAAAACGTGAAATGCGGGAAAAACGTAAATTCGGAGGACGTCAGATTGGGGTTTCACTGTAATCAACTTTTTTCTTTAAAAAAAAAAAAAACATACATGGCCAGCAGTTTTGAATTTTGAGAATTTTACGCACAGGCATTTCCCCCAACTTAAAAAATTGTCTAGTCATTTTACACCAATTCCGAAATATGAAATTCTTATTTGTAAATTAATTTCTCTTTAATCGGTACTGCTGCTGTAACCAAGCCGGCATTACAAGCTTTTCGAATCTTGTTACCTTAAAATAATAATAATAATAAATAAATAAATAAATAAATAAAAACAGTCATTAGTTATTTTAGTACATTAAAATTAATTATTAGTTATAAGTTGAGCGAAAAAGTTATTTTTAGTTTCTTGTCATTAAATAGAAAATTTAACTGAAAGAAGATCAATGTCTGAATCAAAATGAACTGCTAGAAAATAATATAAAATCTTATAATACTGTCATTTTATGCAAAGAATCATTCCGAGTGTTTGCGGAAAAACTCGGAGTAGAAACAAGTATCTGATATCAATAAAAATGTCTAATAAATAGTAACTAATTCCAATTTTAACTCTAAATAGTTGAAAAATGTTTTTTTTTTTTTTTTTTAATTTGATTTGCAAAAAAAAAAAAAAAAAAACATCGTTTAATCCCGAAAATCAATTTGTTCAGGACAGCATAATTATCTTAAAATCCTTTACTTGACTGAAATGTTTTTTTTTTTTTATTTATTTTTCAACTTGCAAAGCACGAAATGTCGAACTGAAATGCCATTTCCCTAATTTGATATTCGTTAAGATTAATTTTAAGCATTGTAGCTACTTTTTTTCGTCTGATGCGGGTTTGACGAAAATTTGAAATGAAATAAAATTAGTCTACTTGATACTTGTATTTATTTTCATTCCTCTCGATATTAATTATTTCTATTATATCGTATGAGGACAATTAGCTAAAAGTGTTTCAGTTTTACACAATCCTGCCCTATCCTGTGTAACCCTAATTAGAGGAATATTATGAACGGGTGAGGATTATTCTGTGTGATGCTATTTTTAAAACTAAGTCACAAAAAGTGTTAGCGTAAAAAATTTCTCCGAGAGCAATAATAGAAGTAGAGCATTAAATTATATTCTTCAACAAAGTTTAAGTTAGCACGATATTTACTTATGTTATTCGGAAATGAAGGGTATTGAAGTTCAGATCAAATTTCGACTAATATCATTTGTGTCATTTAATGCAATTCCATGTTTCTAGCGTATATTGACAATTGTGGTTAAAACCCAACAAATTGAATTATTCTAAGGTTTGATATTAAATTAAGCGCCGTTGCTTCATTTCTCGCTAATAGTGTAAGCATTAGGTAAATGTTAATAATTTATTATGTTCAAAATTATCATTAATTTTCCATTTGCGATCAATGCTTTGCGTAAGCATGCGTGATCACAAACGTTGTGAATGTCTTTACATAAATAACTTACAAATTTTTGAACTGAAAAAAAGAGTTCGTTGTAATTACGAAAGAAGTTGCTGAAAATGTGCTCTTTTTCAAGTAAATTGTTTTTTATTTAACGCGTATTGTTAGCATTCGTGATAAATAATTGAATAATATTGACTTATATTAATACAGATAATCGAAAAACTTTATAATAATACAGGGCGTTCGAAATGTTTTTTACACATTTTTAAAAATCGTAAAACAGCAACAAATTTTATGAAATTGCGGTTTGTACTATAGCACTTCACAAGCTCAAGAATGTTTTGACATCATTAAAAAAATAAATAAATAAATAAATAAGTGATATACATTGACGGCTGTATGGTCAAAATAAGAAAAACGAACGTAATGTGAGGTATTTATTTATTTTATTGAACAGAAAGCAATACCATCATTACTAGAGTATAACGTGTACCGTTTGTGGACATGAGATGAATATGAGTACCATTTAGGTGTGGTTTGAGCAACGAACGGTGCACACATTTAACTCTGGTAATGATAGATAGTGCTTTCTGTGTAATAAAATTATAAAACATCTCACACGACGTTAGTTTTTCTTACTGTGACTATACAGCCGTCAGCGTAAATTACTTATAATTCAACTCCCCCCCCCCTTCTCCTTTTTACGATGTCATAAAAAACGTTGAACATGTGAAGTATTATGGCGCAAATTGCATATTCATACGACAATTTGTTTCTTTTCTATGAGTTAATTGCATCAAAGACACCTTGTACTTCAGCTTTTTCTTACACAATGAACATAATATGAGGCAATGAGAAGCAGAGGATGTAAGTGGCAAATTTAAAAATTTAAAGATAGCCAGTACAAATGGTAGGTGAACCTCTCCTCTGTCTTGGGGCAATAGTACTAGTAACCCTGATAGGTTCTGTTATACAGCATGATTTGGGAAAGCCTTTCAATGAAAGTCTACCTAGACCCTTATCTTTAAACGCGTTTTACTCAAAACTTGTAAATGTTCACTTATATCCCTTTGCTTCTCACTGCCTCATATTACGATTTATTATTTCTATTTCAAACACATTTTTCAGCACACACCACAATAATATCCTGTGTGTCATCTCTGAAGTAAATTTTGTGAACATCTTCGTAATTGTCTATGATTTTTCAGCAGTGTTTGTATTACTTATGTATGTTTTTTTTCGACAATTCTTTAACACCAAGTAAAGTTTTATTTATATATTTATTTGTTAATTTTTTATTTTTATTTATTTGGAAAAAAGGTTAACAAAAACTTCAGAAGTTCCCAAAGTTTTTAACGGTCCCTGAGTCGAAAGTTTTTATTTCTTGCAAGAAAAGAAAGTAAAAAACAAAGAAGGTGAAAAGCCTCACCGGTCTGTAAAAAAGCTAACTGGATTTAACGGTTTGCGAACACGAGGATTTTTTTTTTTTTTACAAGAAAAAAAAAGAAAAAAAAAAAAGCCTTGCCGTTCCTGGAATTTTTTTCAAAAGGTTTTGGTGATCTGTGGTCAGAAAAGGCTAGTCTAGGCTAGTATTACTTATCCAAAACATGAAGATTAATTTTATCTGTAAATTGAGTTTCCTTCTTCCAGCACTGCTGCTGGAATGAAGCCGACATTACAAATCATTCGAGGAACGTTTGTAGGGACATAGATTGCGATGTTTCCTAAAGATTGATGTTTTTTTAAAACATCAACGTTTTTACCAACGATGTACTAGGGTAGATTTTTTTCTAGTTTAATCAAACATATCCTTAAAAAATGTAAATAAGTTTGCAGTTATGATGAAGATTTCATTATTAAGTAGTGGTTTAAAATGAGTTATTCTCTTTTAAGAAGGAAGAAAAATTCATTCTATGTTATTTTAGAAAATTGGTTATGCTTTAAATATTTGTTTTGTTTAAAAATTTTAGATGTAGGAACGTTTTTTGTGTGAGTTTTTGAGCACTTTACCTTATTATTTATATATTTATTTATTCACATCGAACGATGAGAAACAGCGCTAATACAGCCGAATCTCGTTATAGCAAACTCAAAACAACTTTTAAAATTAAATCTTCTTAACTATAACTAGTTTTATCCGTAAAACAATGAGCAACAAACAATACGATGGGAACCTTAAATGTAGTTTGTCTTAGCATTAATTCGTTCTAAATGCATTAGAATTAACGATCGACTGTATTTGTTAAAAACAAAATATCATGCAATACTTTATGTGCAATCAACATTTTATATTTCTAGTTCTCTATTTCCCGTTTCATTGAGAAACGTCTCTTTTTCATTGCTCCAACAATTTGCAACTTTCTGAGTTTGGAGAAACAAGTTCGCAAAAGTTACATTTTCAAATATCAGCTTTCATAAACCTTGACTTCAAATGTTCCGAGGATCGCATTTGATCCTGAAAAATCCCCGTAATGGAATCGTTTGCGCTTTATTCAAACAGCTACGTGTCCTGAATATTTCATAACCTTTCGTTTCTTTTGTCACCAGTGGGAATAGTCATATCTCACGGAGAAGCAATTTTAAATTCTTCATTCTAGTTTTGAGTTGTACGCTCGGAATGATATTGGGTGGAATTGCTACACAATATGATTTCTTTTATTTCAATATATTTTATTATCATTCTTCTGACAAAACCGGGTGTATCGTAAAGACGTACGACAGAAGCGGAACTTTTGTATTACAGGGGAAACTTTTAATCATTCCCCAATCTCTTTGGGATAGCATAAACTGTTTTTATCATTCATTTATTTACATAAAATTATGTACATAGGGGCGATTCTCGGAAAAATGTCCCGTGCGTAACGCTATGTTTTTTTTAAATTTTTTCCACTTAACCAAAGTCTTCAGAAAATAATGCAGTTGGGGAATAATACATGCTTTAATATACTAACAAACATAACAGTTAATCCCATATTTAATTAATAGTTACTTGAATAAAATAAAAAATTTAGCGTTATGCATGGGACATTACTTCGAGAATCGCCCATAGGGTCATTTTGCATCATCTTAGTTCTTAAGAAGAGAAATTATCGCTTTCGTACCCATACTAATATTTCCGCACAAAGCAGTGACTGACCCTTGAGTGTGACTGACAATCACGGCAGAGTGCTTCGCATCGAACCCGGAATCAAGGGCCGAAAACAACGTATTTTGTGTCTGTCACAGTCAGTGTGAACTTATTATAGTCTCTCTTACATTAGTTCCAAATATTAAATACAAATGCTGGATACTTTTTGAAAGACCTAGAATCCCTTTGATACTGTCCATAACTGATGGCACACTTTTTTTTTTTTCATTTCGACCCCTCCCCTCTCTTTGTCACTAGGGATCCACCTTCTCTTTGTCACATATCATGCCAGTTTTCGTAAGCAATATTTTCATAAAAAAAGGCGTGATCTCCCACTTTTAGTTACCCCCTCCCTCTCCCTTGTTACAAACTGTCACAATTTCAACCCCCCATCCCTCTCAAAGTGTGATTTTACTTTTGAACACCCCTTTTAAAATGACTTTCGCTCGTCTTATTTAAAACAAATTTAAAAGATGATTTCCCTTCCAAGCAGCCATGCCGTGTAGAGTGGGGTACCGTCAAGTAATGCCTCGTCTGGTCCCCATTTTAGTCTTGGATTTTGTCAATGGACTATTATTTAAATCGAACAACTATTCCGATGGTTGGGGCAACGATATCTTGGTCACTTTATTAAGGTTACGAAGAGCATAGTCGCATCATACGCACGCTGCCTGGTTAGGCTTGTCTGAACTAGAGTCATGTCTTTCCATGGGAAGCAACGCAAAATTTATGGTAACAAAAAGCATTTGTTTAAACATTAATGTTTAGGATTTTTTGGGATTTAAAAAAAAAAGAATTTATAATTTCAAAACATCATGCTTTTTAGTTTTCATTTTTCTGATTTAAATTAACTATCTAAAAGCATTTTTATCAAATTTTACGATTTTTCTTCAGTCGTTCAAAGGATATAACGAGAACAAATTATAAAATATTCTTTAAACAGAATTAAAAAAAAAAACTTTTAGGTAAAATCATCGTGTGTTATACGAGGTAAGATCGATATTTTGCATTAAATTCCTCCTGCAAATTTTGTGTCTTTTTCATACAGTTTTTCTTTTCAACTGTTCCAAAATCATTGCAAATGAAATACTAATTTCTTTATTTAAACAAAAAAAAAAAAAGAAAAAAAAGAAAAGAAAAGAAAGAAACATACACACACGCATACTCACACATTAATTTTCAAGATTCAAAAATTTAAACGTCGTCAAAAAAGATGAAAAGTAGCCTCAAACTTAGGTCGTAGTAAAACTATATCTGAAATTTTTCAAAGTTTAGTCAAAAAAAAAAAAAAAAAAAAAAAAATGCTTTGACATAAGGGTTGAGTTTTTATTCCACTGTAACTAAAGCAGCCATTCTTTATTCTGGACCACTTCGTCCATTTTCTATCAGCTATATCTTTGTTTTCCATTGTTTCTCTTTTGGCATTTTAACTTCAGCGCTCTTTGAGACCATATTCGGAATTATTAATGCTACTTAGAATAGAAGTCTGTACTTTAGAAAAGCATTTTAAACATGAATAAACAATGAATGTATTCCTATAGACAATTTATAAAAAGTCTCTCAAAATTCACGTTGTTTTAAAGTTGTAGATTTTGGTTTTACTTTTATTTACTTGCAGTTTCTTTTCTTCTGTTTTAAGTATATCGGCTTACATATTCATCAAATCATAAATAATTCACGGTGAAGGAAATAAGAAAATATATCTTACCTCCAACAGCACATTTGGGGAAACATTTTAACGACATTTTATTTTCCGCATAAATTGCTCATAAAATACAGCGTTGGCACATAAGAGTGGATCTTAAAACAAGATTTTTGAAGCTGTTACACATATTAAAATAATTGATACACGAACTACAGGGAGAATATACCAAGGTTTTTTTTTTTTCAGTTTAAAATATTCAATGTGCGATCCTTTTGTTAAGCGATAAACTTCTAATCTGTAATCCAGTTCGTTCAGTACGTTTTGCAGTATCACACTGTTAGAGTTCCGTGTGTAGTGTAATGCTGCAAAATGTGTTTTGGAAGATCTTGTAGTACTAGAAAATCGCCCGTAAAGACATGACGGGGGAAAATTGCTTCTACATTTGAACGAAGCAATTGCCAGTTTGATGGTACTTTGATAGTTGAAATTTTAACCCTAACTCCAGTGGATCAACCCTAAACTCCAGTAGATAGCTTTCATCGTTGACCACTTTTTCGTTTCTTCATTCTCATGAAATGACACAGTCTTACCAGTAAAACAGCAAAGTGACCGGATCCAGTTCAGCCTTGTCACAATAAAACCTTTCCCTGCATGTTAAACATTACCAAAACACATTGTCATGCCATGGTGCGAGTTTCATTGTTGATGACGTCAGGAGCGTTACTCGATCATTCGCTATTATATATGAGGATTTTTTTTGCTTTGGCAGTTGATAAATAGTGTCTTTGACGTATCGTCATGAAAACACAGCACACGGCGTGAGCACAAACTTGATTATAATCATTTCATTCCACACGCCGATTAGATGTTTTTCGTGTTACTAAAGGATTACAAATTGAACATTTGAAGCAGTGAGAAGCAAAGGGATGTAAGTGCCAAAATTAAAAATTGGGAGATAATCAGTATAGATGGTAGATGAACCTTTCGTCTGTCTTGGGGAAAGAGATATTGCTAGTAGTTCTTGTAGGTGATGTTATACAGCATGATTAAAAAAAAACCTTTCAGTGAAAACTTTCCAAGGACCACAACTTTAAACTCGTTTTACTTAAAACTTGAAACCACTTACATCCCTTTGTTTTTACTGCCTTATTTGTAAACGAAAAAAAAAACTACACTCGGACCCCAACTTAATGAACCCTTATTTGACGAATTTCGCGATTTAACGAATTTTTCTTTTTCCCCCGAGTAAAAGGAAGGTAAAAACCTCTATTTACCGAATTATAAACCCCGTATTAATAAATTGTGTAAACAGCCGATTTTTTTTTGTTTGTTAGTGAGAGTGAGAAAAAAGTGCATTGCTTTTGAAATGATCTATACATCTTGTCCAAAGCAGAAAAAATACTTTTCTTGAAATCATCAATTTTTGAGGGGCAAAAGTGCAACTGGAAGCGAGTTAATTCTTCACAGAGGTGCAGTTGAGTCATCAGTCACTCGTCAGGTGGATTTTTCGGTCCCTTAGAAGAAAACGCTGCTGGGATAGACTTTAACGATTATGTCACATGTGATGACGGACTGTCTACCTGTACAACTGAAGTGAATGAAATTGTTGATTTGTCTGAATCAATGAATAGCGATTCTGATGCAGAAAGCGATAATGAAACTTTCATTCAAACTGTTACTTTTTTAAATGCTTTACATGGCCTGGAAACTAAAAGCGTATCTCATGCAGCTGCAGGATGTAAATGACGCAGCATTTCCTTCTCTCCATAAAATCGAAAGAACAATTTCGAGTCAAGTATCAAGGAAATCGTCCAGCATCTACAACTCAGTACTTTGAAATTTCAAATTAAGTAGTGTGTAATAAGACGTGGAATCATGAATAAAAAGTGTACAATTTCTAAATATGGATATTTTTGTTTCGTTCCTTATTAAAGCTTAAAGATAAGGTTGGTGCAAATTTTCTTAATTTTTTTCGCACCCCGATATTACGAATAGCCCCGATTTAACGCACAAAAGTTTCGGTCCCGATGAATTCCTTAAATCGGGGTCCGACTGTTGCTTAATGGAAAAAGTATCACGACTTTTCAAAGAATCACACTTTAACTCTTTAAAACATTCTTTATTTACCATATAGCACTGCTACAATCCCCGCAACCAATAGATAACACACTAGTGATGGGCATAATCGAGTTCTCATAATCGAATCTCTCGATTATTCAAGATCAATCGAGAACTCGATTACGACGAGTTCTCGATTATCGTATCTCGAGTTCTCGATTATCACTTCTCGAGTTCTCGATTATCACTTCTCGAGTTCTCGAGCGATGAACTTCTCGAGTGCTCGATTATCACTTTTCGAGTTCTCGAGCGATGAACTTCTCGAGTTCTCGATTATCACTTTTTGAGAACTCGAGCGATCAACTGCTCGAGCTCTCGATTGTCACTTTCCGAGTTCTCGAGCGATCAACTGCTCGAGTTCTCGCTTTGAACTTCTCGAGATGTTGAGTTCTCGAGATATTGAGTTCTCGAGATCTTGAGTTCTCGAGATGTCAATCACTCGATCAGTGTTATTCTTCGATCGATTTAATAATCGAATGAACCTCTCAATATAGTTGACTTCTGACAAGGGTGCCCACCTATGGAGGGGGGGGGGGTCATGGCGCAGACTTTGCTATTGACATTTTTAGGGGGAGGGTGTTTTAAGGGGTATTTTTCTCATTTGTTGGGGGAGGTCTCTGCGATATTGAGGGTGGGGGGGGGGGACTTGACCTCAGGGCGGGTGAGCACCCTTGCTTCTAAAGTGTTTTAGTTGCAGGGGCGGATTCGTCATTTAGGCGGTCAAAGGGCTGACTTTGAAAAGTTAATGATTTTACTTATGAATGAGTATGGTTTTTTTCTGTCTTCCGAAAAAATTTGCATTGAAACCTTTTAACCCTTCCCCCATAAAGACGGGCTGCGCTGAGGAACCCACAGGGGAGGTGGGTCATTGCGCAGACTGAGCCATTGAAATTCCTAATGGACGTTAGACTTTTTTTAGGGAGTGTCCTTCTTGAGGGGGAGAGAGGATCCCTAATTTTAAAAAGTGTGCCAGCACACTTGAGGAATAGATCCCCTTGCGATCTAAATGGTATTACAATCAAATAATTGCCTTTCGAATGTTTCATTCGAATAGTGTTATAATCGAATGTATACTGTTGAATGCTTGATTATCAAATGATTCTTTGGGGATGCTTGGTAGTCTAATGATATGTTTTGAGCGAAAGGTGTTAATGAATAAACACATGGACGGGTCTGTGGGAGACGTGTGTTGTGTCTCCCGGTGGTGGAAGTAAAGGTTGGAGGCGCTTATATAAGGTTCTAACTTGAGAGGCATCAAAATTATAGTTCAGGTAAAAAGGGGGAATACTTAAGTTGAAAACCTGAGGGGACGTCTTCCCCCTTACGTTCACCTTCGACTATACGATTGGGTAATGATACAAGTGTAATAGGCAATAACAAACGTTTTAGAGCCCAAATATACAGATCACTGCAGACACGTGTTTCGGGGTTTCAAGAAACCCTTTTTTCAACGCAAAATAGTGAGATTGTGGATGTAAGGACATTACTGGATGTCTTTACGGACCATTCATTAATTACGTAAGGGTCCCGTGAGGGTGGGGGTGGAAAAATGTCTGCATACTTTGGGGGGGAGAGGGGTTCAAACGCATTCTTAAGCAGTATTTTCCAAGCCGATGTTTCATTTGCGTCTGGAAAATAAAAACGTATTAGGATGACTTTTTTATTTGTTTTACGAAGAATTAATTATGTAAAACATATTAAAAGAATTGCACTATGTATAGCATGTTTTATTTTAAACTACTATCGCATCATATACAAAAAAATGTCGAAAACACATTCAGTCTAAATTCCAACTTTTTAGTAAATATTTCTTCACGCGAAAAGGTTTAATTTAATAATAGTGAATTAAATTTCGATTCCAGTGATATTAGATTAGTTATTTCATTATTTCTAAAAACGAAATGGAATCTTACGTAAGAATAGGGGGAGGGGTTTGAAAAACCTTACGTACCCTTACATGGGGGGAAGGGGTCAAAAATGGCCAAAATCATCCATACGTAACAAAGGAATGGCCCCTTATATGTAAAAGCTTACTATTTTGTTGAAAAAAGGGTACATTAAAGCTCCAAAACACGTTTCTGCAGTACTCTGTATATTTGGGATACAAAACGTTTGTTATTTCATGTTACTTCTCGGCACAAAGGTACTTAGTTATTTCTTAATAAAACGAGTGGTTAACTTCTCGTGTAATTCATTCCTATAGGTGCAAATAAGAGGGGAGTGGGGGGGGGGGGAGAGTTTTGACGTAAACTGCGGGATTGTAATTTTTAGGGGATTTTGTCTCTTTTAGAGGTATTACTCTTGGGGGAAGAGCTTCATAGGTGGTGCTATTTGCTCTTGAAATGGATAGATTTGGAATGATTTTTAAAATCGAATGATTGCTTTTCTCTTGCTTTATTCGAATGGGGTAATAGTTGAATGTTTGGCTTCGAATTTTCGATAATTGAGAGATTCCTTAATAATCGAACGATATTTTTAGAACGAAAATTGTTAATTATCATATGAGCAGATTTATGGAGGGGCATGTGTTGTGTGAGTGGCGGATACAATGGAGGGTCGTGGGGGTCCTAACCCCCCCCTGAACTCTCGAGAATAGTATCCGTACACATTGTGTGTGTTCAAAAAATATATGCATAAAATGCAAACAATGACAGTATCTTATCTTTTCAATTCATCAATTATTTTTCAAAGAAAATATTTGAACTACTACTTTGTTTTATTGCTTATGAAATTAATTTGCAACGTTTATCCCCAATTATGTGCCTTATTCCTGACCGATTTGGGGCTTTTTATTGACCCCCAAAAAAGTTTCAGAATTTTTTCGTACTTAAAACGGGAATTTCGTTCATGGGGGAGGGCTTTCTTCAGCATGACTCCCATCCCCCTTCAAATGGTTTTCTGTATCCGCTCCTGGTGTGATCCGGTGGTGAAATCTTGAAGCAAAGGATAGAGAAACGCTTTCCATACTGTTTTGAACTTGACAGTTATTAAGATTAAATACATACGTAAGGACAATTTTTATTAAAAAGTGAGGGATAATGATAATATGGGCAAGTCGTTGGGCGACACTAGCAGGTTTAAACTTGAGAGTTGTTAAACTTAAAAATATATTAAACCGGTATCAAGGGCTTCCATATAGGGGGGGGGGCAAAGTGGGGGCTCAAGCCCCCTCCCCCTTCTTTGAAATTAGAATATCCTTGCTTTTAGTTTTTTTTTTTTTTTTTTTTTTTTTTGCAAAAATGTAAAATTATTTCTTCTCCAGCAATTAATCAATAAGTTATTAAAAATGTCAAATTTTAATATTTCTAATCTGTACTGAAATCGGTTTCTATGGGGAAAATATCCTATTAAATCATGGGGAAAATATCTGAGCCCCCTCCCCTTAAAATTTTGCATATGGGCGCCCTTGACCGGTATGGTACAAACCGTGTAATTGAAAATTTAATGTAGTCTTAGCCCTTTTTCGGATTATCGTTTCTTGGGGGGAGGGGGATTGTCATAAAAAGCTCGCACAGGGGACGGACGGACACCCCTGTCATTCTATAAGGTTTTAGAATCAAATAATTGCTTCTCAAATGTGTCACCCCCTGTCATTCTATAAAGTTATTGAATCAAATATTTGCTTCTGCTTTTTTTCTAATGGGGTTACTCAGAGAGCACACTTCGTTGAGTAAACGTTTTAAAGCGATTGTTAACGCTGTGACAGCCATGTTAAAACGTTTATGAAATGTTTAAACGCAAGGTGTTTATAATTCAGTGGTGCCCCCCCCCCCCCATGACGATGACACTCATCCCTCAAATGCGAGCGTTGAACCCCCTAAAATAAATTAAAGCCCGCTTAAGTTACCCTCTCCTCTTCAAAACTTCAAAGGCGCGGTCTGCGCCATTTACCCCCCCTCCCCCGCGCCCTCTCTTGTATAATATTTTGTTTGTTGTGGAATGCTCGGTTATCGAGCATCTCGGATGATTTGAAAACCGAATACGTAATCTGCTTTTCAGAGAAATTTGACAATCAATTTTAACCTTTTTGAGGACCAGCGCACGGAAAATGAAACGTATTGTAGCTATGGAACCTTAAGTTCGGAAATGGACAGTTGCGAGCCTAAGCATTTTCAGCAGTTTTGCCTCAACTTTACAAAAAAAAAAAAAAAAAAAAAACATAAAATCAGCGCATTAATTGACTGAAAATTTTTAAGTTGAGTAAATAATATACTAATCAACATTTACGAAACTATAAGGAATATGACATAAACAGAAGCGAATAAAACAAGCAAAATACTTAAATTTAACTACCCACGCGAAAATAAATGTTACGCACACAAGAAGTCACAAATATCTTGCGTATGGAATTTCAAAAAAAAAAAAAAAAAAAAAAAAGAATCTGTATAAAATGTAATTTTTATTTAAAAATTGGGCCGAAGAGTGGAAGCTAAAATTAATCCCACACGACAAACTTCAATATTTCTTTTTAATGCACTCAGAAACATTTCAACTTCACTCCCAACACTTTTACTGTTATTGCATATTCCTAAAGTCGACGAATGAAAAAGAAAAATAAAAAAGAGCGGATCAAGAAAGAAAAAAAATAATCATGAACTTCAATGCACTTCAAGCCACACTTGTACACTTTTCAATGCGCCGGGAATCCCAATCCTCTGGAAAACGCAATCAGAAATATTTTACCCTCCCTCCTCATGCATTAATCAGATAAATATACTCAACTACTCTCAACAAGAACATCAAAAAAAAAAAAAAAAAAAAAGCAAAGCTATAAACTAGGAAAGAATGAGTACTTTTGCGCAGAGCAACTATTCCCCTACTTGTTTACATTATTAACTTCGTGTTTGAAAGTCCGAAACCACACACATTCGAAATAATCACGTGATAACTGAAAATCATTAGGTTAAATGCATAACCGCTCGAATAAATCACTCAGTCGCCCAAATGCCGAGCTCCTAGTTTCTGACAAGCTAACAGGGAATCTAGTCGAACCTGCATCCCCCAAGGATTGCGACCCCAAAATGAAGACTAACATCTATCGAATCGACCCCCTAAAACAAGCTTGCATTTCGAACTTTACCGGAGGGTAAGGGGACAAAAGGTGTATCTGCTAATTTTATCGGAAAACAACAAAAAACTAGACCTACTTAAATGTAAAAACTAGAATTTTTCATGGAATTTGGGGGGGAGTGGCATTGATTCCCCTTCTAAAAGGGGGTTGTCAATACCCCCCCACTTAACCTAAAACTTCTAAAAGCCAGGAGGTTTCACCCCTTATTATACCCCTAAATGGTAGGCTAAATGTCACATTCCTATCTCGAGCGCACCCCTGCCAAAACAACTCGGGAATTCAACTAAAGTCAAGGGAGTCCACCTCCCCCCTTTCGCAGTGGGGGCACCATCTCAAATGTTACGGAGCATCCGTCTAGAAAGAGCTCTCCCCCCCTCCCGAAATGAGATTTAAAAAAAAAAAACTCTAAAAAAAACCGCTTCTAAAAATTTCGGTTTTGCAGGCTGCGCCATGGACCCCCTCCCCCCCTTTCGAAAATGAGATTAAAAAAACCCTCTCAAAAACCGGCTCTAAATATTTTAGTTGCACAGGCTGCGCCATGCTCCACCCTCTTTTAGTGGGAACCCCCGTAGCAGTCAACTCAACTTTGGAAAAGCTCAGAAAATGAACTACTCAAGTACTCGATTCATACGTCTCGAGATCTCGATTTGAAACATCTCGAGATCTCAATTTAAAACATCTCGAGATCTCGATTCAAAAGATCTCGAGAAGTCAATCGCTCGAGTACTCGATTCAAAAGATCCCGAGAAGTCAATCGCTCGAGTACTCGATTTCAAAGATCTCGAGAAGTCAATCGCTCGAGTACTCGATTCGGAAGATCTCGAGAAGTCAATCGCTCGAGTACTCGATTCGGAAGATCTCGAGAAGTCAATCGCTCGAGTTCTCGATTTCAAAAGATCTCGATTATCAATCACTCGAGTGATCGACTTAAAAAGATCTCGATTATCAATCACTCGATTATCAGAAGTACTCGATTCCCGAGATCTCGATTATCAAAAGATCTCGATTATGCCCATCACTATAACACACCCAGAGAGTTGCATCCTGTCACATACCTTACAATCTCTACAAAGTATTTCAAAAATGGTGTGAGTTTTTTATGTAATCCTCGAATTGCTTATTACCCTCACTTGGCAGCGCAGTTGATGTGATTTTGATTTTTGGACTCGGGTCATTTTCAAGCTCCACTGTCCGCCGCTCCTGCAGGTGCGGGACTACTCCTCTGGTCCTGGGCCTCCGCCAGCAGCAGTCCACCAGGCCTCCGCTCCTTCTGGGTCCATGTCCTGAACACCTAAACACACACGCCTACACACACAAACAAACTCCTACACACACGCGCATGAGCCTACGCACAAACACGTACACACACAAATTCGAACAAGCCCCCCCCCCTCCCCTACACACTTGCGCCTACACACGCATGCACGTACAAACAAGCACTTAAGCCCTGGTTTCCTAGAAGCGAATCGCCGATCTTTGACGTTGCTCCTCGCCGTGCCGCTGGATTCCGGCGTGGCCATTCACGACGTCGATTTAGCAGAATAATCAAGTTTTCGCCTCGGTGAGTAGCGACGCCGACGATCGGCGTGTTCGCTCCTAGGAAACCAAGGCTTTACACACTCACAAACACACCAGCCCCCAGGAGGAGGGACAAGGCGTAGATCAGAGGACATGGACGCGACCGCTCAGAAGGAGGCATATTCTCGCGGAGGTTTGTTGTGTGCTAGATGCTATTTTTGTCTAAAAAGGATTGTGTAAAGTCCGTCGCGAGAAGAAATAAAATGGCGGGTGGGAGGGGAAGACGTTATTCCGTAAGCCAAAGGCCCCAAGTAAGGAGAGCGATTTTAAAGCAAAGCCTTGGAAGAAATCAGGTCTTTTTCGCTAGTTTCACGCCAAACGTGTCAACCATTCGTCTTTTTTGAGTCACGTGACTTGGAGTCGTAGTTTCAGCTTTTGTTAAGCCAAAGGTTGGACTTGCTCCCTCCATTTATATTCCTGCTCTAAGGTAAAGTCAAGAGGGTCGGGCACAAATAATGCCGATTCCAGGGTGCAGGAGCGGTTTATAGAGACAATAAACCGAGTTATTACTGTCCTTTCACAACTCCTGATTTCAAAAACATAATTTGAATTCAAAATGTAAAAAATTCAAATTATTATTATTATTATTTTGAGCAATCACAATTGCTAATTGCTTTCACTTGACCGTCCTTGATGTCCGGTTCCTTTTTCAACCCCACCGTCCTCTGCAGGCGCTGCTCCTCCGGTCCTGAGCACTGTCCCTTTGTAGCCGCTCCTCCTGGTCGGTGGCGTCCATGTCCTAGACACACGCACGCTCATACACACTCACACACATACACACATGCCTACGTGCATACACACAGGTATACGAACACACACAACTATACACACATAACCGCCCAAGAGGAGGGGCATGCTTGGGGGACAGGAGCCTTTTCTAGAAAAAATAACTCCAATGAGTAGTGTCCTGTCGCAACTCGTGATTGCGAAACACATAATATGAATTCAAAATTTCAGAATTCAAATTTATTTCTTTTTTTTTTCAGTTCAACTTGGAAGAGTAAACAGGTTCGACGGGCCTAACGATCGGTACCTTATTCTTTAAGTATGTGCCTTTCGGTATAAAAGAGATATAGCTACACGAAAAAAATATCCAACACTAAAAATAAGTAAAACTTGAAGTACGAATTCATTTGATATGATTTACTCCATAATTCAAAATTATTTATGAAACTAAAAATCAATTACTTCCTTATTAATGCTTTTTTCGTCGTTCCAATAAACTGTGTATTATATCAGTAACGCAGAAGATAATGCGGTTATAAACATTTTGTTTATTATTTTCTAAATTTGTGAAAATTTATGAAATAAATAATGTTTTTCTAGATTAAATAATGTTATTTAATCTATATATATAAAAATGAAGTTTGGTAAATTTGTTCCCTAAGATCTCGGAAACTACCCAGCAGATTTGGCTGAAACTTTCACCGTTTGTTCAGTTTGGTACTGTGAAGGTTTATAGACCAGTTCGAAAAAAATCCGATTGATAGTTCCCTTTTTATTCCAATTTTAGTTTCAATTTTCGCATAAATGCCCCAATATGGGGGTGGAAAAAAACGTGCACATATTAACATTATATGTCCATCGAAAGAGCCAATTTTTCTGCTGAAGATAGCATCTGTTTGAAGTTTCCAAGTTGTATAAAAAACGAGTTATGAGCTTTTTTGTTCCCTGTTCGAAGGCTTTCATCAACCCAAGTCATTATTTAGTGTGTCATCTCAACTCCCAAGAATTGTTGTATTGTTGAATATTTTTCTGACTCTAGCTTTTTGAGGCTTTTCTCAAGTCAAATCTTAAAGTAACGTTTTTCCACAAGATTGGCTAAAAATAAATGGATTTGGCTGATCATTTTACTTTTAAACGGAACTTATGTAATTAATGGTTTATTGTTATTATTTATGCTAATTGAACATTTGCTCACTTATCCAACCAACCAGAAGAAATATCGCCAGAATTTTTTCAGAAAGATTTCAGTAGGTGATGCATTTGGCAGTTTTGTCCACTGTCGCTGTTTTTGAGCCCAAAGACTACGTAATAATGTTTCTCAGCTTTCACCATATAAACAAAATATCGCCAATCAAAGATACTTAAAAAAAAATACTGTAAAATAATTCAACAACTAAATTAGGCAAATCCATAAACCGCACAAAAACTTCCATTAAATTTCCTTTTTGCACGATTTCAAACAATCGCCAAATTTTACTACTTATTTTGGAAACATTTCGGATGAAACCGTTTAGCGCCATTTTATTTTGACCAAAAGTATCTCAGCATCTGACAACAATATTTCTATAATAAAAATTAGTAAGGAGGAGGAGCATTATCAAAAGTGTCCCGAAATGATTCTCGCAAATTTGGTAAGATTTTAAACCGCACCAAGTGCCCACAAAAATTGAAATTTTCCAAAATAACTAAAGCAAGTGTAAGGGGAACACGGGCGGCTACATTTTTTAAAACAGTTCGTACATCAATAGCCATACAGAGAAGGTTTTAGATTTAAAAAAAAAGTACTAACAGATAAATCTTTTTAAACATGTAAAGTTTAATTTCATATTTCGGAAATTCTGCAAATTTGTATATGCTTAAATGCCGTGCTTCCGTTTCTAATTGAATATTATTTTGTTCTTTATACTTATTGCTATTTTAGTTTAAAGAGTAAGGAAGAAGCTCGATTTTTAATCACGTCAAAAAGGTTTGTTTTAAATTCTTTCGCTTAAAACAGAAAACAAGGGCAAGTACCGGTTATAAATACAAGCAAGAAAAAATACTTTTCTCAACTTTTGTTTTCGGGAATTATCGCAGTGATTTCTCAGAGATTTATTGCAGAAAAAGTGCGCCTTTAAGCGAGAAAAGTGACGAGGAAGACGAAAAGAGAAAAGTCCAGATACAATACCGATGCAACGAATTACTACACAAAAGATGTTTCTTATAAATGGAAATGTGTGACAAACGCGAGAGCTTTTGTAACCATTTGTTTCAACTGAACTCGTACGGCTTCGTTTCCTCGTATTGCAAACAACATTGTTGGAATAATGAATTGCAGCTATTCTTGTGTTTCCAACAAAATATTTAAAATGATACTGCATATTTGAGAAGGAAATTTCAATATCTTTTATGGATTTAGCACGATTATTAAATTTAAAGTTTCCTGCATGAAGGGCCTAATTTTACTTTCAGCAGATGGGGTATTTAAATTTTGTTCGTGTTTGTTATTGCGTTTTTAAAATTTCGTTTATTATTATTTTTTTAAATTCTTTCATATACAAAGGAAAAAGTGTAGCTGTCTTTCATAAGGTAATTTCATTTTGTTGACAATTTGAACTCTACATCCGTGTGTTAAGCGGTGAATTTTTATTCACAATTTTTGAAGTATTTTCATTTTTATAGATATGTTTTTTACGTTTAAAATTATTTCTTTTAACTGTCATATCTGTGAATCTGTGTGTCATCTGCTAATTTTATTCACAAATTTTGAAGTCATTCCATTTTTATGGTATAATATTTTTTACCTTTAAAATATTTTCTTTTAGTTGTCATATCTATGCGTTTTTTACATAGCGTATTGGTGCAGGAGCACCATAAGTTTATTATTTCGAGCTTTTCATTTTTTTTTTCATTCATAATATGTTGTATATTGCACAACATTTTCCAATCATTTTACTCTATCTCTAAAATGGGGTTATTTTCTTCATTCAAAAGTAGTACTTTTTTGTCACTGAAATTGATAGAATAAGCAAAAGAAAAAAAAAAAAAAACCGTGAACCCAGAAAATACATTCATTTTCCCAACAGTTATTTTTTAATAAATTTTTTTAATGTCCGATTTTTCAAACAAGGAGTGGCCTTGATGACGTCACAAATGATGCTCTTTGACGCATCTTTCTACCACGTTTCCACGTTATGATAATCAAGAAGCGAATTAAAATTGCGCTCTACACTTGCTATCAACCATATCGTTGCCAATACACGTGAGTAAAGATGTGACTTAAATATTTTGCTCTGTGAATGGCAACGCTGAATGGCATTTCATCATTTGTGATGTCTTCGGACAGAAGCGTAAGCAATGAAAGCGCACAGATTTAAATATTTTTTTAAAATATTGAACTTAAACAAATTATTTAAAACGAGCTGATGTGTACATCACATGACTTCTTTTTACTCCAATTTAATGTAATTTTCCCCTTACTGGCAATTTTATTGTGATTCAATAGTTCACTCTCTTAACACCACCAACAATGGCCAAATTGGAACAGATTAAAAAAAAAGAAGAAAAATCGCCAAATTTGTTGCCAAGTTCACGACAAAACTTGGCGATCAAAGACTGGCCATACCGACTGGCGATGTCGGACACTGGTCAAGTGTCCGACAAATTATAACACCACTTGTGTTTACATCGAAATTAACAATGATTCCCCCAAAAAAGGGTCAAAACAAACCCTCAAAAACACGCGAATGTATCCAAAAGAGGAGGTACACAACTAGACCCCACTAGGAGTCTACGTACCAAATTTCAACTTTCTAGGACATACCGTTCTTGAGTTATGCGACAGTCATACGCATATCCGCACATACATACATACGTACATATAGACGTCACGAAAAAATTCATTGTAATTAACTCGGGAATCGTCATTATGGATATTTCGCGTGTCTATACGTTCTTAGGCACTTATCCACGTATGGTCGTTTCAAAAAAAAAAAAAAAAAAAACTCAGTATTCATTCGGGGGTGAGTAAAATGGAAATTAAGGTCGATTTTTGAGTGTAAATTTTTTCGCGAATACAATACTTCTTTTTTTTTTGTAAAAGGAAGTAAAAATGGTCAGATCCTATGTTTTTAAGCATGCTCTTTCAGAAAAAAATACTTTTAAAATTTTGGAAACGACCCCATTCTAATTCTGATACATCCAGGGATAAAGTTCAATTTTAACACAGGTTTCTACACAACTAGCTAGTGTTGAGCTGACTAAATTTAACTCTACACAACTAGCTGAATTTTAGCTGGCTAAACTTGAGCTCTGTATAGCCAGTGATTTAGTTCAGCAAATAGACCTCTTTGATGAACATGCATGTAACAAATATTGCATCGATTTTTTGCCAGATCTTTCCATTCGTTACGCAACAAAACGTTCAGGAAAAACATGCACATTTTTGGCAGCTATTCAATTTATGACGTGTTAAGAACTCTTCTTTATAATAGTTGATTTAAAACCTCGTTGGATAAATACCTGTTTGATTTACTGTACGGGAACAAGCCGAAAGCGGCACGAATATCGAGTGATAAGGTTGTTTTAAAATTTTCGTTTAAAAGCAAAAGACCCACCCGTAAAGGAACTTTTAAAAAAATCACTATGATTAAGCTTTATTTATCTACTTTTAGACTCAAACACCACATACGAGGCCAAACCTTATTCAGAAATACCGATCATACAGATAGACTTGATGAGTCACGAAACTCATTTCTACGCGTAAAATATTTGTCCGTAAAGTACTAAAGTCCCATTTGAGACAGTGAGAATTAAAGAGATGCAAGTGGCAGAATTGAAAATTCGGAGATAACTATAGTGCAAATGGTAGGTGAACTTCTCCTCTGTCTTGGGGCAAGAGATTGTACTAGTAGCCCTGGTAGGTGCTGCTGTACAGCATAATTTAGAAAAAAATTCAATGAAAGCCTACCTAGGATCTGATCTTTAAACGCGTTTTACTCGAAACTTAAAATAGTCCACTTACATCCCTTTGTTTCTCACTCCCTCATTTGAAAATGAGAAATTATGTAAAGCATCAAAACTCAAAGAAACCAAACACGCGATTCATAGGGGAAAATAGTGACGCAGTTGATTCTCCCAAATCGTCACCAAGATACAACAAAGGAGTAGGCTCATGAATGCACGTCTTACTGTGACAAGTGGCTTTCTGGACCTCAGAAACGAGAGAAAAAAAAAAATGGAACAGTCAGCACAGGTAGAAATATTATTGGTATGATTTTGAAAAAAACTCAATGCATGTTTCAGTAGATAGAAAGGTGAACTGTCAGTTATAGTGTGGTTTGATCTCAAATTCAACGGTAGAGTCTGCTTGGCTTTCTTAACTCGCTAAAGCTGAGAGAAAGTGCAAAAATAATATTCAAAGTCATCTGTTGCTACAGAAAGATTTTTAAGACATTCGGTTGTGTTCTCATTTAGAAACTGGATAACTGATCTATTCATTCTATGGCCATGCAAAAATATTTTATGGAGAGCACTTACCAGCTGTCGGCTAGCTGTTACTGACTCCAGACCTGAAACCTAATAAAAATGTGTGGTGCATGGTGGCAATTTTTTTAAATTCCAATAAGAAGCAATTCTTCCCCACAAATGAGCTCAAGAATGGCATCGGAAAAGCATGATACAATTTTGACGAGCAAATTCTTCAAAACGCTTTGAGTACACTTGGCAAAAATTCAATCGTCAGTGCTGTTTCACACTAAAGAGAGCTCAGGAGCCTCTATCTGGTGAGAAACTGGGCATCAAGATTATCTGTGTCATTGGCATCTATGCTTTGATGGTGTCACATGAAAGACTGAATGCCATATCGGCGGATCGCACAAGGTTTGATAAAAGTGAATCTCTAACGCTGCCCCATCCTCATAGCGAATTCACTGATCGAGTAACGCTGACGTCAACAACAATGAAACTCGCACCAAGGCATGAAAATTTGATAATATTTTTTGGTAATGTTTGACATGCAGGGAAATGCTTTATTTTGACAAGGCTGAACTGGATCCGCTCACTTAACTGTTTTACTGGTAATACTCATTTTAGGAGGATGAAGGAACGGAAAAGTGATCAACAATCTATCTTCTGGCGTTTAGGGTCTTATTTCACTAGAGTTAGGGTAAAATTTTAACTATCCAATTGTCACCAAACATGCAACTGCTTCGTTCAAATGTAGAAGCAATTTTCATCCGTCATACCTTGACGGGGGATTTTCTAATTAGAAAGATTAAAAGAAAAATTTTGAAAAACGTGGTGGATTTTAGCGACAATCGTGTGTAAAATTTTCACCTTTTTAAGATTGCAAATTCTGTGAATTTACGGTTTTTTAAATTTTTTTCTCTTAACTTTTCAGACAAAAATTTGAAAAGATTTGGACTGCTTTATTTCCATTTTGTTGAAGGTTAAATTTTGTTTTCATCTAGTGTCTGTTGCATAAATTGTATAGCCGTGCCATAGAAAGCCGTTGTTATGTTTATTTTAATCACATCCATTCTCACCAAAAAAAAAAATCCATTCTCTAAACGGAACTCTCGGGACGAACTGTATTTCACGTGGAAAGCGAGTGAAGATCCTTGATAAGATCAAAATGCATTTCTTTGCATAATATGCTGCATTAATAATACATTTAGCATTCCCATTTCAACTTGGGGAAAATATCACGAAATGAGCTGTGAGACGAACATGAAAATCGTTTCCTCCGCCATTAAATTAGCATCACTTTTAACTCTCGGCCGGAGAAACTCATAGTTATGAATTTTTAAATCAAGTTATATCATCCTTTCCCATTCACAAACTAGGAAGTGCATCCCATTCACATCTAGGCGGCACAACAATCACGTTTTCCTCATTTAGAGTAGATGAAGGCTATATGCATTACACAGCGTGTTAGAATTTTCACAACGATCATGTGAATGCAAAGGTGCTCTAAAATTGCTAGGAATTTGTTAAGAGATAGGGCATTTTTTTTTTACATGTAATGCCTTGTTTTATGAATTACTAGTGGTACCCTCAAAGTTTAGTTGAAAGACCTTTTAGTTGAAAACTAAAAGGTCATTCGGTTCGCCTGTATATTTACAAATAATGGATGACGAATTTCTCGCCAATTTGCTATATTCATTTGCTCGATAATGTTACTGTTACACGTTATGATAATTTCGTAGTTTAACTCTTCCACGTTGTGATAATTTGCTCAGTAAAGTTTTCTTAAAATTGGAATAGAAAAAGAACAAAATCGAATTTTCGAAAAATCGTTTCAATGTGCACACCCCCATGCTACAAACTAACTTTGTGCCAAATTTCATGAAAATCGCGAAACGGTCTAGGCGCTATCACAGACATCCAGACAGACAGATAGAGATCCAGACACACTTTCAGTTTATTATTAGTGAAGATGCTCTATCATGAGGAATAAATTTAAAAAAAGAGCATAAATTATTCTCTTACTTACCGTACTTACTACATACATTTCAAATTAAAAACACAGTCAATGGTACATATTAATCGCCTGAGTATAAATATAAACGAATATGCATGTTTAATTAAGAATGATCGAAAAGTATTGATAATGCGGTTTTTTTTGTCAAAAAATAAGTTTTAACAAATCATTGTCTTCAATCAATGATTAGTGAGTAAAAACGACAACAACGTGCATAAAGTGCAAATAAAGTAATAAAATATAGTTTAAAAACATTTATTACTTTATTTGTACTTTATGCACGTTGTTGTCGTTTTTATTTATTCCATAGTACAAAGTTTTTGACTGCTTTTTTGCAATGATTAGTGATTCTCTTCCGCAACGACTGTTTGTCGCCTGAATCTAGTGTGCAATTATCAATCTCGCCTTGATAAAAAAAATATTTCGTTTTCAGAAAAAGTATTTGGAGACAGTACCAAGTTAAACGAAGTGAAAAACCAACGCAAATAAAGCAAAAATTCTGAAGAAAATACAGCATATAGTTTTTCAAGGCTACAATGGAGCTTCTTCATCAGTGCAAAAATCTCACCACACAACCAGAAAGACGTGAGAGAACTGAACGACGACCACGTGGACACCGGTATTTATACCAAGTAGGTCAACCAATCGGAATACACGACAAGAGACGACAACTAACCAATCAGCAAACTACAAGTCAACCCCGGAACGCGCAGCAAGGGGGAGAAATAACCGATCGAAAGACAGGAAACAAAAAGAGTGGGAGAAAACGAAGAATCCAAAAAAACAATTATAAAATATTATATTATTCTAAATGTCAGAAAACAATGGAGTGCTGGAAAGCTCATTGACAAGAAAAGGGGATTTTTTCCAAATATAGTAAGTTTCCCCAAAACTGAGGTCATAGACCTAAGAACATTGACAAATAGTTCTGACAGAAACTCTACTCAATAATTTTTCCAATACTCTATTTTTTCCTGACATTTGGAAGCAATTTTTACAATTGCTTTTTCGAATTTTTCGTTTTTTCCCACTCTTTTCGCTTCCTGGCTTCTAATTGGTTATCTCTCCCCCTTGCTGTGCGGTCTGGGGTTGATTTATAGTTTGCTGGTTGGTTAGTTGTCGTCTCTTATCGTGTATTTTAATTCATTGCCCCATTTGATATAAATGCCGGTGTCCGCGTAGCCGACATTCAGTTCTCTCACGACTTTTTTGGTTGCGTGGTGAGTTTTTTGCACTGACGAAGAGGCTCCATTGTAACCATATAGTTTGCTATGTGTTGTATTTTCTTGAGAATTTTGCTTTATTTACGTTTATTTTCACCCCTTATTCATATTGTAGCACAAAGCTTTTTTGATCATTTTTTCATTTAAACTGCCAAGTTTTTGGGCTTTTTGCTACACATGTATTAGATGGGGCATGTTATTCCGCAACTTTATCTATTTCAGTATGTTTTGCACCTTTGTTTGAGAAAGACTTTGTTGTGTCGTAGTGCAGCAATCATGATAAGCTTAAAATTTGAGCAACTCATAAATATGAAATTACACATAGAAAAAAATAATAACTACATGTGAATTTTTTAAGCTAGAAGAGATGTTTGGCAAGTCAGATTTCTGAAAGGAGCAAATAATTTGTGGAAGGTAAAAAGTTGATGAAGAACCTGTTGTTACAGATCAACCCGTAGCTAAAAAAACTGATAAAAATATTGAAAAAAAGAAAAATTAATTAACTTGACTTTTGACTTCTTAAATTCAAATTATATTTTTCGCAATCACGTCTGTGTGCTTGTATGTAGGCGTGTGTGTCTGTGTGCAGGCATGAGTTTGTGTGTATAGGTATGTTTATGTACGCCTGTGTGTTTGTGTCTATATGCAGGCATGAGTGTGTGTCGATGTGCCTGCATGAGTGTGTGTGTAGGTGTGTGTATGTATGCGTTTGTGTCTGTGTGCATGCATGAGTGTGTGTATATGTGTGTAGGTGTGTGTATTTATGCGTGTGGTGTGTGTGCGTGTATATGTGTACGTGTGTGTATGTATTATGCGTGTGGGGTATGGACGCAACCTGGAGACGGTTTTTGCTAGAGGAGCAACATCGGGAAGGGCCGGGACGGTGGTGCTGCAGAGGGAGGCGGGTGGAAAATGAAATCATAGGAACATCAAAACCGTCAAGTGAGAACAATAAGCAATGTGATTGCTCAAAAAAAAAAAAAAAAAAAAAAAAACTGCAGAAGTCATGTTTAAAGACCGACGGTTGCGTGTTAGCATGATGTAAAATGTCAAGAACATTGACAGAGAGACAATAAGAGAATAAAAAGACGCAGATTATTCGCATAGAACGAAAATTTACACACAATTGCAGCCGAAAAACTTAAAACCTCAGCACGCAAAGCGCTTTCTGTGAAACAGTTCTTGATGAAAAAACGCATTACTGAACTTAAACACAGACCGAGCTCACCATATCTCACACCATGCGACTTTTACCTGATTTCAAAACTGAAAATTGAATTGAAGTGACCACATTTTCAGTCTGCAGAAGAAGTGAAGATTAAACCGGCAGGATCACTAAAAAATGTGACACCAAATGACCCTGTATCACTGCTTTGAACTGTAGAAAATTCTAATTGAACGATGTATTAATAGGAAAGGGAGTATGTTGAAGAGCGCTAAGCAGTACTTGTATAAAGTTTTAAATAAAGCTCACTTTCCCTCTAGTCCGGTTTTTTAACAGTCCCACCTTGTATGCTTAAATAAATTTGTCATCATTGGTATCGATCATCAATGCCAGTTTACGGATTTAAGGAGGTCTCTGCTCAATTTCCAAAAATGAAGTTTTTAAAAATTTGTTTAAAGTCTTATAAGTTTATCTCATTTTTTATACTTTTTATAAAAGATAGTTCTAAAATTACGTTTCATTAATTTTCCAAACAAAAGCACCTACATATTAGATAAATAACAACATTCCTTTGTTCAGGGATAAAATATTGTTCTTAAATTTGAAAGGGTTGGAAAAATTGTACCTTTAGAAAGCTTTTATCCCGAAATCTTGTCATACGATGGAGATATCATCTATTTCCTTACTGTAATAAGACATGTTTGTAGTTTTAGGCTCACTTTAATTCTCTTGTGTTCCAAGAATAATCTTTTAGACATTGTAATAGAATTCCGTCGGGTTGAAATTTATAATGTAAACTTAGTTGGTGATGAAATATTTTCTTTATTGGAGATACATAATGATTTATTAATCTTGTGCTTGTGTGTTTTCAAGTAACTGTCATTTTAATTTCATAATTAGTTTAATTTTATGGTAATTAAAAGTGGCAACTTTTTGTTTAATGTGAGGTGAAGTGCAATAGATTAATGTAGATAACTATTTAGAATAAAAATGAACTAGTTAACTATTGTAATTAAGAATAGGTTTTTAAAGTTAGAAATATGTTGATGTAATAAACCTGCTGTAAAAAACACAATATAGAAAATTAGTTATGGATAGCAAATGTTATAAGCAAAATTTCTAAAAAGCTTTTTTTTTTAATCATTGAAATTCTCATTCTGAACATATTGAATTGTTTTTAAAATTGAGCTTTATCGCTGAATTGTTCGTAAAAAATTGTTTGAGCCATACGTTGGCAACTCGTGCGAAAGAGATCTATATGGTAATGTCAGGTTACTAAGTTTTCGAGATGCAAAAGCAAATACGAAACCATTCACATTTGTAATTTTTGCTAGAAAAAAGTTGCTGGATTAATGGTTTAAAAACATTTTTATGAGACTTAGAAATGCACTTGCAGCTACAGACTATACAAATCAACGTAGAGGAGTAGTTTAATTAAAAGGGCTCATGGATGACAAATACTCCTCCGCGGAAAGAAATCTGTTGGAAGTTTTAGCTAGACATAATTTCATTACGACTTTATAAATATGATGGACACACAAAAAGTTGCCAACCGCCTTGTATAGTAGTCAACGAAGTCTGACTGCGGATGGAGAGGTCTCGGGTTCAAATCCTGATTCGGGCATGAGTGTACCTTCTCTCTACTGTCCTTTCTTTGTGTCAATGTGTTGTTGTGCTGTAAAAGGTTGCCTACACTGTAAACGGGTCCTAATGGCATTTGTGTACCGTGGAAGTCGGAATTCTCACCACGTGACGGTACAGTTAGAAAAGTGAAGCATCGCACCCCAAATTGCGTGCCTCGCTGGCCCAACACAAAAGTACAATAGTGTAAAAAACTAAACTCAACCTTTTTAAACACTGTGAAACCCCGATTATACGTTTTTCAAGGGACTGTACCCCCCCCCCTAAAAGTAGTAAAGATGACTCTTTCAAAAAGTATAACATCTGTTTTTTACGAAAAGAACATTATTATAAATGTCATTTTAAATCATTTTAGCACATTTAGGAGCAAATCCGGGCGTTTGGGTGAAAATAGTCCGTAATAGTGGATTGATCTTCAGTCATGGATGTAGTTCAAAGTAAATGCAGCATCATTCCGGAGTAAAATAATTTGCATGTTTTTTTCTTGGTGTTGGTGAAAAAGAAAAGTTTTTCAATATTTGTAAGTTCTTCAATGCAATACTGAAAGAAGGGACTGTGTTAATGGTTCCTCTTGTTCATTTTCTTTGGCGGACGAAAATTCCATAGAACGGTTATGGATGGAGTAGTAGCATTTCTGTTTCCATAGATTAACTTTCAATGACGTAGATTATCTCTTAAAAAGCACGAATGAAACTTATTTATTACTTCAGATTTTTTTTCTCCTTTTTTTTTACTTCCCAGAGAAACCGTAAAACGCGGGAAGTTCATGAATAAAAAACGTACAATCTGGGTTAAATTAACATTATTGGTATACGGAAAAGCCTGGACCTAATTAAAAAAAACGTGAAATGCTGGAAAAACGTTGATTTAGGGACCTAAAATCGGGGTTTCACTGTAGTTAATAAGTTAAATTTACTCTTTAAATAGAGGATCGCTGAAACGAGTATACAAGAAGCACCACGTCTCCGCTTCGAATGAAGTCTGGTTATGCTGCTCAGAACAGTAAACTTAGAAGCATATCAAGGGTTAAGAAGGAAGACGCTACCATTTATACGATATACATATTATTAAACTTCTGTGAAAAGCGTTAAGCGTTTGAAGAAACCGATAAATAAAACATACGGCATTTACTTATGATTGATGATAGCTCGAGTGGAAGTTTTGTGTCGTTATCAGGCTGCTTAAAGCAGTTTTTGTTCAGCAAACTACACAGTATCTATCGATATTCATGCAAAACGTAACCTTAATGTGTTCTCAAATTGTTTAAAACAAATATTCTCTTCTGCATTGATTAAAATATCTTATTTCTGACACAACGATTTTACATTTCTTAGATTTTCACTATCATTATTTTTTTCTGAAATAACTGTTAACTCCTAATATAAATAAAAGCAACTTTTATTTTTGCTTGTGAGTCGGAACAAAATGGTTACTTCTCTCAAATCTTAATGCTAGCTTATTTGTATAGAATTTTTGACAGGAGAAACGAAATATTACCATTTGCTTTCTTTCTCTATGTCCCTCATTTTCCCATGAAATATAATTTATGCGTTATAATTATGTTGAATTGTAGGGGAAATGCTAATAAGGTTAAGTTTAGACATATTTTTTTTTGCTGTTAAATAGTCATTAGGATTGTTATCATTTAGACAAAACCAATGTCTATATTTTAAAGTGATGCATTTTTGTAAGTCATTTATCGCTTCAGACTAGGAACTTTTATTTAAAAAAATGAATTACTTTACTCTTCCATACTCAACTTTGCAGATAAAATGGCGAGCAGGGCCGCATCGTGACGCACCACGACAAGAGACGTAACTAACATAAAAGAGGTTACTGAAAAGAAAACATGACTCCCACCCCTCCAGGGGTTTAAAAGAGTTTTTTTTTTTTTTGTTTTTTAAAATAAGATTTAAAGGTTTTTTTTTCTTGGATGGAATAGGCAATAGTATCTTCCTTCAATGATTTTCCGAAAAGAAAACGACTAGAAAATATTGCGTTTGTCCACTGTTTGGGGGTGTTCATTCAGTGAGTTGGTGCACTTTTTTTTTCATTCCAACCTCACAAAAAGCCTGACAAGAGCGTAGTTAAAGTAGGCTAAAGATGGGAGAACTTTAATTCTCCCATCTACTTTCTTTAGTTTACTTTCCCGTAAAAATAAAGCAATGAAGAAAAAGGGCATGAAAGGAGGTTTAATGCATCTTTAAAATATCGCTGCAAAAAAAAAAAAAATAAAAATAAAAAAAAAATAAAAAATAAAAAAAAAAATAAATAAAATGTCAGAATTTAATAAAATAATTAAATCTATATAAATGAAACAGATAATATATATGTTCTAGCGGTACCCGCACGGCTTTGCCGTAGTGGAAAATTAAAAGGTTATTTGATTCGCCTGTATATCTATCTATATAAAACGCTTATGCGTGGCGCAAAACGAGCTTTTATTTCTTTCTCTCCGTTGGCAACGATCCGCTTTGTTTACGATCGTTGTTTACAAGTGCTGCAGACTCGCTTCTAGCGTTAGATGTCTAGCGTTAGAATTTTGATTTTTGAATGAGTGTTTTCGATCACTTGAATATAATTCAGAAAGAAAAGAGTAGTGTGCTTGGGAGTCTTTAGCTGAAAGATTTAAACGCTGATCGGTAAGAAATGCTGCCGATAGGATTAGGCGCGCAAACTCACACCGTGAACCGCGAATTGCAAATCGAGTGAGATCTGTAAGTGTTTTCAAACATATTTCCGGTATAATCATGCACTTTACTGGAGAAAAGAGTTGAAATAACAGTGATAGTAATGAAACTGGAGAAAAATATTATTTTATTTTTTAGAAAAATGCTAATAATAACACTGATACTTATCCACGAATACCACTTATATTATCCGATAGTAACGTGCCTTTTAAATTCAAACGTGAACAATTTCCTGTTAAATTAGCCTTCCTAATGACTATAAATAACGCACAGGGTCAAACTTCTGATAAAAAATTTTTAGATTTGACAAAACCACTTTTCAATCATAGACATGTCATATGTAAGGCATTCAAGAGTCATAGTATCTGAAAACCCAGAAATTTTCTATCGTGTATGCAAGTATTATGATTTTCTTCTTTTTTAAAAAAATCCTTTGAAAAGTTAATGTTGATGTCGAAAGGTTTTTCCCTTAACCATGTGCATTTGTGCACCTTAGCATATCGGCAGCATTTCTGACCAATCTGCATTCAGATCTTTCATCTAAAGTCTCCGTAGTCTACTGCTCTATTCTTCGTAAATTATATTCAAGTGCTCTGAAGCCCAGAGGCTCAGTGGTAGCCCTTCCACGCTGCAGGTCCGGGTTCGATCTCCGGGTTGGGCATGATTGATTCAGCCGTTCATTCCTTCAGTGGGTCAATAAAATAAGTACTATGCTTGGGAACTAACCACTGGGGGTTCCGCGTTAGGCTGACCTCTTAACCGGAACATCTGCCTAGCACCCCAAAGCCCTTGATCAGAAGGAGTGAGATGGGTACAGTAGGCCTTGGCCCTCATAAGCTGTCGTGCCACTGGATTTGGTTTCTTGACTCTTAAAACACTCATTCTAACATTTTTTTAAACTAAATCACTGCTTTCAGAGAATGTCAGAAGTTGCTCGCTCTTTGCAACTGTTAGACATTTTAAAACATATATATACACATATTTTGACACTAAACATAGTATAGTTAATGACCATGAAATGCTTTTAAGTGTGTTAATATTGTAGGGTTTTTTCACTGCAATTTCTTTTGCATTCAGTAAATGTAGGAAACAAAGATTATATTATGTTTGTAATTTTAGTACAAAAATCTTCCTTTGCATACTTCTCTCAAAAGATAATGGAATTGCAAACTTTTGCTTTATGATTATCCAATGCACAAGTTGCATGTCAAAGTAATTGTTCCCTTTTAAATATATGAAAATCATAAGTGTTATATTCATATTTAAAAAAAAACTACCTTTTTATTAATACAGATAAAGCTAGACCAATATTTGGTGACCGGTGAGCGAGCGCAGCGAGCTCGGATCGCGTAGCGATCCGAAGGAACTGCGTAAGCAGTTCCGGGGGTTGGTGAGCGTTAGCGAGCAGGGGGCGATAGCCCCCTAGTTTACAAATACTGCTTGATGAATTTCTCGCCAATTTGCTATGTTAATTTGCTCATTCATGATCGCACATGGTAATTTGTACGTTCACGTAATGGTAATTTGGTAGTCCACATTATGTAATTTGTCCGTCCACGTTATGGTAATTTAATCTTCCATGTTATGGTAATTTATTCGTACATGTGATGGTAATTTTCTCGGTGCAGAGGAATTAAATCCACCACTGGTAGTAAAAATAAAATCATAGAAAAAGAATAAAATCGAATTTTCGAAAAGTCGCTTCGAGGTGCTCACTCCTATGCTACGAACTAATTATATGCCAAATTTCATCAAAAACGGCAGAATGGCCTAGGCGCTATGCACGTAACAGAGATCCAGACATCCAGAGACACAGACTTTAAGCTTTGTTATTAGTAAAGAAGATGTATGTATGTATGCTCCCTATACAAATCCACAGTTAACGTCGGATCTCGACCACATTTGGCAGGGAACTTAGTTTTTTTTTTCACACACCATAAGAGTACCGAACCGTTTGAATTTTAATTTTAGAACCCGAAAAGGGCATTAAATCGCTTTTTCTACCCGGAATAATTATCCGAGCAGATCGATTTTAGAGTTATTTGAAAGCCCGCGAAAAATACCCATTTGGCAGATTTTTTTTTCCCTCGGGCATTGAAACCACCAAATCCCTAAATTCACCAACAGAAAAGTTAAAAGAAAAATTAAGTTTAAAAAAATCAATATTAAATCGGAAATTTATCGTCTGCCGCTAGCTCAGTTTTAATTAGCATGACAAATGATGATAGCGAAACAAATCATTAAGAAAAAAACTCCGTTGCCATTTTTTCTCAAGTGTGAACAAATAAAAATCTTGCTCTTGCTTTGAGGGTTATATTGCATTCGGGAGATTTTTTTAGCTTTTCCGCGATCTGTAGGGAAATTTTACAGATTTTTTTTTTTTTTTTTTTTGTTGGAGCATGATTGTTCGTCGCGTGACACACGCGTCGTTTGACATAAACTTTATTTCCAAGGTATACCTACCCGCCACGAGGCAAATGTGGGCGATACAGCTAGTAAATATATAAAAATTGGAAGGTAGGCCTTTGAGATGGAGGAAATGTGCGCCTGTCGTTCTATCCCCTCCCCCTTCTCAATAACTTTCGAGGGAAAAGTCTGATTCAAACAAACATTTTTGCGTCCCAAAGATCTCAGCGAGGACACCTCATTCCCATTTTTTGGATTTGAACAATCTTTCAATCAATTTTGAACACTTCAAAACACTGAACATTCGCGCCTACGGAGAAGTTAAAAGCAAGAACTCAAAGGCGAATTTGCTTCAAACAAACTTTGTTGGTAAATTCACTTTCATACTCTTTCATGCTCATTTCACCCCAGTTTAGTTAAATATTTAGTTTGTAATGTAGTTTAGTCAATGCAGATGTAATTTTCATATTTCGTAAAATGTAAATAAGAAATAACTTTAAAAGAATTTCGCATTTTATTTAATAATACCATTCAATTAAAATAGAAATGCTCAGTCATTAATTATTTTCATTTGTGTTTAAAAGGAACTTAGAAGAAAAAGCTATACTGTTATTAGTTCAGACGTAAAGTCAGTCAAACTTGTAATTAAAATCTAGCAAAAAAAAAAAAAAAAAAAAAAAAACTATACCAATGCACTTCTTTTGCTAACATTTATATTTAGGATTTCAAATCTAGATTGTATATTCTATTGTTTGTTTGTCGATCAATAGATAAATTAAAACGATCGCTGCATTCGTATTCATTGTAAATAAAGGTAGAATTGATTAAATCTGAAACTCATTATTTTCGACTACTGTGTAATTTTGCTTCCATTATAAAGTAAATGTTAACATACAAAAGATTTTTGGAACCAGTTTTAACGTAAGATCATAAACTACTAATATTTCTTTTTTCTGTCGTCAAAATTTTCATTTATGAAATCAAATAACGTAAAATTATAAGATTTCAAATTTTATTGAAAACTTATTTTTAGCTACTAGCTGATTTGTGCGAAGCATTCGCGATCGAGATATGAACACCTACTGTAAAAATGCTATGTAAAAACACCATATCAAGAAATTGGCAAATTTGCCAGGTTGAAAATTACCGGACTCAAGACCTCAAGAGTTAAAATGCAGATAATAAGTCAAAATACATAATCGTTCATAATTATTTGTGCTTAAGGAAAGTTGTTACTCTAAAACCTTAGAAAAAAACTAGTTTTCAGTTTTCAAATATTCAAAATATTCAAATCAAGAGCTTTCAACGACACCGATTTCTTGTTTCTGTGTAGATTCAAAGTAACTCATTTAAATATTCATATGGTATAGATGTATTAAAATGTACGTAAAATTTTACTTTCAAACGCGACTTTCTCAAAATATCAACTTTTAAAACTCATGTTCATTTTTCAGGAAAACTACTTCGAATGTCACTTCGAAAATTTCATCACACTTTATACGTTCATGATTATACGGAGAGAAATTTTTGCTTCAGGACTTACCCTTTTCCAGAACAGCTGTTTTTATAATCAAAAACGGTCCTTTTTAGCCTATTTTTCCAGTACAAGTCAGAGAAAGAAGAAAAAAACACGAAAGAAGGCTTAATGCATCTTTAAAATATCACAAAAAACGAAAAAAAGTCAAAAATAAATAAAATAATTAAATAAATATCGAAAACAGAAACATTGGAAAGTAGGGTGTTGAGATGGGGGCGGGGGGGATGTCTGTAGATCTGTCTGTCCTCTCCCCCCTAATAACTTTGGAGTGCATATCACCGTTTCTTATTTTTGAACGTACAACTCTCGGCACATTTCCGTAAAATATTTTACAACGTAAACATTTTTCGACAATTAGGCTTATAGAAGTGAGTCTTATACTCATGTTTTATGCTGAAAAATAAGTAAAAAATTGTAGAGCAAACCCCTGAATAAAAGGATCGGTTTTGATTATTAAAAAAATATTTTTTGTGGAAATACCCCTCTGACTCTCCCAACTGGCGTTTCATGCAATGCTTTTGAAGTTTGCTCCTCTCTAGCCCCTCAGAATAATGTTAAGGGTTAATTTGATGCTCCCTTCCACTCCAAGTAAAAATAATTGCCATGAAACTGTCGAAAATCGAAAAAAAAAAAGGGTGAGCACTATTTCCAAACAGTAGGACGTGGTTGGGGGGGGGGGGGGAGAAGCGGTGGCCATATTTGGATTCAATGGATCATTTTACATAAGAATCAACAAAAACTATGTCGCAAGCATTTTGAATGTATTTTTTTGCCACTCATTCTCAAACAGCAATTACTTCCCGCTTTTTAAAACTTCTACAAAAGGGAAAATAATAAGAAAATTATAAGGGAAAATGAAGCGATAAATTATACATTATATATTATAAAGGAAAAATTGAGCAGAATGTTATTTTCTCAGAGACTAATAAAACTTTTTGAGAGTCTGAGAAATCGAAAGGCAGGACATGATATATCTTGAAGGAATGATATAATGTGGTTGTTTCCTTTAATCAAAAGTAGTACTTTTTGTCACTGAAATCGATGGATAGCAAAAAGAAAAAAAAGAAAAAAAGAAAAAAAAAAAGAAAAAAAAACATGGACCCAGAAAATACTTTTATTTTCCCAACAGTTATTTTTTAATTAATTTTTATGATGTTCGATTTTTCAAACAAGAGATCTTTGGAGTATATTTCTACCATGTTTCCGCGTTATGATAATCAAGAAGCAAATTAAAATTGCATTCTAAGTTTGCTATCAACCATGTCGTTGCCAATACACGTTAGTAAAGATGCGAATTAAATATTTTGCTATGTGAATGGCAACACTGAATGGCATTTCATCATTTGTGATGTCATCGGACAGAAGCGTAAACATTGAAAGCGCACCGATTTAAGTAATTTTGTAAAAAATATTCAACTTATTATTTAAAAAATGGTCAGATCATATGTTTTTGCATGCTCTTTCAGAAAAAAGTACTTTCAAAATTTTGGAAACGACCCCATTCTTATTAAGACATATTTATCTTTTTGTAAAAGTAATCAAAGAAGGAAAATATGTTTTTTGCGCCAAGAAACAATCTTTTATTTAATACGTGATCAAGAAATGAATTAATTTGACAGCTTGTAGCAAATAGTGCGCTTTGTTTAAACAACTACTTAAGTACATATTTTAAAAATATGCTTTATGGAAAACAAGGAGCAGATAATTTTTAGCTCCCTATGAGGGAAATAAGAAAATTAAATTAACAATATTTAATGTTAATGGCATAAATAACTCAGTATTTACAGTTATTACCACTCCTTCAGGAGATTGGTTTTCTTAGTTTAAGGTTTGTGTTGTCGTGTTTAGATTTTGTAAATTTTCTATTTAAATTCACAAAATTATCTTGCAGTCCATTATTTTGAACAGTTTTTCATAATCTAAAACTTGTTTTGTGTGTGTATTTTTCGACAATTTATTTCAAAATGTTAGAAATTTTATGTATCGTATTCTACAATACACTTTTGGTACCAATTTTCGTTATAGAAAACAATCGTTTTGCGCAGTATAGCCAATAAAGGCTCTAGCGCCATTAAACGTTGTAGAATTACACTGTATTTTAAAATTCCCTCAAAAAACGGAAAATGTACTGGCAGCAGAGTTGCCGACAATTTTCCGTTTTTTTACAGAAGTGGTGTTTTCCGTTTTTATCACGGATGGTTTCCGTTTTTTCATACTGACACTTTCAGTTTTTATCACGGACACTTTCCGTTTTAAAACTGCTATTTTTCGTTCTCAATCGGAATATTTTCCGTTTTATGAACTGATGTTTTCAGTTTTTAACGTAGATATTTTCCGTTTCATGAACTGATGTTTTCAGTTTATAATATAAATATTTTCCGTTTTATGCACGTATATTTTCAGTTTAAAAAACTATTATTTTGAAAATATAGCTGGGCAATTAAAGCATAATGAATTAACATTTGTAGATTTTAAAAGCCCATATATATATATATATATATATATTTTTTTTTTTTTGAAAAACAGCAAAAAAAGAAGAAAGAAAGAAAAAGAAAAGCAGTTTTATTAGAGCATTTGCACAAATTTCTTCCTTAACTTTCAAAAATTTGTGAAACTTCCTAAAAGTGAAGATACACATTTTTACTATGCAGAAACTATGCATCTTTCTCTTTTGAAAGTACAGAGGGAAGATATAACAGCCATCTGGGAATGTATTTGCTTTGCATTTTATTGTATTAAAATCATTTATCAACAAACAATTGCAAAACATATGAAATAAACGCAAATCATACCAACTGTTTTTTTTCTTTTTTAAATCAGTCTTCACAAAAATACCCTCCTCTCCCCCTCCTCCCGACAAAAAAAAGTTCCTGTAATTAACTGTGCGATGTTTTTTTTAACAATAACTGCCACAAAATTTAAATTTATCAAAATTATTGAAACTTATCAATTGTGCATAGTTAACATTGTTTTCAATAAAACAAAACATTTATTACAAGTACAAAATCATTTATTGCAGATCTTGTGCTACACAATTTTTAAAATTTTTTGCTTGTGCCAATGTCGAATTAATAGTTTGCTTTGCTGTCATCATCATTACCATTTTTATTTCTGCACTCATATATAGAGATTAGCTGAAAGTCTCTGCCTGGATCTCTCTCTGTCCGGAACACTGTCTATTAGGATTTCTGCGACGCGCATAGCGCCTACCGTTTAGCCGATTTTTATGAAATTTGGCATATAATTAGTTTGTAGCATGGGGGTGTGCACCTCGAAGCGAGTTTTCGAAAATTCGATTTTGTTCGTCTTCTATTTCAATTTTAAGAACATTTTCCTGAGCAAAATTATCATAAGATGAACGAGTAAATTACTAAGTTATCATAACGTGGAACCTTAACATGGGCAAGCCAATTGGCGAAGAATTCATCATACATTATTTGTAAATATACAAGCGAAACAAAAGACCTTTTAATTTTCTACTACGGGCAAAGCCGTGCGGGCGCTACCAGTGATTAATATAGCTAAGAAAAGTAATTGTTCAAAATATTATTTTACACTGAAATCATACATGGTGATGGACAAAATATTATTTTACACTGAAATCATACATGGTGATGGAAACCTTATCTTTGAGCGAAACATAAAGCAACACCACATCTTATCTAAACATTATAATGTATTTATAAATCTTAAAAATTTATTGAATAGTTAAAGAACTTATCCAAATTTTTAGAGCAAGCTGGATGGATTCATTTGTTCAGATTGATTTATCATCAAGTTTTGACGATTGCCTTCTTCACCCCAATTGAATCCATTTCAGAACTTTTGTCGACTCTAAAACTCTGGTCTATTTATACCTATAGTCCAGTCAATGAACACATTGTAGCGTGCATGGAATATGCGATAATTTTTGATTGCAGAATATTGTTAGGGGTAGTTATTGAGTAAACATACTAAAAGTCCCCGACCCTGGGGGGTGAGCTAAAGGTGGGAGGGAGGGGGAAGACAATTTTGGGTTTTTCGAGAAAATGTCGGAAATGGTGGAAAAAATGCGTTTAAATTAAAAATTCAAGCTAAATAAACTTACTATGAAACTGTTTCTACACATATTTGTCAAATTTCCAATAATTTTTCGGGTATATGTTATTAAAAATCGAGGATGTTCGGAAAAATTCTCCCTTTTTGTCATACATTTGCTCTTACTGCCTCCCAGTATCAGTATACATGAAAAGTGTCAATGACAAAGTTGTAGAACTTTAATTTTCCTTCAATTTGATATGCTATTTTGTTATATTTTATTCAACCAATCAAAAGTTACAGAATTTCAAACACGCACTTTCATGGCAAAAAATGGAACACTTGCCATTCACAAATTTCAAACTGATTCGAAAAGATCGCGCACTTCCTCTTTCTTCAATGAACTCGAAAATCCTGATGGACAATAAAGAAGTATTTGTGGGTTACTACAACACAAATGATGTTTAATGTGTGTGTGTGTGGGGGGGGGGGTGAAATTGCGACTTTGTGACAAGGGGGAAGGAAAGAGTAAGAAGTGTGACATCAAGCATTTTTTAATACGAATATGTTTATGAAAAGTAGCTTGCAAAACGAACTTTGTGACAAAGGGAAGGGGGTGTAGATGGTTAAAAATGTTGAAAAAAAGTGTGACATTATCTATGGACACACACAACCCTTTACCAAGGAATCTGGCAAAGATTTGCAAAATTACGTATATGCAGTATGAATTGGTTGACTGAGGACGTGCAGTAAGTCAGCACTATATACAGTCGTCCCTCGCTAATTCGCGCTTCGACTTTCGCGGCTTCACTACATCGCGGTTTTTTCCCCAGTTTTTTTTTTTTTTTTTAATATAGTAATTAACCCATTTTAAGCGCTTGTGTAAACTTTTTACTACAAAAAAATAACAAAGTATGTCTTTTAAGTAAGGTGAGCTCTTTTGAGCTGTTGTAGTTGTGCTAGTTGAGGGAGTGGAGGTGTAAAATCTTCGATGAAAGTGGAGGGAATCACTATCTCATTTTAACCGTTAAGCACTAACTGAAAAGTATAAATCACTGTATTATTGCTGGGGGATAAATACATCTGTAATGTAGATGGTGTTCAACAATATACGAGCTTTTTAAGTTGTATACGTAATACCTTTAATGAGGATGAATGTTGAGGACAAACGGGGGCACATACGGTTACTAACTGGCAATTAATTCATTATCAAACAAGTTGAGCTTTTTTTATAGATTACTAATAGTGTGTAAGAATTACAAGTGTGTGTGTGCAGTTTACTTCCCAATAATTAACAAAGTGATATCTTTTTAGTTTAGTGTATTATTTTGTGTAACAAATTGAATACTACAAATTTAATAGTGGTTAAGGGTGCTGTTAGGTCTAGGGTGCTCTATCTTAAAAACCTATTTAAATAGTCGTAAGTAAGTTTTATGTGCTCTAATAAGAAAAATATTCGGTTTATAAATACAGAATCCTACTTCGCAGAAATTCAGTTATCGCGGTAAAGTCTGGAACGAATTAACCGCGATAAACGAGGGTTGACTGTATACTGTTTAAGGAAATTGATAACAACATTGATTTAATTAAGTTTGAATTTGTTAGGAAAACTAGACTGAACTGGGATACCTAGATTGAACTGAGGATACGTAGTTTACAAAACTGTTAGACAAAAAGAGACGACTGTATAAACCATATGGACATCAACGTCAGTTAGAAAATTAAACCATATGGACATCAACGTCAGTTAGAAAATTGAAACGACGGCCAAACAAGAAGGTTTTTGTCCAACTTTCATAATAACAATGAGCTGACGAATCCGCTAATGATGAAGCTGTTGAAGAACGAGACAAATACGCTCCGAGCTGTAGGTGATGTTGACGTTGATATTGCGAAGACGGATCAGATGGCAAAATTCTTCGGCAGCTATCATTTGAGAGGAAGTCCTCCTGGTTGTCCTCTTGATAGCCAAATCCTCAACTGATCACAACATTTTTCCAGAAATCTAAAATCATACAACATGTATCTAAGGTATATATCAACAGTTCTTCTTCCCCTGAATCCATTGAGTCTGCTGGGGTCATATGTATCTCTCATGGTATGATGCTCTAGCCACAGAAAAGTCCCTCAATGAGTTAGTTCCCTCACAGATCATTTATCAAAGTAGCTGCAAACATCAAGACTGATTCTGCCGTGCTACCAAGTTAACCTGTAGCTAGGAACTTAATGGTTAAGTACCGGATTGGGGGTTTGGGAAAGGAGGAATGACCAACTCGTGCTGAAACTCTCGGAATCGGATGTTGCTCCTGACGGAATCTTGAAGATGATTTTGACATATTAATTTTCTACAAGTGACCAGGAGGTCACTTGTAGAAAATCATTGTTAGACTACTCTGTCGCAAACTTGCATTGCAAGGGCAGTTGCAACAACGGAATCAATATATTTATCCAGGACGAAGGGGACGACGATGACACCAATACATTACCAATTTCTAAGAACAACTTTTCCACTGCTGGTGACATGACCCTTCCGCCTCAGAATAGAACCAAGATGTCAGCTTAAAGATGATATTTTCATTTTCTAATTACTATCAGTCCATATTCCATATAAACACTTTAAATTTGATTAGTAATAATGTAATAAAAACTATAATTATAAAAAGGTGCTGCCGGCCAGCTACATTTACCTTATTTCTATTATTAAAATTTTCATTTTCCTGCTATAGCGTCACATATTCATTTCAATAAGAGTAAGGAAATTGAGTACATGCTAGAACTTCATAGTTTTTGATTGCTTGCCAGCTGGTGTCGCTGTGATTGGGTATAAGCTTCGTATTTCTTTGGTATCAGGTTTGAATCTGCAGTTCAAGTGTTCAGCCGGTGGATTTTCAAGACACAGAAACTGTCAGGGTCCTTGTCACATACTGCACAAGATCCCTTGAGCGCCTGCTTGACACAGACACTCTGAGATAAAAAGAACGAGATAATTTTTTTTCTAAAAGTATTGGTTTTGAAGAACGCGTACCTAAAATAACACTGGAAATATGACATAGGGGAAACCCTGCTAAAGTGGATACCCCGGGCAAAGCGAATTTTGCCTATAACTCCTAAATAATTAGTCGTCCCGCAGCCGCGTTGTCATAGTAACGGTCGCTTGCTGCCGCTCCGTGTGAGGCAAACACGTCAGGACGAGTTCGCCTCACGCGACGCCAGTGATCGAACAAAGTATGTTTCGGGGAAAACAATATTAGTTTACAGAGGTTAGTGTTTCATTAATAATTTTAATACTATTTGGGACATGTTCTTTGTTATGAGTAGGATTTGACGTACGATTACGTAGCTTTCAACTATCCGTAGACGACGTGTTTAGATGCTCTGGTTTTTTAGTAATTTTTAGTAATCTCAAAAAATGAACCTGAAGGGCAAAGCGGATTGGGCAAAGTGAATACCATATTCACTTTGCCCGGTCATGACAAGTCACTTCATCCGAGCCTGGAAGTCCTTCAATATTAATATCTCAAGACATTACTACCATTGAAGACGGTCCTTATACTCCCATGGGATCTGAAACAACAGAATAAGTCCAAGGCAATGATGTTCCCGCCGCCTTACCCAAACCTGGATGTTCTACGAACTACTACAGTCCTTCAGTTTTACTACCTATTCCTTAGCCTGTTAAACCAATAACAACACGTAAACAAAAACTACAGAGATCTACACTTCAGACAAGCACTCCAGTAGAGGACAATCAAAGACAAAAATTTGAAAAATCAAAAAAGGACTGTCAATATTTCGACTAAAGCTTCTCAGAAGACTATTAAAAAGATCAAGTACCAAAAAGACTAATCAAAAATCTCTGCTACAAAACATAGGACTGCATAAGAGAATGATAAGAAGGAAGTAAAGAAATTTTATGATGTAAGGTGCATTTTCTGTGATGAAATGTTCATTGAAGAAGATGATGTCAATGGAAAACAGAATACAATGTCGTATTTGTACTCAGTGGTGTCATAAAGAGCGTCAGCATTCGAAAATGGTAATGATTTTGTTTGTGATAACTGAAATGATTAGTATTGTAGCAGAAAAATGTTTTTTTTTTTTTTTTTTTTAATATGCTCCTAAATTTTGGATGTTGCCTCTTTTTTATAATTTTTTTATAATTTCTTTGCTTGTTACAATAATTACTACAATAATTACTATTGTGGAAAAATGCTTTTTAATATGAGCCTTTAATTTTCGATGCTTATTTTATTCTTAAATTCAGTTTCTTTCTTTGTAATAACAACAATAATTAGCGCTACAGCAAAAAAAAAAAAAAAAAAATGTTTTTAAGTATGTTTCTTTTATTTTCGACGTTTATTTTATTTTTAGGTTTAATTTCTTTGTTTGTGCAATAACTACAATAATTAGCATTGTAGCAAAAAAATGTTTTTTTGGATATGTTTCTTTAATTTTTGATGGTTATTTTATTTTTTAATGTTTAGTTTCATGACAAATAATGTAGCTGTTCGCTTTGCCCTAGTAACGAACTTACTTTACCCGGGGTGTTGGGCAAAGTGGGATATTTTTGCCATTGTTGAAAACTGGCCTTATATCTAATAGTGTAATTAATATTAAGGACAACTGTTATTGCATTACGCAAGTTCATTAAATGAAGAATGGTTATAAACATTTGTTTCAATTTTTAAAGTTATAACTAAACGAAAATAATCAAGAAAAGTTTAAGGTATTCACGTTGCCCGGGTTTCCCCTATATGTATAAAACAATTTCACAATAAATTTAGTTACCTTTTACTTTTATTCGGAACAGATTTTCCCTGCTGTTTCCGAGATATAATCCAAAACCACAAAATTTGGCTCCCCCCTTCCCACCTTTAACTCCCCCCCCCCCAAGGTCGGGGACTTTCAGTATATTTGCTTATTAATTACTTCTAACAAATTTCTTACTAAGGAAATGCTAGCTTTTCTGCACTTTCTCAGTTCACTTTCGTTAAATAATGCAATGGGTATAGAGCTAATTCATACTGCATATACTACGTAGTTCTGCAAATCTTCGTCCGATTTCTTGGTAAGGGGCTGTCCATAAATGATGTTATACCTTTCTCAACATTTTTGACCCCCTCCCTGTTTGCTACAAAGTACTTTTCATAAATTAATTTTTTTATAAACATATTCGTATTAAAAAATGCTTGATAACTCACTTATTACTCTTTCCCTTTCCTTGTCACAAAGTCACAACTTTACGACTCCCCTCCCCCAACCCTTAAACATCATTTGTGTTGTGGTAATCCACAAATACTTCTTTATTGTCCATCAGAAATGTCGAATTCATTGAAGAAAGAGGAAGTGCGCGATCCTTTCGAGTCAGTTTGAAATTTGTGAATGGCAAGTGTTCCACTTTTTGCCATGAAAGTGCGTGTTTGAAATTCTGTAACTTTTGATTGGTTGAATAAAATATAACTAAATAGCATATCAAATTGAAGGAAATTTAAAGCTCTACAACTTTGTCATTGACACTTTTCATGTATACTGATACTGGGAGGCACTAAGAGCAAATGTATGACAAAAAGGGAGAATTTTTCCGAAAATCATCGATTTTATAACATATACCCGGAAAATTATTCGAAATTTGACACATATGTGTAGAAAACAGTTTCATAGAAAGTTTATTTAGCTTAAATTTTTATTTTAAAACGCATTTTTCCACCGTTTCCGACATTTTCTCGAAAAACCCAAAATTGTCTTCCCCCTCCCTCCCACCTTTAGCTCACCCCCAGGGTCGGGAACTTTTAGTATGTTTACTTACTAACTACCCCCCAACAATATTCTAAAGTCAAAAATTATCGCATATTTCATGCACGCTACACCCCTGTTTTGAGCACTCATTGACTGGACTACTATCATTAAAAAATAGCTACTGCCTTGGCATGAAAATAGCAAAAAAGTTGTTTTTTCATCTATTGTATGAAATATATTATGTTTATAAATCTAAAGTAATTGATATCTACAAATTTTTGAAGATTAAAAAAAAAATCTGGATTAAATAAAAAAATCCGATTTTTTGATTTATTTAAAATAATTTTAAAAAATCACAAACCCTGGAACTAACCAACCAGAGCTTATAGAAGGTATTCCAAAAACAACGATATATGTTCTGCATGATTAATGAAGGAAACGATTGCATGTCTGGAACGACGAACATGTTAGGAATTGAATCAAGTTCAGCATTTCAACTTCTTATGTTAACGCACAGAGACCAACGTTCCACCATGGAACGGAACATATCCTTTAATTCAGCGTTTCTCAACGTTTTACTTCTTTTTACAAAAAAGGAAGCATTGTATTCGCGAAAAAAATTTCACTCAAAAATCGACTTTAGTTTCCGTTTTTCTCACCACGGAATGAATGTTCAGTTTTTTTCCCGTCGACTCGATCACATGTGGATAAGTGTCTAAGAACGTATAGACACGCGATATATCCATTTTGACGATTCCCGAGTTAGTTAGAACGAGTTTTCTCGTGACGTCTGCATGCACGTATGTATGTAAGTGCGTATGTGCGTACGTGTATATGTATGTCGCATAACTCAAGAACGGTATGTCCTTGAAAATTGAAGTTTGGTACGTAGAGTCCTAGTGAGGTCTAGTTGTGCACCTCTTTGTGGTTGCATTCGGGTGTTTCTAAAGAGGTCTTTTGCCCCTTTTGAAGGGGAAATCATTGTTAATTTCGATGTAAACTCAAGTGGTGTTATAATTTGTCGGACACTTGGCGATATATCGCCAGTCTTTTGGTTGCCTACTTTTGTGCCAACTTCGCGACAAATTTGCGATTTTTTAAATTTGGTTTTAAGTTGGTGGTATTTAGAGAGTCAACTATTGGATCACATTAAAATTGCCAATGTTGGGTAAATGACATTAAATTGGAGTAAAAGGAAGTCATATGATGCACACATTAGCTCGTTTTTACTTGCAAACAGGTTATACTTTTTGGAAAAATTTCCCGGACGGGTGAGGTTTTCCTCTCTTTTTCTTTTTGTAAAATAAAATTGACTCTTAGAGCGTTAAGAGTTCACCTCCCGCAATGGGGGACCGGACCGGTGACGAAGGTACAGGAAAAATCTCGTCGAGTTTGGACTCTTAATAAAATACGAGTTAAAGCTCTTAATTCGATAAGACAGCTTGCTACATAGTCAGCAACAGAAGGCAACTCCTTGGCACAAAGAGCCCTTAGTGGGTAATACAATGGTTACTTTTCTACCTTTACTTACCTAAAACCTTTCTTCAAAACAATTTTCAAGCAGTGAAACAAAACCTTGTCAGCTGCCAACCTTGCAAGGCACCCCTTCTGCGCAAAAACTAGCTAGTTTTTCCAACACTGCTTCTGTAACTTCAATAACATTTTTAAGTACTACTTTAAAAATGTCCTCTTTTGTAGTTGAAACTGTTTGCCACAAACCAAGAAGTTATTATTCTTGTAATATACAACTATACTTAGCTGTGCATTTTCTGTAATGTTCACAGTTTTCATTCAGAAAGTAATGATAATCACCTGCAATACTTTAGTTCAGGCTATTTGTGTGCCATCCTCCTTGGCCATCCCATTTATGCGGCGCAAGACTTCATTTTTAGATTTAGTAAATAAACTGACCTTATTTTGACGTGAGTTACTACTGACATTATTACTATATTTGTATTTAAATGTAAATTAATTCTAAATAACATTTTGTAAGTTTTCCTTGGTTACGACAAGCAGTTTTAGAGTTTGACAAATTTCCTGAAAACGATTATTATTTTCTCAGTTTTTTAATTTTTTTTCAGTTGCGCCTTCGCGTACCACTCTTAATACCCCCGCGTACCACATTGTAGCACTTGTGCTTGTGGTTGGCCTTCCTCGTATTATAATAATATTGGCTTTAAAATCGAAAATCGAAGTTTTGTCAGTAATGTCGCCTTAGGGATATAAAAAATAAGCGGATATGCACATGGAGAAAAATGTCACAAAACTAAAGTTTGCCATTTATGCACAAACTTAAAAAAGTAATAATAATAATAATAATAATAATATAAATATTATGTCTGTATAGTATGTTTGTAATAACTTTAAAGTTTATACTTTTATTTGGTAATGTCAATGTTATCATTCTTGAAATACCATCGATATTGCATCAAAAAATATGTCGCAATGAAATGGCGGCAAAACTTCCTGTCAGTAAGAATAATGAACTACAAAAAATCAAACAGTGCACACACATTCTTTCCGAAGACAGAAAAAAGACGTCGAGAGACGAAATAAAAAAAATCAAAACAACCGTAAGCAACATAAAAGAGATATTTACCGTTAAGGGCCAGCCGTAAATTTTGTCTTAACAGGAAACAAATTCTGTCAATTTTGTACTATTTTTTCCTTTTGTCGGAATAGATGTTTTGGAACGTTTCCGACTTACATTTTTTGCAAACAAGTTTTTCATCGCGAAGAGAAAACTTAAATGTCGTTTCAAAAGAAAGAATTTCCATTTTTGTGTGCCCCATTATTGGCATCTGTAGTCGAGACTACATTTGAAAGCTGAAAAAATGGCTTCACACTGAGATGAAATATTTCGTGTTAGTTTGTTATTGTACGTTATTTTGAGATTAAAGAATAAAGGGAAATATTTGCAATTCCGGAACGACCGAGTTCTTTAGCGCTGGTAACTTTTTTTTAAAATTCAGTTATGTATCGTTTCTAGTGTGGTATTTTTCTATCTGCTGTCTTTGGGATATTATTTGTTGGTAAATATTTCTTCACACACAGAATAAATCTTATTCGGCGTGTTATTTATTTTCTAGAAACTTGTAGGTAAAGGGTACCAAAAAGTTGCAGAGGAAGATGTTTATAAAGCTTTAAAAAGATATTTATGGGAGAAATTTGAAAATAAAGATGTAAAGGTAAAAAATATAATATTTTTAGGAAATTATAGACGGGAGGATGGAATATGTATGAAAAGAGAGAATGTGTTTCGAAATTTATGGGTAGAAAGGTATAACAAAATTTATATATATATATATATATATATATATATATATATATATATATATATATATATATATATATATATATATATATATATATATATATATATATATATATATATATATATATATATATATATATAGGGGGAATTTGAAAAATAGTACATTCTACATTCAACCAGCGCATAAGTGCAGCTAAATGTATTTTAAATATTTAGTGTTATGCTTGTAGTCCACCTCCAGGCGTGCACTGTAAGTGCAAAATAACGAAATAACAACGAATTGAAAAATTTGAACAAAACACGCAAAACCGGCAAATTGAACACAACTACATTAAAAATTAACTGGGTGGGCACTGCTTCGTCGACGGAGAGCGGGAGCAGTGGTTGTATATAAAAATTTGCAGATTTCTGAAGAGGTCGGCAGCGCACCAGTTAACATTGAAAGTTAATTTATTTGAAAGTCTAAAAGACAACACTACGGCCAACTTGTGCAAACAACCAACACCCCCGTTCTTGGATAGCTAGAGCCCCCCGCGCGTTGCATATGCATAGCACATGAACGCTCTCATAAATAACTATGTATTTCACTAACACCCGTTAGATGAAACCAATGCTAGTTCCAACGCCGTCAGCATGTGAACGGATCCTTACTAAGCAGCTTTATTAATATGGATATCAATCCTTTTCTGTTTTAGTAGAAATTTAACACATTCAAATTTTTAAAAATGGTTTTAATAAATACACATATTCAAACAGATATAAGCACCGTACATATTTGTTAAAAACTATATAATCTGTTTCCAAAAGTTTTCATTTTAGATTTATGAATTTAAATACACACAATCCGCATATTTGAATTAAAATAATATTTAATGATAATCATTTCTTTATCTTCCATAATCATCCGCTAAATAATGCTTGAAATTGAGTGAAGGACACAATGAAGTTCCGTATTTCCAACCCTCAATTTTATTCAGCTCATTCCAGATTCTCCAAAATCCGCGGCCAACATCTGAAGATGGCATTAATTCGATTATCTCTTTGTTCTCCGATTCTCATTCATCCTCCAGTTTGAATACAGCTCTTGAGTGTCTGCGTCTTTTTATACAGGAAGGGGAACTAACAAGAAAGAAACTAATAATGGGTACTAATAATGTCAGAGTGATTAATTACTTAAGGCAGTTTATACCACAGGTCTCAACAATGACAGTTCCTTTAAGGGAATTATTAAAGCCAGATGCTAACTGGCAGTGGATTCCTGTAAACGTAGCAGCTTTAAGTAAGTTATTGAAAAACATTGTTAGCGAGTTCCTCTTTTGAGTATTTTTGATAGCTCTAAATCCATTGCAATACAAACTAAGAGAATGCCCACATTCGTTCTGAGGACATTAGATTTTATAATGCGACTGATTTTATAAACCGGCATACCTGCACTTGAAAAGATAGGAAAGGTTATGAATAGGGATTGCAATACCGGACCAAAAATGCAATACCGGTGTACTTTTTTTTTTTTTATCGTGATACCGGAACACCGGTATTGGAAATTTCTCAAAAAATGATCGAAAATATATTGTTTCGTAGCTATATAACAAAAATTGTGTTTTTTATGAAAATGTATTGTGAACAAATATAAAATCAAGGAGCAAATGTCACAATAAAAAATCGATATAGTATGAAAAGTGTAACGCATCTATTAAATTGTCTTTAGCCTGGAACTTATTTCAGTGCACAAATGGCAAGTGCAACAGAAGTTTTTAAGAAAAACTTACCATACATAAAAAAAAAAAAAAAAGGAACGAAATAAAGAAAAACCACTGAAAAGACATTTAATACACACCCATATTAAATTTCATTTGCATTCATCATGGATAAAATTGAAGTGAACCTTTCACGTAATTTGTTCACATTTAGCACAAGAGATTTCTTAATTGTTTGCTTTTGCTTTTGACCCCAGTTGTTTTCGGCATCAAGTTGCAGATGGCCTTCCAAAAAATGAATGCGGTTTCTCAACAAATGAAAAGCACCACCTACTGGCAGGTACTCTGCGAAGAAAACATTTAAAAATTAAGCTACTGAAGTTTTGGTTCACGTCAGTTGAATTGTACACTCGAAAATGGAAGGTTTCAAGTGACTGGGGTTACTCAAGATACCGCGCGAGTTCTCTCTGGTTTATTTAATTTAATATAGCTAGTTTTTTTCATTCGTTTTCATATTCAAAATGAGTTTATTTTAATTTATTGGGTATAAAGAGCTATTTTTTAAGGTTAAAAAAATATCAAATTAATATATTTTTAAATTATTTTCCCCCAATAGCTGGGGGAGGGGAGAGTGCTCCCTCCTGCACACCCCTACCCAGGAGCGTGCACAGAAATTTAGAGGCTCGTCACAAATGACTTTTATGGGCCCCCTCCATATCGTTTACCCCTACGTCCCCATATATATATATATATATATTTCACCCCCCTTTTTAAAATTTTCGGGCCTCCTCTAGGCTCTGGCCGGGTCAACAGATGTCCAAACTCCCCCCTCCCTGCGCACGCCCTTTCCCCTACCCGCAACTATGCTTGTCTCTCCAGTTAAGAAATCGATTGGGTTTTGATACTTAACACTTCATGTAATATACGTAAAGACTCAAAAAAATTGTGACATACTACTTTATTTTCTCACTACAGTAACTACTAACGAAATGAAATCAAGCAGAAGATGCATTCCGTTCTTAAAGAAAGAGCTAAGGGGCTTGACATCGCGTTTCTTTCTTAAATTGTGCTTCAGAAAAAGGTATTTATTCGTATGTAAAGGAGTTTATTGAAGAAGGACTTCTTTTGAATCAGATTCAGCTTTTCACTTAGCCGTTCAACGCTTAAAGATTACGCAATATTGAGATCCAAATGGAATTTAAATATGATTTTGAAACACTTGGAAATGGTTCTATTGAGTGTTACATAAACTGCATCTTTCGAAATTCGTTTTCAAGCCCTACCAGAGTTTTTTGACTTTTCCCTGGAAATGAATAAGGGGAAAGTAAACTGATTGAACTTTTACTGAGCCAGCAAATCGGTCTTTTGCAGAAAGCGTTAAGTTTGCAATCGTCTATAAAAACATTTTGAAGACTTAACTTTTGATATTATATTTTGATTTAAAAATAAATAATTGTGTGTGTTGTATATCGATATTAGAGATGGGAAGAGTCGGAAAACCCCACGGAAATTTTAGGGAAAAAAAGTTTTTTTTTTCCGTTTTTTTATGAAGGTGTTTATTTTTACTCGTGAAAATTTTTAAATTTTGAAATTTCTAACCCAAATTTATGTATTGAGAAATTTATACTACTTCTTTCAATACTACTTCTTTCAATGCTTTTTTTGCATATATTTATATGTATATTTCAGTAGGTCCACATGAAAACACTACTTTGATAAAGCAAGTTATAAGATGATATAATTGATAAGTTAATTTCCGTGTATACCCCAAAGTATTACTTGCTTTTTTTCTCACTGTAATGTTCATGTAAGTTGAACATTAAAATATAAACTTAAACACTTTAAATACATATTTTTGAATAATTTATGTTCTTAATTTTATTTACATTCATTATAATTTACAACTTAACTCCCTACTCAACATGCAACTGTAATCTTCCTTGCTTGCATCTAAAATCTTGCACACATTTTTAAAGAACTGTAAAGTTTTGGAAAAGGAAAGAAAAATATGGAATTGGAAAGAAAATCAGAAACCAATAACTGCTGTTATCATTATTATGCTTCTTTTATTAAATGCAACTGCTTTTCGAGAACCAATTTCCGAATATTTGGCTCCAAATTTGTATATAGCGAAGTCCTTGATCGTGCTTTCCGATTTGTAATATTTAACAAAACAACAAGCCACACGGATCAGCTTTGAGGGCCGGATGTGTCCCGTGGGCTCTAGGCTTGGCAGAACTGATCAAAACGATATGTAACTTTTAGCATACAAATATCATAAAAGACTTGTATTTACTAGTAATAAAGCTGAAAGTCTGTGCGTCTGGATCTCTGTCTGTTACGCGCAAGCGCTTAGACCGCTCGGTCGATTTTCATGAAATTTGGCACAAAATTAGCTCGTAGCATAGCGGTGAACATCACGAAGCGATTTTTCGAAAACTCGATTTTGTTCCTTTTCTATTCCAATATTAAGAACATTTTACCGAGCAAACTATCATAACGTGGAAGGTTAAATTATCATACCATGGACGATTAAATTTAGCATAACGTGATCCCATAAAATGGACGGGAAAATTAACATAGTAAATTGGCGAGAAATTCATCATCCATTAATATACAGGTGAACCAAATGACCTTTCAATTTTCTACTACGTTCAAAGCCGTGCGGGTACCACTAGTGTAAAATAAAAGAATTTTTAAAAACAATGTTTTTTGTTTTTAATCAAGGTTTTTTACTTTTAGTGCTTGTTATTCAACTTTTATTACTTGTGTTTTATAACATGGTTTTCTAGATCCTTATTGTAAATGGGAAAAGCTACTTCCGGGTTATTCCTACTATTAATTTACTTACTCTATTCTATACTTCCTTCCAAAGTTAATATTCTTCGGAAAAATATAGATATTTTCCTAAGAACTACGATGTACAATTTATTAAACAATAACAGGTTGTCTAGAATTTCATAATGAGTTCTTGGATGTAAGCGAGAAGTCTTACCGATTACATTAGTTTACTGATACTTTAGTATCATCTTTAGGACTTAATTATAGGCATCACTTAATTAAGAGTTTAATTAGAAGATAATGTATTGAAGTAACGTGCCAAAGAATTGTAGAGCTAAGATTTATTATCGTCTTAGGAAGACAGGATAAACAAAAATTTACGAAGTTTGAACCAGTAATGTGGAAGTAACTAGAAGCGTAAGTTTATATTAAGGTTTATATAAGGTTATTGTAGCTCCTTAGTTTATTGAAACGCACAAATCCTTGAAGAAAGAAATACTTCTTAGAATTGGTTTGTTTGTTTTTTCCTATTTTTCAAAAATATTTTTTCTGAAAGGGCATGGTCAGAAACATAGGGTTAGTTACTTTTTTTCTTAATTTTGGCTTATTTTCACTCTTAAAAAAGTAATCTTAAAAGACGTTTAGTCGCTGTTATCATTTTCGCTGCTGACGTCACAAGTGAACATGCCGCTAGGGTTACCAGAACATAGTTTCAGAAAATTGCCAAACTTTGCCACATGAATATTTTATTTAACTAACAATTCTCGTTCCACTAATAATAATGGGGTTGTTTCCTTCAGTCAAAAGAAGTCCTTTTTGTCACTGAAATTGAAAGAATAAGCAAAAAAAAAAAAAAAAAAAAAAAATTGAATTTTGACATTTGAAGGTCCAATTATGTTTTTCGAAATCACGAGTGTGTTTGTGTGTGTATTAGGCGTGTGTGTTTGTGTCGGTGGGCATGAGTGTGTGTGTGTATGTGAATGCGTGTGTGTGTAGGTGTGTGTGCATGTGTGTGTAGTTGTGTATGTAAGTGTGTGTGTGTGTGTGTGTGTGTAGGATATGGACGCAACCTGGAGACTGTTTTCGCTATAGGAGCAACATCGGGAGGGACCGGTCAACGGTGGTGCTGCAGAGGGAGGCAGGGAGAAAATAAAATCATAGGAATTCAAAACACTCAAGTGAGAACAATAAGCAATGTGATTGCTCAATAACATGGACCCAAAAAATACTTTCATTTTCCCAACAGTTATTTTTTAATTAATTTTTTTAAATGTCCGATTTTTCAAACAAGGCTTGGTCTTGATGACGTCACAAATGATGCTCTTTGGCGCATATTTCTACAATGTTTCCACGTTATGATAATCAAGAAGCGAATTGAAATTGCGTTCTACGCTTGCTATCAACCATATCGTTGTCAATACACATTAGTAAAGATGCGAATTAAATATTTTGCTTAGTGAATGGCAATACTGAATGGTATTTCATCATTTGTGATGTCATCGGACAGAAGCGTAAATGTTGAAAGCGCACCGATTTAAGTAATTTTTTAAAAATATTAAACTTAAACAAATTATTTAAAAAATGGTCAGATCCTATGTTTTTAAACATGCTCTTTCAGAAAAAAATACTTTTAAAATTTTGGAAATGATCCCATTGCTCGCAGTGAAAAATCACTTACGAAATTTCTTTTTCGATAGCGTGCAAACGTTGCACAGTGAGCTAGTTAGGACCCACAAAAAATTCCTGCAACATAACACCCATTAATACTGGTAACCTTACGCATTTTGTTTTAAGTGCTGTTACAGCCTTGTTTCTAACAATGTTATCTATTGTAACATTTCACCAAAGATTATGCAAAAAAGAAGAGAGGAAAAAACATTTCTAGTATTTTGGTATAGCAAATATTCCTTAAATGGTACGGATGCATTAACTGCCTAAGTTGATGATCCTCAAAGAAAACCGCGCAGTACAATCAGTAAAGCGGAGAACATTACATCCGGAATGAATTGGTTTCTGTCCACGAAGAGGCTGAAGTATCTGGGGCAGAAATATGAAATACACATGTCTAGATTACATGGTTTTATGTATGTGTCCCCATCAAAAGGAATGATGGACAAATTTTCCGATATTTCGAACGAAGATGTTCCAGTCCAAGCGTAAACATGCTCAAATGAACATTTCTTTCCTTCATAAACTAGTATGATATATAGTAAAACCTCGTTCATCGGGCCCTCGTTTATCCGTGTCTCTGGATTATCCGGATAAAAAATGTAGCCTCTTAAACTTAATGTTCACATAGATAATTTTAAATTATAATAGAACTAGTATGTTGTGGCCATCACGAAACTTTCTTCTATATTTTTCTTTTTTTTTTCTGATCCCTCCCCATGCTTGACGAGGAAGCAATATTCCCAACAAAAACAAAATGACACATGCAAAAACCAGACGACCATCCCAATGTCTGAATTATTTTAAAAGCAAAGCAAAAGAGCGAAAATTGAAAGTTATTTTAAAAGCCTTGCTTGAATTAATTACAAATATTTTATTTGTTAACAAACATAAGATGGCAACAGTTAAAAATTTTAAATCATTGAGATAATATTTCCGATCATTTCCATTCAATTAAAATCACGAGAAATACGCAGACGACAATCTATTACGATTTATCTTTCTTATTGTTGCATTAATAAAGCTATTTTTATTCAAAAAAAAAAAAAAAAATCAACACCTCTTGGAGCGATTGGCGTCAAAATTGAACCAATGCCTGTTTACGTATGGATTCACATATATTCCAAATTTCAACCAGAACGCAGCATTACTTCTTGAGATAGGGCACTCACAATGGGAAAAAAGAACGGGCGATTGCGCTACCCCCTTTTTAGCTGTTGACACCAAAATAAAATCAGCTCCTATACCCACTAAGGACTACTTGCCGATAAATTTTTCTTTCATTCTGTTCATTATTTCTTGAGATACAGCAGTCACAATCGACGACAAAAAACGTTCTATAGCTCAACCCCCGTTTGAGCTATTGACACCAAAATTGAATCAGCACCTGTTCCTGTTAATGACAACATATGGACCAAATTTTGTTTGATTCCGCCAGTTACTTCCTGAGGAATAGCAAGCACGCGTAACTCAAAAAACGTCCCATTGCTCCACCCCCCTTGGAGGAATTCGCGCCAAAAACCAATGGGCACAAGTTTACATAGGGGCACATATGTGTACCAAATTTCGTTCGATTTCATGCGGTAGTTTTTGCTGTAGAGCGGCCACAAAAAACTGGTCACACACAGACGTGACACACACACATACACACATACATACACACACACATACACACACATACACACACACAGACAGACAGACATTTTCCAAAAATAGTCGAAATGGACTCAGCACACCTCAAAACGTTCGAATCCGTCAAAATTCGAAATTCGAAAATTTGCACGAATCCAATACTTTCTTCTATGTATTAGATATAGAAGAAAGTAAAAAACGTAACTATAAAGACACTAATTATTCACTTTTTATTTTGATCCATCAAAAATAAAGCGTTTGCGTGATCCAACTGCCACACGTGTTCGAACAAGTAGACAGTGGGTTAAGATGACGTGAAAAATTGTTTAGATATTTTTAAATGTCTTATAAATATTGCAATGTAATTTTGTTGCAAAATAAGGTCTTTAAACGGTAAGTCTACTTATTTAAATACTTGATTTGCTCATCCCCATATGAACCGGATCATCCAGATTTTTGACTGTACATATAACGACTGTACTGTTACACTGTACTAATATACATACGCAGTTTGATTATATAAACATGAAATTATTTAATTTTAGATCAACGCTTGATCTTTTTTTTTTGTCTCATGGTTTGTTTGTTAATATTAAATGTTCTAACTAGGATAATTAATATTATCTTTCTCTAATATGAAAGTATTTATGATCTGTGCTTTTGTAATGTTATCGTCTGCCGTGTTTTACATTTAGTTTTTGCTGTTTATTATCGTCTGCAATGTATAAAATTATTCGCATTATTTTATTTATTTATCGTCTGCGCTTTCTATTATTTTCTTCTAATGGCATCAGCAAAAGGAATGACGTAGAACAGTGGAATTATTATGATATAAGGTCAATGTTGTTTTTTCTCGCCCTATGTTACCGGAGAACATAATCTGTGCCGTTTGCGTAATTTTGCAATTAAAAATCTTCTTTTACGAAAAGTAAGATTTTTTTTTTTTTTTTGGATAAATATTAAGCAATTTAACGGTTTACCAGGGGATGATATGTCTATAATTCTTTCACGAAATTTTGTCAATCATTCAGATTTCCGATGCTGAGAAAATAATTTGAGGAACTTTTCTTTGATGCATTCTTCAACACGTCCCTAGTTTCTCTTTGTGATTTTTTTGATATTCATTTACTCATACACCCCTCGACCACCTAAGAAAATAATGTAAAAGTTACCACGCATTACAAATCATACAAGAAATTGCTCTCCTTTAAGCAATGTACCATAAAGTATTGTTGAAAACGATGTTTCAACTTGATATTATTCATGTGTCAAAACACTTTTGGTAACACAATGAAATCAAATGCTGGGCATTGCTTAGTTTTAAATTAGTAAGAAAAATGTTTATAGGTCTGAATAATCAATTTTATCTTAACTATCTTTCAAAGAAATTAATACTAGTAATAATAATAAAAATATTTTTTAAATGTGAGGCAATACTTTAGCCAATTGTAAGGCTACTTTACGTCAAACAAATGTCAAAAAAAAAAAAAAAAAGCAGATGCAGCACTTATGTGGATTATTTTTGTCAGAAATACCTGAATATCAATGACTGTGATCTAACTTGAGATCTCTCTTTAAATTAGACTAGGGATTTAAGGATCATTTTACTTTGATAAAACGCTCCAGTGGGGGAATTTTATCCCTCCTCTAATGACTCCTCAGAGTCTCATTGACTGGAGAAATTAATCGAATCCTAGATAACGCGCTTCCTGTGCGCAACCTAGTAATTTCACTTCTGATTAAGCGAACCTTTTAAATCCAGAATTTTAAGCTTCATTTGTAGAAATAGGATTAGGAAAATATGGCTCTTCTTTTACGGATTTGGTTCGATTTATGAAAGAAAATTGGATAGTATTTTGGAATGTTTAAGGAAACTCGAAATCTGAGTACATATTCTCTGTGTTATTTTATTATTTTTTTTTTAACAGAGAAGATAAATTTGATAAATCATTAGTCAAAGTATGATTTATGCTATTTTTGAGTGTGATCATTTTTAATAATAAAGCTGGAAATCTGAGTGTCTGGATCTCTGGATATCTGTTACGCGCATAGCGCCTAGACCGTTAGGCGGATTTTCATGAAATTTGGCACAAGGTTATTTCGTAGCATAGGGGTAAGCACATCGAAGCGATTTTTGTAAATATTTCTGGCAGTTTTTTTGTAAATATTCAGGCGAACCAAATGACCTTTTCATTTTCTACTACGGGCAAAGCCGTGCGGGTACCGCTAGTAGTGAATATAAATCTTGAAATTCATTAAGAACCACAAATAGCACGCGAAATCTCCTCATATTTTTGTTGTTTGTTATTGCCGATTGTAATACCGTCGCTGTTCTGAAAACGGTGTATGTGATGTTTAAAAGTAAAAAGAAAAAGAGGTTAATTGATTGGTATTAAATGTTCTAACTAGAATAATTAATATTATCTTTTGCTAATATAAAGTACTTATGAGCTGTGCTTTTGTAATGTCTTCGTTTGCTGTGTTTTACATTTAGTTTTTGCTATTTATTATCGTCTGCAATGTATAAAATTATTCGCATTATTTTATTGATTTATCGTCTGCGCTTTCTATTGTTTTCTTCTAATGGCAACAGCAAAAGAAATGACATAGAACAGTGGAGTTATTATGATATAAGGTCAATGTTTTTTGTTTTTTCTCGCCCTATACTGGCGGAGAACATATAATAATCTATGTTGTTTGCGTAATTTTGCAACTAAAAATCTTCTTTTATGAAAATTAAGAGTTTGATTTTTCTAATTCAATAGCAGAAATATATTTATTTCTTGAATTGCCTGTAGTGAAACGGAAGAAACATAGCAATAATATTATTAAAAAAATAATTATTGCGATAATAGTAACAACAATAATAGTAAAAACAATAATAATAACTATTATTAAGATTATAATTGTTATTATTTGACAAATAAGAATAATTTTCATTGCTATTGCTTTATTTTAGTGTATTCTTTAGAGTTTTCAAACAAATAACTATCATACTAAAAAAATAAATAATTCTATTGCTTGTTTCATAACTGTCTTGTACTTTCGATCTTTTACGAACTTGAGAAGACAAAATTTGTCTTTTTTAAAATGTAATAGTTTAAAACAGCGGTGCCCAAACGGTGGTTCGCGAACTCCTAGGGGTTCCCCCCAAACAAATATTGTAATGGCGGAGTTTTAACATTTCTGTTTCTGATGAAGTTTCATGTTCAAGTGGTTTCAGGCAAATTTTGCTCCTTTTTTATTCATTTGTCTCTCGCACATTCTATACTCTTAACAAGAAAATATTTGCATACTTCCTGACATATTTGAAATTTAAATAATTTGCTCCTCCATTGACAATGATAGCCCTGAAGTCATGCTGAAAAAGCTCTACTTATGAATACAATATTCTCAAATGAAATAATTTGAAAGCTTTCGTTTCTTCAGAAGCGTTTGATTATTAAACTTGATGAAAACATTACACGGAGCGTATACGAGCAGCTGAAATATTTTGATGTTTAGTTTCTTTAACATTTGAGTACGAACCGACGAAGAGCTATTGCTCTTCTCTTGTGTTGAGTCAAAAATGCGTAGAAGTGAGATGACGCTGTTTGTTGCTATGATTTTCACACTACATTGACTACAATTTACTTCGAGCTTTACTATCGAAAAAGGAAAAAGAATGGCTAGCAATCCAAGAATACCACAGGAAGTATGAAAAATTAATTACAGAAAATTTTCGTGGGTGAAAGTTTGGGAGTGTGAGGTTTACAAAGTTAAAAAAAAAAAAAAACAACGGAATTTAACCAAGCAACTTAATTTGCGATGGATGTAAATAAGGAATTTGTGAAATTTGTGTAGAAAATTTCTCTTCAAGTAAGTGAGCTTAAAAATATTTGTCTTGTTACAAATTACGTATTCTGTAAAAGTTGGAGAAAATGTATATTGAAAATAGACTTTTCTATAATTGTTCAATATACGCATTTTACTCCGCACTTATAGCATACATACAAGAAAATTCTTCATTCAAACGACTAATGTACGCAGTACTGTCGAGCCCACTTAATGAAATATCGGATAATAGAATATTCCGCTTAATGCAATAAAATTCCAATGTACTACATTGTTGATGTGTGTTATTTTTTATCCCGGATAATGGAATATCCCGCTTATTAGAATAACTTTTCCTGGCAAATTGCCTACTCCATTAAGCGGGCTCGACTGTATCAAACAGCTAGTCTCGTAGTTTTTTTCAAGGAGACTTAAACCTAGAGATCTTTCTCATTTTACCGTAAAACAAGAAGTTCCGTCTAGAACTAGACGAGCCTACTTTCCCGTATACCCATACTACTTTCTAGTACCTGATCAATATTCTCAAAAATAGCTAAAATCGCAAATTTTTTCAAACATATTTTTTTTAATATTTTAAGCTGATTTCTAGGAATAAAATATTCCTTACTTTTCTTCAAAAAAACGAACAAATAAAATAGCAGCACCTTTTAAACAAAGCAGCTAATACACTTCTTTCCATTAAAAAAATTTTTTAACAGCTTTTAAAACGAAAAAATAATAATAAGTTCATTAAAATAAATACATCATATAAAAAAAATCGTTTCTTTTTCCCCTGTTGTCGAAAATAATTTTTTAAACGAATTAATGCACTTACCAAAATAAAAAAAAAACAATAAAATGTCAACTTAAAGAAATAATTTTCATTGTCAAAAAAAAAAAAAAAAAAGAAAAATCGTCTGCGCATATTTTTCGAGTTTATTCACCGAAAACCAAATACCTAAATTAAAACTTTAGCGTGAAAATAAAAACAAATCATATCAACAATAATTATTTCACAGTTAAAACCACAGCAGCGGAGTCGGAGTCGGAGTCAATCTCATTTTGGGATAAAAGAGTCGGAGTCGAATATCCAAGAATCGGAGTCAGTCATTTGTCCTCCGTGTATAAATGTTTGCCAAAGCTACGAAGTCAGAGTCGAAGTCGGGGAGTCGGAGTCCGATTAATTGTCGGGAACAGGAGTCAGAGTCGGTGTCAGGTCCCCCTAAATTCTCGGAGTCGGAGTCGGGAGTAGGTCGTCAAGAGCTATTTCCAACAAAGTTTGTTTGAAGTAAATCCGCCTTCAAGTACGGAATCTACATTGACTTTCAGTTTCCCCGTAGGCGCTAATGTTAAGGGATTTGAACTGTTCAAAATTGAACGGAAAATTGTTCAAATCAAAAAGATATCTTATATACAAGTTTTTTTACCAAAAGCTTTTTCCTAAAAAGCTTGTTTGAAGCAAATTCGCCTCACAGTTCGGAATTGCTTTGAATTTCCCCGTAGGCGCTAATGTTAAGTTTTTTTGAACTGTTCAAAATTGAACAAAAAATAGTTCAAATCAAAAAGTGAAATATGGGAATGAGGTGTCCTCGCCGAGATCTTTCGAACAAAAAAAAGTTTGTTCGAATCGGACTATTCATTCAAAAGTTATTAGGGGGGGACAGACAGACAGACCGACAGACAGACCGACAGACAGACAGACCGACAGACAGACAGACCGACAGACAGACAGACAGACCGACAGACATTTTTCCCCATCTCAATACCCTACTTTCCAATTTTTAATTTTTCAATATTTATTTAATTATTTTATTTATTTTTGACTTTTTTTTGTTTTTTCACGATATTTTTAAGATGCATTAAGCCTTCTTTCATGCTTTTTTCTTTTTCTGACTTTTACTGGGAAAGTAGGCTAAAAAAGGTTCATTTAGTTAATCTGAAAGTTCCCTGAAAGGTATTTTAAAGATCATTCTTTAATTGACTTCTGATTTAGCAGTTTGAGATACATGTACCCTAATGTCAGAAAAAATTCAGCCAAACTTTGAGCCTCTTTGTGCCACAAATATCTTATTTTCAAAAAAATTTTAAGTTGATTGAAGCACAGGATGATTACTGTGTTTATTTTTTGGTTAATTTGTTTTGTATTAATTTTTTAGAGATCATTTTAGTTCGTAGCAATATTTGTAATTCTGCAGTTTGCAATTGTGAATTTCTTTCTTGTTAAAAACTACGGAGCAGCATCAAACTTAAAAAAAAATCTCGCGAGCGTGGTTTTTTTTTTTTTTTTTGCTTGTTACTTATTACCTATTACCCAAGGGGTTCGCCAACTTCTTTTGGAGTTTGGAAGGGGTTCGCAAGGGGGAAAAGGTTGGGAACCGCTGGTTTTAAAGATACTTGCAATACATTCGTTTCATCACTGCTGTCGGATAATATGATAGTTGAAATATTTATATCATATCGAACATATAGCGAGATAAAGAAGTATTGTGGGGGGAACCGGTAAATGCTCTTTAAAAATTCATTCTGTAACTTAAATTACAAGTCTTGTCAAAAATTATCTTCAGTAAAATAAAAAATAAAAATACCGTAGAACGAGATGTTTTTAACCAGAGGATTCTACATTATTATATCATTTCTAAATGTGCAATTTGTCATGACTTGGAAAGGACATTTCGTTAACTGGCGTTTTAGTAATAAAATCATCAATAGCAAATGAACTGTTAATCTCGTTTAAGGACTTAAGAAACAATTGCATAAAATAGACATTTACAATTTCCTTCACCAGCTAGTTATATCAAAAGATAAGATTAAAACTGGAGAACAGAGGGAAGGAAATTTCGTGTAGGCGAAAAGTAGGGGACACCCTCAATAGTTTAAATGATCGTTAATACCTGAGTTAACAATGAGAACATTTGAACAATAATAAAGAAAACGGCAAATACCTACAAAAATGAACAAATATTTAAATCATTGAAAATTTCAATCAACGTTTTCAAGGAGATTTCAACATGAGTTACAAGAGACTGGCTTGTCCAAGAAATATCAATCCTTCAGATTTTTTTTCTGAATTTGATCCCAGTAAGTTTTATTTAGTTTTATTAATTTTATTTTCTGCTGTGTCTGTTTTTATACTTTGTATCGACTGCTTCTATCACATTCAATTTCGTACATTCTCACTTTGATTTCTTTGTGCGACAGTGAGGAAAAAAACTTTTAGTTTCAGAATTGTCAGTTGTTCTTAACACTAACCGAGAAACTACAATTCAAACTATATTACTTCCAACTTCCAGAACAGGTGAATGGCGTCACTTATTGTCGACTGAGGATAAACTTTTTTTTTTCTTTTTTGCTCCTGGATGAACATTGTGTCCCTACTCTGCTATTTCCTCTTGGCAAATTCTTTTGTCAGATGCTTAAGCTTATCTCGCCGACTTGGAATCGATCCGAAGGCATGGGAACGAGACAAGCTATTCCTTTCAAGAATGTGATTTCTGTAACCCCTTTAGTGTCGTTTTCGGCTTGCTCCCTGATTTGATGCCTTCCTTGAAATTTCAAGGCTGTCGCCTGGGTGGATATCTTATCTGGAAAAAAACATTTCAAACCGTCTCTTTTTCTCTGAAGTGAAAGTCTCTTTTTTTTCGATATTCGGTTTACTTCCATGGCACTTTTAACATGTTTTATGTTGCTGGTCATGATGAGTGGTAAAGCTGTATTAATAAGTTCTTGTTTATGATATTTAAAAAGGAAAAAAAAATAGTTTCTTAGTGGAAATAATAACTATCAAAGGTATTGTCCAAAAATATCTTAAATTGTTCACTAAGATCTTCATCTTTATGCTAAAGTAGTTTCCTATACTATTACGAGTAGATTCCTACGCGTAGATTAGTGCTTATCTCTACATAGTATAAAATGAAGTCTCCAAAAAGCGTCTGTTTGCGTAATCGCGAAAAACTCGAGAACTACCCGGCTGATTTCGCTGAAATTTTCACATTATCTTTCTTTTAGCACCGGAAAGGTTTTCAGACCGAAAGAAAAATATTCGATTAGTAGTTCTTTTTTTATTCCAATTTAGGCCCAATTTTCACTTAAGTTCCGAAATATGGGGCTGAAAAAATACGTGCATATATTAATATTATATATTGTTGGAAAGGGTAAAATATTCCGCGCTCTACGCAGTTTGTTTCAATGCTCTCACTTAATTACGACGGAAGTTATTTGCGTTTTTAGCTCGAATTTTTTTAGGCTTAGCTGAAATTTAGGCACTACTTTCTTCATTAAATACATCAATACAAAGTGAAAGAATAGGGTTGTTTCCTTCAGTCAAAAGTACTACTTTTAGTCACTGAAATTGATAGAATGAGTAAAAAAAAAAATAACGTGGACCCAGAAAATACTTTCATTTTCCCAACAGTTATTTTTCAATTAATTTTTTAAAAATGTCCGATTTTAAAAACAAGGCGCGGTCTTTATGACGTCAAAAATGATGTCCTTTGGCACATTTTTCACTGCGTTTCCATGTTATGATAATCAAGAAGCTAATTAAAATTGTTCTCTACGCTTGCTATCAACCATATCGTTACCAATACACGCGAGTAAAGATGCGAATTAAATATTTTGAGCAGTGAATGGCAACGCTGAATGGCATTTCATCATTTGTGATGTCACACGACAGAAGTGTAAACAATGAAAGCGCACCGATTTAAGTAATTTTTAAAAAATATTAAACTTAAACAAATTAATTAAAAAATGGTCAGATCCTATGTTTTTATGCATGCTCTTTCAGGAAAAAATAATTTTAAAATTTTGAAAACGACCCCATTGTCTCACAGTCTTTTTTTTTTTGACACTATTGGAAAAAGCGACATTTTTTACTCTAGATCTTTCTCGACCCATGATCGAAAAACTAAGCTTATATCTCCAAAGGAAACTAAGTTACAAGCCTTTTTAAAGCAAGTTCAAAAATTCTCATGTCCATTCAAATTGTGAACCATTTTCTTTCGCATTTTAATTCCTTAAACTTATTTTATTTTGTGTTTCCATGGTTACCCTTTTTAAATCCATTTTTCTGGAGTTAATTTCTTAAAAGTATTTTAATATCTATCGTCATTGTTTGGGAGGGAAATTTTGCATGATGTTTTTTTTAATTATTATTTAAGCCTGATTGTTGAATGTACGTCACTTGTCTCAATTTTTATTTTCAAGGTAGACCGGACAAAGCCGGGCAACGAAGCTAGTGATATTTAAAAAGGGGGAAAATACAGTTTCTTAGTTGTAAATAGTAACTATCAAAGATCTTAATGTTGGCCAAAAGAATCTTAAATTTTTCACTAAAATTTTCATCGTTATGCTAAAATAGTTTTCTATATACTATTAGATTCGTATCATTGAATTAATTTTTCTTGTGACTTGAAAACCATGCCATAAGAAAGATATGCAAATGGAGGATATTTACCAACTTTATAATCCAAAGAAACAATTTCAAAGACGGCAGTGCAAAATAATAGTTCCTACTTTAAAGAAGAAATAAATAAATAACAAGATGTTGCTCCCAGAACTAAACGAGCCTGCTTTCCAGTACATCAACATCAACTTTTTAGTATGTAATCAATATTCTCTTAATTAGCTAAGACTGCAAATTATGTCAAACGTACCTTTTAAGCATTTTAAGCTGATTTTTAGAAACAAGATATATCTCACTCATCTGGTGAAGTAGATACGTAAAAATTAATAAACGAACAAATAAAGTAATACAGTAAAACCTGTAAAGTTGACCACCCTTGTAAGTTGACCACCTGTCTAAGTTGACCGCTATTTTCAGGCACGGAATTGTATCTTATCATATAATTCAACCTCTATACGTTGATCACCTGCTAAAGTTGACCACTAAAGTAGTGCACCGCAAGTGGTCAACTTACACAGGTTTCACTGTAGCACCTTAACAATGTAGCTAATATATTTCTTTCCATCAAATAATTCTTTAAGCGCTTTCAAAAAGAAAGGAAAATTAAAAATTAAAAGCTTATTAAAAAAAATAATAAGTTTATTTTAAAGAAATCGTTTGTTAAGCTCTTTTTTCCGCGTAAAAATAAAGCTGCTTGGATTTTATTTTTCCCTCATTGATAAAAATTCTAAAAAATAATAGTAAAGACATTTTAGAAAATAAAAATAAATAAAAAATGTTTCCTTAAATAATTTTCATGATAAAAAAAAGTAAATAAGTAAATAAAAATTCTTCTGCATAGCTCTTTCTGCTAGAACATAAAGAACTCCTAATTTTCTTCTATTTCCTGTAAGAGTATAGCATCTTAAATAAAATACGTATTTTGCTTTAAAAAATCTCTTAACTGTTGGTGATATTGAAAATTTTAATAGATTGAATTCTACAGTTTTATTGCAATTTTTTCTTCAACTGTAAATAATTTGACACTACTGTCTGTCCAGACCTATAAACCAGAATCTTATAATATACAATATTATAAACAAGAATATCAACCATTCTTACAAATTTGAAGTTTCTTTTGCATAAAAAATAAATTAAATGCCTTGTTAAATCCAGTTATCACTTGCATTTATTTGTGATTAGCAAGCAAACTTCTATATTTCAGTTGAATTACTGATTTGAAAAGATAAGTAAAGTAAAATAAAACTAATATTCTGAAAATCTTTTATGCTGCCACAGTCGCGTTTTGATGATAGTAATTTATTTTAAAATATTTTACGCATTGTGTAGGCAAAATAGTTTATTCTAAAATTGGATTGAAGTTTGAACAAAAAGGTTTTTTTTTTTTTTGCTGAAGTAAAGAGAAATTAAATTTAACATTCATTCGCAGTATTAAATGTGAATCAATCATTTTCTCTTTTAAAAGCAATGCATCTGCCTTTCATCGAGGAAAATAGTTTTGATTAATGAAACCTAAATTCCATTTCAAATATTTCTGAATGAGTTTAGGATTTATTTTTATGGAAATTAATACGTAAGGTTCAAAAGATGAATCCGTCTATTATTTATCAAAATATCAAATTTGACTATTTGCGGATGTGGCTTGTAATCAGAGATACGCTTTGCAATGTTACGATTAATACATTAATTTAAATAATGTAGCAATTACTTATAAATTTGTTTCGTGTAAAAGGGAAAAACATTTTTAATAATGTTTGAAACATATCTCTTTTCAATTATATTTATTACTAGTGGCACTCGCACGGCTTTGCCCGTAGAAGAAAATTATGAAGTCTTTTGGTTCGCCTGTATATTTACAAATAATGTATGGTGAATTTCTCACCAATTGGTTTGCCCATGTTACGGTTCCACGTTATGATAACTTAGTAATTTACTCGTCCATCTTATGATAATTTTTCTCGGGAAAATGTTCTTAAAATTGGAATAGAAAAAGAACAAAATCGAATATTCAAAAATCGCTTCGATGTGCACACCCCCATGCTACGAACTAACGCTGTACCAAATTTCATTAAAATCAGCCGAACGGTTTAGGCGCTGTATGCGTGACAGAGATCCAGACATCCTGACAGAGAGACTTTGAGCTTTATTATTAGTAAAGATAGAGAATGAAAAACGTTTACTTTCCCTGAAATTTCTTTTTAAAATGCGTACGCAATTTTGAGAGAAAATCAGTTTAGCAATTGGAAAAATAACATGATATGCAGTAGATAACATGAGTAGGGCCCTATCGCAATTCGTAGTTGCGAAAAATGCAATTTTAATTCAAGAAGTCAAAATTGAAACGAATGGCTTATGATTGGATGGTGCAGGTTATGTGCTGGATGGTTTTTCTTCTTATTATTAATGTTTAGAATCTTATCTATAATTAAAAACTGAGCGTATGCACCTATGTATCTATGTCCAAGTTTCTTCTCCTGAATGACAGTAAACTGACCATCGAACCAAGTATCGATGGCTTCGTAATCTTCCCGTCTTTATGTTTGGCTATTCAACATAATCCTCCGATAATAATTAGCCGATATATCAAAAAAAAAAAAAAAAAAAAAAAAACTATTTATTATGACACTTAGATTTCGACATAAAATTCCTACTTTTCGAAGGCTTTCCTCCATTCAAATTATCATACAGTGCTTCATCTCAACTTTCCGCCACAATGCTTTAATTAAAATTTAAAGCGTGAAGAAAATTATTGAGGCGAAAGATCTGTTGCCATTTTTTCCCCAATATGAACAAGTAAAATTCTTGCTTTGTTTTAAAGGCTTTTCCTGTAATCGGGGGATTTAAAATGTTTACTTTTTGTTATTTTTCCGCAATCTGTCGGAAAATTTTAATGATTTTTTTTGTTTAAGCCTGAGTGTTGAACACGCGTCACTTGACATAACTTTTATTTTCGAGATGGACCGTGCAAAGCCGGGTGACGCAGCTAGTATAAAAATATAAACTGACTTATGACTATGGGTTTCTTGTCTCAACAAATGAAATGGAATAGAGTAGAATTTTGCAACCGCCTTGTATTATGACTGGTGGTTTTCCATATTAGGTAATGCGAGGCACATCCAGAAAAAGAGAAATGGTCAATAGGATGCGGTAGTAAAGGTACATAGTTATTATTGCCAATTTGCATTCGTCATATATTTACGTCATATATTTATGAGTTTCACAATTCCAGCTGTTTTTGACGAGCAGTTTAGACTTTTCCATGTGACCCCTAAATACTGTACTCTGGGTTAAGTGGAAGCAAGTATGTATTTCCGTCTCCGAATTTTTTTGAAAGATGAACTTGTTGCTTACACTGTTAAAAAAGAGCCTGAAAATACACCGAAAAAGTCACTGATATCCATGTTGACAGTAAGTTTTACCGTAAAATCCTATTTTACTGTAAAATTTTACGGTAGAAAGTTACGAGAGTTAGAAAAAGCAACATCCGAGCAGCAGGTCCAATGTCGGGACATTCATTGGTAGGCGGTGTTGCTGACCACCCTACCAGTCGGGACACATCGGTGAGAGGAAATACGGTGTTATCTGCTTCGCACTTTACGTCACGTGTTGTATCAATTGGCGCTGCAATCGTTTATTTTCTTCTGTAGAATTTACTCTATTTTTTCATCCTGTAAACACCCTGTATCCTCGTTTTTATCCTCCATTTTACAGTAATATTTATCATCAAATTTTCCTGAATTTTCAACAGTTCATGTAATCATTTGTGTGTTTTTATATAGCACTGAGTGTGAATTTCTCATTAACTCAGCGCGTTATTTACTCTTTTGTATGATTTTTCTCTCTTTCTAAATGATTTTGGATTACATTTTCAGGATTCATATTTGCGGGCCACAGATTGATTATTGTTGGTGTAGAATTCAAACTTCTAAGCTGATTGTGTACAGTGCGATAATCTACCTACATCAACCTCATGGCAAAATAAATGGGGTGTTTCCATTTACCACTAATCCCTTGGGTAATAGGGAAAATGTAGTTTCAAAAATTAAAGTTTTATAATTTGTAGATTCAAAAGCCACAGTCTAGTGTTTACGTTTATCAGCAATGCGAGCATCGATTACATATATTTTGGTTGGTCTATTTCAGTTCTTTTATAAAGTAAGTACTGATGGAAATACTAGAAAATAAATTCTTAGTTTGTGTTATCCAGTTTTCCATGCATAAAAATAAGAAACAATACACATACTGAACTTTCCACGCAATCAATTTACTGCATTAAGCCTCTTTAGCTGACATGGGGGAAAAGCCGATATGCCGTGAGATTGACTATCATGTCGGAAAATTCGAATTTTGAGGCATGGCAGATAATTTGGGGCTCATTTCAAAAAAAAAAAAAAAAAAAACATTTAAATTAAAAAAATAAATAATAATTAAATTAAAAAAAATCTTTTATATATTTTTTCAGATTTACGTAAATTATTTATAATTAATATCATGATTTTTTTACGCCAAGATCATCATCATCATCATCATTATTATATTCCAAAACTGCTACTATAGATTTATGGTAACCAAAATAGAAAATAAAAAACTTTGATTCGAATCTGTTTAAATATCATTTAAAGACAGCATCAACTGCACTTTTATATACCTCGTTAAGCTAAGATTGCAATCATCGAACATCGCTAAATTAAATTTTCCAATTAAAATCCTATCCGCGAATTTTGGAGCACCTGACTCTGATTTTGACCCTGTACCTGAAAATTAGTTAGACTCCGACTCCCCGACTTCGACTCTGACTTCGTAGCTTTGGCAAAAATTTATGCACGGAGGAAAAACACGGCTCCGACTCCGACTCCGCAAATATTTGCAGAGTTACGGACTTTAAGGGAAATGCCTGGTTCTAACTCCGAGTCTTTGAATTAAATACCTTTGGCTGCCGAATCTAACTCTTTTGTCCCAAAATGAGATTGACTCCAACTTCGACTCCGCAGCCATGGTTTTGACTGTGATTAAAATTATTGTTAATATGATTTTTTTTTTTTATTTTCACCTTAAAGTTCTAATTTATGTATTCAGTTTTTGTTGGAGAAATTCGGAGTCTTTTAAGTTTCTACTTAAAAATGCGCATACGATTTTGTTTTCGACAGTGAAAATTATTTGTTTAAGTTTACATTTTATTGTTTTATTTATTTTTGAAGTTACGTTAACTCATTTTTAAAATTATTTTTTACATCAGGGGAAAAACAAACATTTTTTTTTGACATGATGTATTATTTTAATGAGCTTATTAAATTTATTATTTTTTTCTTTTTGGAAGTGGTTAAAGATTTTTCTTTATCTTTACTAATAATAAAGTTAAAAGTCTCTCTGTTTGGATATCTGGGTGTCTCTCTGTCTGTGTAGCGCATAGACCGTTCGGCCGATTTTCATGAAATTTGGAACAATGTTAGTTTGTAGCATGGGGGTGTGCATCTCGAAGCGATTTTTCAAAAATTCGATTTTGTTCTTTTTTTATTCCAATTTTAAGAAAATTTTACCGAGCAAATTATTACAACGTGAAAGAGCAAATTACGAAACTATCATAACGTGGAACTGTAACATTGGCGAGCAAATAAACATAGCAAATTGGTGTGAAATTCGTCATCCATTATTTGTAAATATACAGGCGAACCAAACGACCTTTTAATTTTCAACTACGGACAAAGCCGTGCAGGTACTACTCACTAGTAATGGAATAAAATGTATTTGCTACTTTGCTTAAAACGTGCTGCTACTTCATTTGTTCGTTTATTTATTTTTTACGCATCTAATTCTTTAGATAAGCATGGCATATTTTATTTCTAGAAATCGGCTTAAAATATTTTAAAAAAATTATGGTATAAATAATTTGAGATTTAGCTAATTTTGAGAATTTTGATTAGATACCAGAAAGGCGATTGGTATACGAGAAAGTAAGCTCGTTTAAGTGCTCTCAAAATAAGATTTGGTAATCTCAGAAAAATACTTACTGATTTCATGGAATCACACAAAACGTTGCTGCAAACTCCCAACCAAAACTGACTTACCAAAACTGATTTCAATTTCTGGAACCATTTCAGAAATAAATTCAAAAAACTATGGCAAATATATCGAGCGCAACAACTACGATAAAACGATTATATCATGCGTTTAGGCAAGCATTAAATAAACATTTAAATATCAGAACAATGTAAATTATATCAAACATTGTTTTGGAGTTTCAAAAGCATTTACTCAAATCCGACCATTTTACCGTAAAACTACGATGCTGTAGAATAAATAGTTTAAACAAATGATTCTCTGACTAACCAATTGTTCTGCTCTATTAAAATCAAAAGCGCGTATAATGGAACTCATATTCGAGAGTAGTTTTGCTTACTTGAATTTTAACTCCGATCCTATTTGAAATTCCTGGTTCTGTATGATTAATTGCTGTTTGTACGATATTGATTGCGGAGCTGTACATTAATCAAATGAACAATTGAATTTTGAGAAAAACGGTCCTAAGCTACGATATTAATGTGGAAGCATTCTCTGCAAAGCAAACATGAATAACATTTAATAACTTTCCAAATTTTTCAATAACTGATAAGTAAAACAATTCAGAATTTAAACAAAGGTAGTGCTTGTTTTTTTTTTTTTTTTTAAGTTTTGCTTGAGTATTTCCAGATTAGTTTTTGAATAAGATGATGATTTTCCTGCTAAATTTTACATTACAAATTGATAGCAATCTATTTCTGATGTGACGCCTAAAAGTTTACTCAAGATTTTTTTCTGTCTTATATAAAGGGTCTGGGGAAAAAACATTTAAGTTTTTCTTTAAATATAAAACTAATCCACTGTTATTTTTTATTGCTGGTAAATCTTTCGGATTCTTATCATTATTATTATCATTTTTTTTCTAATTTTTTTTTTTTTTTTGCGAAGAATGCCAATACAGAGAAAGTTATTCAGTGATAGAAATTATTTTGTTCCAAATAAAGGACTAAAAGGACTATGCTCTGTTTACACCAGTGGGAGCTTGAAGGAAGATAATTAATTGTTAAAATTAACTGCTTTATTATTCTATCCATTTTGTTCTTAATTTGCTAATTTCAAAAACCAAACCATCCACTCTTGAGCAAAGGGAGAGTGAGTCCATGAAACGAAAATCTTCTACCGCACGCGATAGCTCATATATTTTAAAAAACTAGCTGCGACGCCCGGCTTTGCACGGTCCACGTCGAAAATAAAAGTTACGACAAGTGACGCGTGTTCAACACTTAGGCTTAAATGAAGAAAAAAAAAACCCCTGCAAATCACTACAATTTTGCGGCAGATTGCGGAAAGATAACCAAAAAGTAAACCTTTTAAATCCTCCGATTGCAGGAAAACCCTTTAAAACAAAGCAAAAATTTTACTTGTTCATATTCGAAAAAAAAATGGCAACAGATCTTTCGTCTCAATGATTTTCTTCACGCTATAAATTTCAATAAAAGCATTGTTGCGGAAAGTTAGGATAAAGCACTGAATAATAATTTAAATGGAGGAAAGCATTCGAAAAATAGGGATTTTATGCCGAAATCTAAGTGTCATAATTAATATATAGTTTTTAATTGATATCTCCGCTAATTATTATCGGAAGATTATGTTAAATAGCCAAACATAACGACGGGAAGATTACGAATCCATCCATACCTGGTTCGATGGTCAGTTCGCTTTCGTTCGGGAGAAGAAACTTGGACATAGGTACATAAATAGATACATACGCTAAATTTTTAATTATATAAGATAGTCAGTTTTAAACGAGATTCGCAAATTTTTGTTGCTTAAGGAATCACTAAAGTGTAAGGTAAAACACCAGTAATGGCCACTTCAAGTTTCTTATATACTTTGAAGAAAGAAATGAACAATAATAGTGTGATTTTTTGTTGGTTGGAAACTTTAACATTGAATCATAGAGTAAAGAAATTACATAGAGAGGCCCGCTATACTAAGAAATTGAAGCCGGAAGTTGCACCTCTGTATCCCAAGATCCTTAGCTTCTTGAGATACATCTTGATTCAAAACACTTCATTACTGAATCTCAATTGGTTGTTAATTTAAACTTAGATATAGTTGCAAGTTTATGAAGCACGTTTTGAAATTGCATTAAAACATGAATTGAAATGCACACCAATCCGCCAGCTACTTTATACGGTCCCTTTGCGAGATTGGTAAAACTATTCTCGCGAAGCGATCATGTTATCATAACCCCGCTCATCATTGCACCGCTGTATCCCGTAATTCCGGCTTCAATTTCATCTCCTTTTTACCATAGACGGTGGCCTCTCGATATATATTTCTTTACTCTATGAATTGAATCAATTTTATTCATCAGTTATTTGAATTTGAAGTAAACAGTGTAAATTCTTCGGATGGAAAAATGTCAGATGGACACAACTGAAATCTTCAGATTTTGGAGTAGCAACTATTTGATAAAATTTGAGGTTTGGGAAAAAGTGGATAAAAATTGAACAAATTGAAATTCTGGCATTTTTAGAAATCGGGGCGATTTAGGAAGAGTTGGGCTACAATACGCTCATTGAGTTTCAAGATGGGAAATTCATATTGTAGACCCACAGTTAAAAAATATAATTCACTGTGGTCACTACTAGTGCGTTTTAAACCTTGAAGCGGCCACTATACTGAAGCACTGGCCACTACTAGTGTGTTTAGCTTATGTGATTTCTTAAGCAAAAACATTTTTATTACCTTCCAAATTGATTATTTTTTAAGGAAATATTTATGAGCTGTCATGTTTGGGACAAAATGACAGCATTTCCGTGGAATGGCACAAATGAAGTTTTTTTACATTTAAAATTGAATTTCATCTTTTTGCGAAACATATTTTGTTCACAACAAATGTTGTATGAATATTTTGGCCAGTTATGTTTTGTTTAAGGTACAATTAATATCACAAAGTAGGCTTTGTATTAGACATCCTAGAGTTTGAAAGTATGTTTACCCTTATACAAGCTATCTTCCCAATGCATTTCTATGATGATACCTTCTAAGCTTCTCTGAGTTCAGGGAGATTTCGCTATTGTGTTTTCTTCTAAGAGAGCATTTAATGCCTTCGGAGAGCCTCTCATTTATTTTAGCCAGGAGATACCGGTTGAAGTCGAAAATACCTAACAGCTGTTAATCTTTATTTTTTCATTTTCTCTCAGGCCTCATACAAAAGAAAAACAAAGAATTACTTCTTCGGAGAAGAGATATCATATTTCTAGAATTATTCTTTGGAAATCGGAATCGATTGCGACGTCCTTTTATTTGGTAAATTTCTTCTATTAAACGTCTGTAAAATGAAAGGATGAAGTTACGTCTACGAATTAGAAACAATTACGAAAAGTTTTTAGAAAATTCTTTATAGTTTTAAAAGATACTCGCGAATAAAGTTCTTGTTTTTTTTTTTTAATTATTTTTTTTAATGAGAAGCAATTTTCAACTTTTTGATTACTTCAATATGCTGATATGATCTTTCAGTTATTAGATATCCGAAAATATGATGCATGTAGTTTTTATGTTATCCGACTGCGTTAAAATTGACATTTTCGATGAAATATTCGTAATTTTTCGAGCAATCACGATTGCTTATTGCTTTCATTTGACTGTTTTGAGGTCCTATGTTTTTATTTTCCCACCAGCAAGCACCCTCTGCAGCACCACCGTCTACCGGTTCCTCACGATGCTGTTCCTCTAGCGAAACCCATCTCCAGGTTGCGTCAAAATCCTACACTTACACGCATACATACACGCACGTACACACACACACAAGCACATACACACATGTATACACCTGCACACACACACACTCAAACACATACACACACACATACACATACTCAAACGCATACACACACGCATACATACAGACACTTACACATACACACACACCTACACACACCTACCCATACACTCATGCCTGCACACAGACACAAACACACATGTCTACACACACCTACACATGCCCCTACACACAAACACACATACCCCCCCCCTCACATAAACACACACGCCTACATACACACACACAGTCGTGATTGCGAAAAACATAATTTAAACTCAAGAGGTCAAAATTCAAATTAATTTTTCTTTTCTTTATGATTTTGTTTTGTAGTTTGATTCATTAGCTTTCTAAAACTGTCTTAGTTTTTAATCTACGTGAAATTCCAACTGGAGTTATAGCTGTATTGTTACAGAGTCGTACACTAAACTCCAGATCGGAAATTGCATTCAAGTGCGTTTTCTGAAGATTGATATTTTTTGAAGTAAGCTGTCTGCTGTAACAATATCTGCAAAAGTTATTCGAGTATTGATGTGAAATTTTCGGAGATAGTTCCCTGCAATATGCTTGATGTTTTCCTCTAAACGCTAAGCTGAATTTCATTACTACGTAAAATTTTCATGTGGATAAGTTATAGTTTTGAAACATATGTAGTTAAAAAAAAAGAGCATTTGAAAAAATTTTCAAGTTATTTTTCAAAAAACAAAGGTCTTCGAACGCAGTCAGATGCCTTAAGGATGAACGAGTTTTCACTCTTTGACTACTTTAATTAGATGATATGACATTTATGTTATTAGAAGTAAGGTTATAATTTTTAAAGATGAACGATTTTTGATTCTCTGAATACATTAATTTGATATGGCCTTTCGGTCGATGTAGTTTTTAACGATGAAGATTTTTTATTCTGTGATTACTTTAACTCGCTGATATGAACTTCCAGTTGCAGAATCTTTACAGTAAAACGCTTTTCAACTTCAGCTGCGAACAAAATTATTGATACCAGGGGTGTCAAAAATGAGTAGCAGATAGAATATATTCCTGTTTTCAGCTAAGAGGCAGTTCACTGATCTTTCTGGTACACTGGTGGTCAAGTCCTTAAAAAAGGAAGCGTCGCTTTAGAATGTGCAAACTCTAGATTTTTGAAACTAATTTTATACTGATTTGGAAGGGAATGCTTGGTAAGTAAATAATTTAAGTAAATAAAATAAGTAAGTAAGTAAGTAATTAAAACCGATTGGTTGCGTTGCAAAATAAAATCTCTGGATATTTTTCACTAAAATCATAAAATCATCCGCTTCAATGTTTAGTGCAAAAGTATTTAAATGCAGCAAATAATTTGAGACAAAATGTTCGACCTAAATCTGTTCCTCAGAGACAAACTTTAGTCCGAAAATGGAGATTTCCAAGTTTTTACTGCATTGTATGTCGAATCGTACTCCACATTGAGCCATAACAACGCCAATTCGAAAAACAAAAGTTCTTTTTTTGCAGTAGACGATTTTTATAGCGTTCTTTAAGATATTGTTCCTTGAAATAATTATTGAGAGATCAATTTTAGTATTTATTACAAGAAATTTTCATTTTATCATTTTTTAGATTATTACTGTCTATTACAATAATAGCAATTAGAAAAAAAATGAATTACAGTTCTTATTTACATGATGTTTGAATTTCTTCCCCGATCTTGGGAATTTCGTGAGTTCAGTCTTGGGTTTTGCGAAAACTCCAAATGGCAGCCCTGGTAGCAACACGTCGGATCACTACTTTCTTACGGAGTTAAATCTCCAAAACGCTCACCATTTTTAACTTTGTTTCTGTCACTCATCATTCTTAAAACGGTTAAGCCAGTCAAACGTCCTTTTCTTTTGAACGAAGGATTACCCAAAATCATCTTCATCGGGCGGTAAGGGCTCAGTTTCCGTTTAATTGACAAGTTGAAAATAAATATATTTGTCTGACGTCGCATCATCTCGGCTTCATGGTTCGAGGAACGTACACAGACCATTTCATCACCAACAGTAATTTCCGCCTGGCTACTCACACTTATTACGACACACGCACCTGCCTTGATTAATTCTAAAATGTATCTTAAATGTCAATCAAGCTAATGATTAACGCAGTGCTGAGAGTGAACAAAAGTTGAAGTAACGCTTATCAAAAATATCAAATTATTTATCTTTAGGTAAATTTCTCCGTGAAAACTTATCAGGAAAATATTTAGTGGGTTATTTATTTCATTTCTGACCCCCTGATACCGTCCTTGAGGCATTAACGTTTAATATTAACCCTCTTCCATATTTTCAATTAACTTGGTTAAATGGTATTCAGGAGTCTGTTAGTTACAACCAAAATTGTACTTTTCTCCGCACCCCCCCCCCTTAGCTGTGAGCCTTAGGTTCCACCGCCCGGGGGGTCTATGGCTAACTACCAGCTCCTGCTAACAGAGTCGTAGCGAGAAATTTTTATTATAGTATATATTTTTTTACACCTACGCAGATCGATAGACTGGTAGATATCTATAAATTGATATTAATAGATAGATGAATAAATATTCGTGAACGAAAACAAATTAATAGATATAAATATAGATATAAATAGATAATTAGGAACATAGATAAATAGATATAATAATAAATTTATGGATAAATAAAAATAGATAGATGGACAAAGCGATAGATATATCAATAAATAGACGTATAAATAGAAAGAAGAATATATAAAAATGATAGAGAAAGAGTTACACAGGGAGATTGTAATTTTAAAGTTCCGATATCAAAACGCTCCAATTTAAAAACAGTAACTTGATATTTCACCAGATCAGTCATGATGCCACAGGATTTTTTTTTTTTTTTTGGTGAAGGAAAAAGAAATAGCTCTAAAAAAAAAGCCGATAGATAGAGTTGTCAGGGTAATTTCAAACAGCGTTTCTCAATCTTCTTTGACTCACAAACCGTAAAAAAATGTAAAAAAAAAATAAAAAAATCCGTGGATCGGTGAGAGTTTTTTCTTTTTGTTTGCCCTTTTCAACATAGTAAAAAAAAAAATCTGCTTGGAATTAAATAAATGTGCAATTAAGTTGATTGCACGATTTTTTATTATTTTTTGATTTACCCCCAATAAAATTTTCAAGTAAAGATTCGTGATGTGTTAATTCTATGTAAGAGTAAAACCACCAAACATATGTAAAGTGATTAATACATTAACGGATAAAGCACCGTATAAAATGGTATTATTAACAATATTATTCGAATAAGGAAAGTTTTTTTAAGCGGATAAGTGAAAATTTTCGAGGACCAGTCAATGTTTCCAGACGGTTGAGAATTGCTGATTTAAAGGGAAAAGCGGTCATGCAACTGAAGGGATTCGTAAAACAGGGAAATGTTGTATACCAATTAAATAATGTCGATTGTAAGTGCTTACAAACAATTTATTAAAGTTTCCAACGAAATAAATGATAGTGTCAGTGTGATCTTTACTAATAATAAAGCTGAAACTCTGTCTCTGGATTAGTGGTTGTCTGTTACGCGCATTGCGCCTTGACCGTTCGACTGATTTCCATGAAATTTGGCACAAAATTTGTTCGTAGCATAGGAGTGAGCACTTCGGAGCGATTTTTCGGAAATTCAATTTTGTTCTTTTTTTACTCCAATTTTAAGAATATTTTACCGAGCAAATTATCATAGCGTGGACGGACAAATTACCACAACATGGGCTTGCAAATTACTATAACGTGGACGAGTAAACTACCATATCCGACCATGGGCCAGCAAATGAACACAGCAAATTGGCGAGAAATTCATCATCCATTATTTGTAAATATGCAGGCGAACCAAATGACCTTTTAATTTTTCTACTACGGGCAAAGCCGTGCGGGTACCACTAGTAAGGAAATAAAAGGAGCTTAATGAAACGGTACCTTATGGATGAGCAACGTATTAGGTCTTCAAAGTTACTTCAACGTACTTGAAAAAAGGAAGTTATGATTTCGTCTGCGGCTTTTTATGAATGTTTTCTGATTATTCCAAGAACACTGGACCTATCTGCAAATTTTGGAACTATTTTTTACCATCACCAAACATATTCCCATCTCCACGACTGTTCTAATAAAATATCAAGTCATTCTGAGCAGTATAGTTTTTAAATTAGAGCATTTGAAATCGGAACTCTAAGTACAATCGCCCTGAATACTGTATTTTGGAAAATCGTAGACCCATGTAGAAATTGTATTTTTTTCAAGATAATTTTTTATTGACGATGTGCTGTAATTTATTTTGCTTGCTGGGTTATAACCTCCTATCCCTATTTCGCTATGTCATTGCCTGCCAATGAAACATATTTTCATTCATAGGATGTATTTTTCTGCGAGCGCATGATTAGAAATATTTGCCGTTTAGCTATCTAAAACTTTATTTTCATTTATTATAGTTAAATACAAATGTAATCTCAATATTTATTTGAATATAAACAATCTGTTTTGATAACATTTGGTGTTTTATAAGAATTTCACTTGTCAATATTTGCGTTGTCATTCGAAAATATTTTGCGATGCCTCCTTAAACAACTGAAAATTTTCCCTTAATATGAAGCAAGGAAAATATCAGGAAAATGCGTAATAATTTAAAAGAAATATTTGTCCATGTTCTGTTTATGTTTTCTTAGAAGTCTCAAATAATAATTGCTTTGAAAGTTTTCAGGATTGAGAAAAGAAGCAATTAACTGAGTTTTATCACGACCATTCTAACATAATTCATTATTAAAAATATAAATCAATTTACAGGTTGTTTGACATTAATATTTCACACAAAAACTAGTTTTGTAAATTAAATACATTAATTTTATGCATTTTTTCGTCTGATTTTCTGTAAAATAAAAATTTAACACACCGCAAATATTCAGACACTTTTTGAATACGTTATCAACACTTTTCGAACACGGATACTTGTCCCCCCTTTTTTAGAGCACTTTTAAGCACACTTTTTCGGATAGTTTTCAAAAATTTATATAGTGTGTAACATTAAAATTTCACGCAATAACTAGTTTTGTAAATTAAAAACATGAATTTTCAGTATTTTTTAATTGCAGAATAACAATTAAATACTACACTGCCAATCTTCATAAATTTAAAACACTTCTGAGGACGCTTTTCAAAACAATTATTTGGTTCAGCACAGCTTTTAAGCACTTTTGGGAGCGCATTTAAGAGCATTTTTGAAGCACTGACACGTGTCCCTTCTTTCAGAACACTTTGTAGCACACTTTTTACAGCACTTATGGAACACAACGGGGGTTATACCAGTAGTTTTTGCTATTAATTTTACAGCAATCTCGCGCAATAGCTGTCCACCGCAGCTGTGCAATGAACGTTCTTCGACCTAGGAATTTCCAAAGCCCTAGATCGTAGCTTGAGTAGAGACAAGACCGCCATCTTGGGGCTAAATACCACTTTCTTCCTATGTCTGCTATTCTGCTGAAGTAGCGCGTTTTGCTTCTGGATTGTTGATTAATGAAGAGTTAATAAGGAACATTAATCAAGAAACGAAACACGCTACTTATCGATTAGACATAGGAAGAAAGCGTCGTTTATCCCCAAGATGGCGGACGTGTCGCCACTTTATTCTACGATTCAGTTCAGGGATTTAGGAGCTCTATCCTTTTTGACGCCCTTTTCAACAGAAGTGACAAATATTCATGGCAACAAAATTTCTAGTTATTATGCTGAGAGAGTCTATTGATTTGTAGTTGAAGAAAACTGCTAAAGTTGTATTTGCAATAACGAAAGCGATGATTTCACAAGTGTGCCCCAAATATGTCCCTAATCTGCTCTCCAATGTGCCCTAAATCTTTTCTCAAATGTCTTCTCAAATTTAAGTTCACAAATATCCTGAGCGGGCCACATTCGGAAAAGATTCGGAGCACATTTCAGTGCACTTTGTTTTTGACAGAGTGCATTCGGAACACATTTAAGTGCACATTCAGGCAACAGCAACACCTTTTCTGAATTAAAGTGTTCCATATGTATGCGTACTGGGAATTTGCAGGGTAAAAGTAACAAAAATCGAAAAAGAAAACAAAATATGAATTCTAGAAAAAGTATCATCCTATGTTTAAAAAAAATTTAAAATAAAAAAATCGAATGTATAAAAGGACGTGGTGTACATGAATTTACCATTTCTAACTGCAAAACGTTTTTGAATTGATGCTTAAGTATTGGAAAGCCTTAAAACCTGTATAATATTTGCAATGATGTTTGAAAAGTTTCAAAAGTCCATTATCATCAATTGTATGCTTGCTTAACTTCAGCCCTGAAAAATTAATTAGTTAGCTGTACTAACACTTACCTTTATAAAAGCTTTTATTCATATATTTATTTTTTTGGCATCGATTAAAAAGTTTGTCCCACAAACCGAGCCAAATCTGAACCGGTACAGGGTGTTTTGCTAAGCATCTCCAAAATTCGCTAAAATCAGCTGTGTGTGTTTCTTAGCTTAACAGAAAACGGCAAGGCACTGATTTTTATATCAAAGTAAATGTTTTTTGGTGCTTAAGTTATGTAATTCTTATATATATATAATAACCAATGATCGGGCAACACGCGAGTTTCAACTATGAAACTCGCGCCACGGCACTATAATTTGATAATATTTTTTAGTAATGTTTGACATGCAGGGAAAGGCTTTATCGTGGCAAAGCTGAACTCGATCCGGTAACTTAACTGTTTTACTGGTGAGACTTTCATTCCAGGGAAATGAAGAAACGAAATGGCGGTCAACAATGAACGCTATCTACTGCAGTTTAGGGTTCATCCATTGGAGTTAGGGTTACAATATCAATTACCAAAATATCACCAAACATGCAATGGTTTCGTTCAAATTTAGAAGAATAGAAGCAATTTTCACCCGTCATACCTTGACGGGCGACTTTCTAATTTAGTAAATATTCGTTATATTACAAAAATATAAGATTCTGCATCAAATATTTCGGGAGATATTTTTACGCAGATAGCATGCGTGACGTCATTATTTCATTTTTGATGCACCAAATATTCAGTAAGTTATTCAAAGTTTGATACTATTTTTCTTCAATGTTTGACATGCAGAGAAATGCTTCATTCTGACAAGGCTGAACGGGGTCCTCTATCTTAACTGTTTTACTGGTAAGACTGTTATTTTAGGACAGTAGAGAAACAAAAAAGGTCCACAATGAGCGCTATCTACACTGGTGGACAATTGCTAAGGACGGATGGCAATAGCAGCGTTAGCAACCACAAAATGGATGGCAAGGAAATGTGGAAATTAGCATAAGTTCGGGACACAGTAAGACGTGTTGTGAGTATGCAAACTTTAGACTCATGAAGTTGCTGGTCACGTGACAGGGCTGATAAGCGAAATAAAGGATTGGTCTCGTGATGACCATTGTTGTTCAAAAGCGAAGTTTGACGGGAAAGAAGCGATTGACGAACTTGCATTTTTCCGTATGTCTTCCCGGCATCCCTTAGATGATTTTACGGGTAGTTGTATGGTTGGCAACATCGAAGAAGGGCTGAAAAATTTAGATGTTGTCAGGGTGTTCGACGTCAGCCACAGGGTAGTTTCTAGAGTTTGGAAATCATTTCAAACAAATGGGATGTGTAGCAAATGTCACGAGGGAGGTCGTGTACGCAATACGACGTCAGCAGAAGATTGGTACTTGGTGCTAGCAATGAAAAAGAACCAGCGCAACACAGCTACTGAGGTAGCAAAGCAGCTTTCTGCTGCTACTGGCAAACAAATATCCCGAGAAAGTGTAGCCAGATTTTTGAATGCAGTAAGACTATACGCCCGTCAGCTTGTTTTGTACATCCCATTGTCTACAAGTCAGTGTTTTGCTCGTTTCTAATGATGTCTTCAGCATCGCATTTAGAGAGAAGTCGACTGGGCTTCTGTACTATTCTCAGATGAAAGCAGGTTCAGTCTGTCGTCTAACTGCGGACGTCAACTAACATGGCATTCGAGTGGTACAGCATACAAGCCAGCAAACATAAATGAGAAGGACTAATATCTTACAAGTTGTGTCATGGTATGGGTGGGATTATGATCAATGGCCGCACGTCGCTAGTGTGCTTCCAAACAAGACTATGACGGATAGTGAATCATTAGGGTTGTTCTACTGCCTCATGTTCACATGTTCTGTGGTGCTGTGGGCGATAAATTCGTTTTCATGGATGGCAACGTAACATGTCATTAACAATCGCTGTCCAGGAGTTTCTAGCTCACTCAAAATATTGAACCCATCGTATGGTCAGCACGTTTTAGAGATCTGAATCATATTGAAAATGTTTGGGATGCTTTGGGGAGCTGTCTTGCTGGTCGACAACACCCTCTAATACGCAAGGACACCCTTATCCGTGAGTGACAGAAAAATTAGATAAATTAACTCAACAGCTGCTGTATAATGTTATGTAAAGCATCACATGACGCGTGGAAGTGTACATAGCTTTCCATGGTAGCCATATCCCACATTGACATCTTACGTCGGAACGCCTGGGGGCGGTCATTACATTTATTCACTTTTACGTATTTAGCTCAAAATGAACGTTTCGTCCTTTTGAACAGTTTTCAACGCCTTCTGGATTTCAGAGAACAATAAATTATCGTCATTGCAATGTACTAGAGTTCTGGCATTAGTTTATTTCACTTGGCATCGAATTACACTTCCTTTTTACGCACTACGTAGCCCATTGGAATCCGTGCTTAGCAATTGTCCACCAGTGTACTTTAGGGTAAATCTATTGGAGTTAGGGTTACAATTTCAACTCGACAAACACGCAATTGCTTTGTTCAAATGTAGAAGCAGTTTTCACCCGTCATACCTTGACGGGTGATTTTCTAGTATATAATAAATAGCAATGAGGACAAGTTCCACAAAAGATGAAACAAGTGATTATTGCTTGGGAAGACAAGGTACTGTTGCGTTTTTCATGTAATTCTTATATTTTCCTAGTCAACAAATTATGGTACAACTATACTATTTTCATTATTTTTCATTGTTTTATTAAATACTAGTGGTACCTGCACGGCTTTGTCCGTAGTAGAAAATTAAAAGATCATTTGGTTCGTCTGCATATTTACAAATAATGCATGATGAATTTCTCGCCAATTTGCTATGTTCATTTGCTCGCCCATGTTCCATGTTATGATAATTTTCTCGGTAAAATTCTCTTAAAATTGGAATAGAAAAACAACAAAATCAAATTTTCGAAAAATCGCTTTAAGGTGTACACCCCCATACTATAAACTAATTCTGTGCCAAATTTCGTGAATATCCGCCGAACGGTCTAGGCGCTATGCGCGTCACAGAGGTCCTGACAGACTGACAGAGAGAAATTCAGACAGAGACTTTCAGCTTTATTATTAGTAAAGAAGATAACGATATTTCTTTCAAAAACTTCCACATTTGAAACAAACAATTTACTTTTAGAACTTCCATACGAAAATTTCAGAACCTGCTTTGTTGTTCAGAATAAGTGGAAAAACTTATCAAGACGAATCGCTCTCGGCTAGCACGAGAGAAACGTTTTAAATATTTCGAATTTGCTTCTAATCCAGTAGAGTTTTAAGTGATCTGAATTTTAGAGCTTCCTTTATTTACTCCCGAAAAGCTGAAGAACAATAAAATAACGCAATAAAGCTACCTTCGGGCTGCTAACTCAATCAAAATTCTTTGCCTATCTTGGATTACTTAAAGTTAAGGAAACTCTGCCGCTCGTACTACCCCTATGAAAAATTCATCAAGCAGGAGAGAAAAAAGAATCTAAGGAATAAGTGAAGATGGTATGAATAACAATACAAAAATGCTACCAGTGAACTCATAGAAATGAATTGCATAAAAAGTTACTAGGGAAAAAAAAACTTTTTTTTTTTGGTTCGAATGAATGAAGCAGAGGCGGCCGATACTTTCATGTACGTGGTGACCTGATCGTTAAGTCATCGGACTCGTGACTGCAGATTCAAGGTTCGATGCCAGCCGGTCGAAGATCCTTCGTGTATGCAAATGGCGACTGGTGCATATAAAATCTGTTGTGGTCACAAAGTCTTCCATGCCCTCATTCACAATCCATAACTTCAGAGAGTGATGGATCAGAAGGTTGCTTGACTCCTAGCCTGGATCAAGAAAGATAGTTGTCTTCGGGTTTACAATGTGTAGAGGTGAGCACGCGGGACTCTGAAATCTAGTGCAGTGAGAATCTTGAAAATTGTGGTTCAGTAGTCAAACAGTTCGATGAATAGAGTTTCGCAAAAGCATTGTTATCATTCATTTTTGTTTGTGGCATCGATTAAAAAGCTTGTCCCATCACCAACCCACTATAGACAGAGGAGGTAAAACAAAGCTATTATAAAAAGCGATATTTTGTATACCTCAGACCCAGACTTACGTAAGTTCAAAAATGTTCATTACTGCTTTATATGTGGAATTTTATTCCGCATCAAATCATCACAACGTAATGGGGTTGTTTCCTTCAGTCGAAAGTACTACTTTTAGTCCCTGAAATTTATAGAATAAGCAAAAAAAAAAAAAAAAAAAACATGTACCCTGAAAATACTTTTATTTTCCCAACAGTTATTTTTTAATTACTTTTTTAAAATGTCCAATTTTTCAAACAAGGCGTGGTCTCTATGACGTCACAAATGATGCACTTTGGCGCATCTTTCTACCATGTTTCCACGTTACGATACTCGAGAAGCAAATCAAATATGGCGCTCTTTGCTTGCTATGAACCATATCGTTGCCAGTACACGTGAGTAAAGATGCAAATTAAATATTTTGCTCTGTGAATGGCAACAGTGAATGACATTTCATCATTTGTGATGTCATCGGCAGAAGCGTAAACAATGAAAGCGCGCCGGTTAAAGTATTTTTTTTTCGTATTAAACTTTGACAAATTATTTTTAAAACGGTCAGATCCCATGTTTTTAAGCATGCTATTTCAGAAAAAAATACTTTTAAAATTTTGGAAACGACCCCATTCTGTAAACATTATTCCTGCACAAAAGAGTGCAAGCACTATCCTTTTGGTACACCAGACGAAAGTTTTTTCGCTCTCTTGCAGAGTAGCAGTAATGTGACTCATGTTAGTCTGGCTTTGAGATATAGCATTGATGAAGCACTAAACTCACAAATTATTGCATACACGTGTTTCAAGGTTGAAAGGAGGTTCTTTTTCAGCGCAGAAGATATGAGGGGTGAAGAAAAAAAATCCTCAAAAGTCACTAAAACCAGGGTTCGTACGCTCCTTCAAAACTCCTCCAATAATCCTTCGTTTAGGAAATTTTTTTGAAGGGCCCTTCAAACTCCTTCATTTTGGTTTTAACTCCTTCAAAACTCCTTCTGTTTTAGTTCAAAACTACATAATATCCCTCTATGATAGTAACTTTAAATACTTCGGTTGACAACTTTGTCGCAAGGGAGATTGTATAAGGACGATTTTAATATAGTAATTTTGTATATTTATTTTTTTCATAAAGATGTGATTTACAAATTAATCAGGGAAATCATAAAAGTTGAAGGTGAAAATATTATTGGATGACTAAGACATTTCATAAGTGATGTAAAACATGCTTTAATCGTGCTTGGCTATTTTTTCAACTTTTATGATAATTGTTTTTCCCTCCACCACACTCTCAGTGGCAAAATTCAGGTTGTTTTATTATTATGTAAATACTTAATAAAATAATAGTTTAAAAAACTAAAAAAACACGCTTTCATAGCAAATGAACTAAAAAGTGAAAAATAATCTTTGGATGATAGTAGTTGACCAATCACTTAATTTTAATGTAATACAAAAAACCGTGGCGGGGGGGGGGGGTGTCTATTTACATTTTTGCTTGGACAACAAATGGAAGAAATTCAAGACAACTGATAAGAAGTCCCCCACGCTTTTTTGTATTACATTAAAATAAAGTGATTGGTCAACTACTATCATCCAAAGATTATTTTTCACTTTTTAGTTCATTTGCTATGAAAGCATGTTTTTTTAGTTTTTTAAACTATTATTTTATTTTTCTGTTTTTACTTTCTTCTATATCTAATATATGGAAGAAAGTATTGGATTCGTGCAAATTTTCGAATTTCGAATTTTGACGGATTCGAACGTTTTGAGGTGTGCTGAGTCCATTTCGACTATTTTTGGAAAATGTCTGTCTGTCTGTGTGTATGTGTGTCACGTCTGTGTGTGACCAGTTTTTTGTGGCCGCTCTACAGCAAAAACTACCGCATGAAATTGAAAAAAATTTGGTACACATAGCTAAAAATAATCTTCAGAAAATCTGCAGAAAAAATTTTTTTTTGAAGTATTTTTCAAGATTTCTGCAGATTTTTAGACGACAAGCAAAATCTGCTTTTTGTCTTCAAAATAATCTGCAGAAAATCCACACAAAAAGTTTTCTTTTTAGTCTTCTTTTAATATTCTGCAGATTTTTTAAAGGTAAAAAAAATCTGCAAATTTTCTTCAATTAGATATACAGAAAATCTACACAAGAAAATCTCTTACAGTTTTCTCTAAATAGTTCGCACGTTTGTAGATATTTTATAGTCACCAAAAAGAAATCTGTATTTCAATTCAAATTATTTCTTAAAGTTTTATTACAGCATAAAAGTTTTTCACACTTTAAATGTTTTTATATTTTTTTTTTAGTTTTTAGAAAATTAAGCACATTTCTTTGTTTTTCTTATTAAAATCAGTAATAAATTACTTAAACTTTTCCCCCAAGAACTTTTATTTATATTTTGATAACTTAAATTGAAATTTAAAAGCATTTCAACACGTTTGAAACATTTACCAAATAAAAAATGTCTGTTTATTGTATTGTACAAATAATATGACATGAAAATCAATTTTAATATAAGTGCATGATTCAAATCAAATAAAAGTGAAATTACAATACATCATTTTTTTTTTTTTTTGAAAACAAAACGATATTGAATAACGCAAGTTATTACATGATTTGAAAGGGCTTTCAAAAATGTCATTTTCAAGAAGGATACGGATTAGAACAGAGTCAAATTTGTCTCACTTGGAGAAAAATCAGGAAATTGAAATTAAATAAGAACAAATATGACTTGAAATAATGTTCTCGAACGGCGCGCCGTTCGAGTACAAACGCACCGAACGCCAAGCCTCTTACCGTCCACGGAGGCCTCGGTCCGTCCCGCAATATTCGGGTGCCACAAGCACAAGGCTACGAGAGTAGATTACCCCTCGACCAGGTGACGCGTATTGTTTTTTTGCTCCGTCACGGAAACAAATAATTAGGGAAATTTTAAGTTCCATCATTGGAAACCCATGAAAACATATTGGATTCATGCCTCGGTTCACAAAAAGGTAAGACACTTTAAAATTCACCAATTGTTATTTGATTAAATTAACTTTTATTTAATAAGTATATTAGGGTTAGTTTGAAATGTTATGCCTAATCGGAGGTTTTTAATTTTTGAAATTTTTTCTTTTTCATCGATTGACTTAAAATTTTGAGCGAACATTTACGTTGTCAATATCTATTAATAAAAAAAATGTGTTACGATGTCTCAATAATAACCAGCCTGATTAACTTAATTACTTTCCACCACGTGGTCGATTTGGAGGAATTTTTCGAAATTTTTAATTTTTACAAATTGTTCTATTTATTATTTCGTCTTGAAACTTTATACTAATTTTACAATCATAGCGATGTATTTTTGTGACGAATTTGGTTTAATTATTTCAATTTGCATAAGCTTCAATTCAATAAAATTTAAAATTTAATTTTGGATGCGTAGTTCACGTTTTAATTATATGTTTTGTTAAACGAACATGAAACACCACTCTGCAGTGAATTTACTCATTTTTGTTAAAGAAATGTCGAAACTTAAAATTAAAAATGTTTTCGGATTTTTATTGCATTAATTTCATTTGTTATTAATTGTTATCTACTATTTTTAATTTGCTGGGTACATTTTTTGCAGTTTATCTACAGATTTTCTGCAGAATATTTAAGTATATTTGAAACATGCTTTCTTCACAAAATCTGCAGAAAAAAATCCGCAGAAAAAATCTGCAGAAAATTTGAGCATATTTGGAACACGCTTTCTGCAAAAAATCTACAGATAAAATCTGCAGATTTTCTTTAGAAAGCATGTTCCAAATATGCTTAAATTTTCTGCAGATTTTTTAAAAAGATTTTCTGCAGATTTTTTTTAGCTGGGTGCCCCTATGTGAACTTGTGCCCATTGGTTTTTGGCGCGAATTCCTCCAGGGGGGTGGAGCAATGGGACGTTTTTTGAGTTACGCGTGCTTGCTATTCCTCAGGAAGTAACTGACGGAATCAAACAAAATTTGGTCCACGTGTTGCCCCTAACAGGAGCAGGTGCTGATTCAATTTTGGTGTCAATAGCTGAAACGGGGGTTGAGCTATAGAACGTTTTTTGTCGTCCATTGTGACTGCTGTATCTTAAGAAAGAATGAACTGAATAAAAGAAAAATTTATCGGCAAGTAGCCCTTAGTGGGTATAAGAGCTGATTTTATTTTGGTGCCAACAGCTAAAAAGGGGGTAGCGCAATCGCCCATTCTTTTTTTCCATTGTGAGTGCCCTATCTCAAGAAGTAATGCTACGTTCTGGTTGAAATTTGGAATATATGTGAATCCATACGTAAACAGGCTTTGGTTCAATTTTGACTCCAATCGCTCCAAGAGGTGTTGATTTTTTTTTTTTTTTTTGCGAATAAAAATAGCTTTATTAATGCAACAATAAGAAAGATAAATCGTAATAGATTGTCGTCTGCGTATTTCTCATGATTTTAATTGTATAGAAATGATCGGAAATATTATCTCAATGATTTAAAATTTTTAACTGTTGCCATCTTATGTTTGTTAATAAACAAAACATTTGTAATTAATTCAAGCACGGCTTTTAAAGTAACTTTCAATTTTAGCTCTTTGCTTTGCTTTTACAATAATTCTGACATTGGGATGGTCGTCAAGTTTTTGCATGTGTAATTTTGTTTTTGTTAGGAATATTGCTTTCTCGTCAAGCATGGGGAGGGATCAGAAAAAGGAAAAATATAGAAGAAAGTTTCGTGATGGCCACAACATACTAGTTTAGTCTTATGTTGGAGAATTGTCAGGTAAAGTTTTTTTTTTTTTTTTTGTGCTGTATATGAAAATTTGAATCAGATTGGGACTTAATTGACGAAGTTATTTATAAAACGAGTGCGAGGTAATATCTTAAAGTTAAGACAAGGGCACCCCGATGGGAAGCTACTGTGAGCCATCGATGTATATCTGCGGAAATCATATTTATATTACTTTGAAAATTTGAGATGCATTTGAATAAAATTTTTGTTCAACAATGGTCTGATCAGCAATGACTTTCCAATTGAAGGCTCACCTAAATTTTGGCATGAAATTAGTTCAAAACAATTATATTTCATGTTCTAATTACCTCTGAACATTGGAACAAATTTTGTCTGATGCAGAAAAATTAAAGGTTTTTGTAGATATTTTTAAATAATTTTTGCGAGCATTTTTTAATGTATTTTTTTAAATTTTTCCTTTTCCACATTGTTGGATTTATGCCAAAATATTGATTAAAATTGGAGGAAACTAACAATTAAAAGAGTTAATTAATTAATTTGATTATAGAATATTGCATTGTCATCGGGTCTGAGGTCACGTGCCAAATTTCAAAAGAATCCGATCGCAGGAAGTGGGCAAAATTTGAGCTGCAAGATTCCGTTACAAGATACATACATACATACATACATACATACATACAGGTGAAGCTAATAAAAGCGTGTTAAAAATGCATAAGTAGATGTACTGTATTAAGTGATGTCATGCCTTGAGGGTGAGACGGGTTCATGAAATTGACAAGGGGGGACAAAATTGTGACAAAAAGTGACATCACACAGTTATTGTAACAATATGTTTATAAAAAACTAGCATTCCCGTACCCGGCATTGCTCGGGTAGTGGAATTAGCTGGGGTTAACAGTGCTTGGTGCACCTAGTTTCGAAAATCCCCTGTAATAATAATTACTTATTTTAATATATAAAAATCTTCTGTACGGACGTTTGTCACCATAAGGCTTTTAAACGGCTGGATCAATTTTGATCAAATTTTTTGTGTGCAAGCATGGTTTCGAAGTGCGATGGATCGAATCGGAAACGTTTTTGTTAATTAATTAATTAATTTGAACATTGGATGGTTATACCTCCCAAATGATTAATATTTATTTTAACCTATTGTTGAGCGAGAACTGAAATAAATATTTAACCTGTTGCCAAAGGACAATAAGAAAGCCAGTTCTGCTTTTTGGAATGAAATTTCCTACTGTGATATGTCAATTGAGAATAGATAAAACGTAGAGAGAGAATGAAGCTTTCCATTTCTTAAAAGCAACGATTTTAGGTCCCGTGATATATTTTAAAGTAAAGTACTGGATGGTTCACGCAAAACGTGTGTTCTGTCGTCGTAGTTGAACCATGTGACCGGATCGGTGCTTTAGGTTTTCTTAACCAAATGATCAGAAAGTACCGTACCTAGCAACATTTGTTTCTCGGCTCAAATCCATCTGAGTTTTGGCACCAATGTCAAAAATACTTTAAGGATTATCTAATTAATCAGTACATTATTAAAGGATAAAATGATGGAATTTAAAGCCGAAACAAATTTTATTTTCGTCCAGATAAATTACAACAGGGTAGTTCTGTACACAAACGATCAGTGCAGTGGACGATCTTTATCTTTGGTGGAAAGAACAAATTAGGCAATATATGAAGTTTAAAAAGTTTTCGTTCAAAAGATCGGAGCGCTAATCGATCGGAGTTGGCTTCGCTCACTTATCGGCTGGATTACAGTAACGTGGTGGCTTGGCGACTTTGGCTGTAAACAATAGAGTTGTGTGATCATTTGTTTACAATTTAAAGCTACTGTTAATGTAATTTATTGTATATTTTGTTTATTTGGCGAATTATTTCCAATTGCAAAGAGTTGCTTTTCGTTTTTAAAGAGTTTTTAGTCATTTTAGTTGAAGAAAGCGTTTATTTTACATCGTTAGGGGTGGGGGAGGGATGAGTGATTTTCGCTTATTCAGAAAACTGTTTTTACCTTTATCATTTTTTATACGATATCTTTTTCATTGTTTTCTTCTTTTTCATATGGGGGATGTTGCAACGGGATTTCCCGTTTGTTTTAGATGGGTAGTTAGTTTTTTACACTTAATATCTGAGGACGCTTTTTATCCTTTGAGTATGGCTGAAAGAACAAACCATCAAGTACGGGAGAAAAAATAGTTAATAAAACAACTGCTCAGTGGGCATTAGATAAATCAAGTTGTAATAAATATACGCATTCTGACACCAAGCAGCTTAAAACCTTTTCTTTTTACTTATTTTTTTCAACAAAACTACTTCAAACACTTGATAGTTTATTGAATTTTTTTTACTTTTCAATTTACAAAGTTTGAACAGAACAACGTCTGTCGGGTCCTCTAGTTACCTATAATTTTTCCTAATTTTGGGAGGATCCCGGGGTCCCTGGACTCCTTATATATATGCCCTTGTCCGTAACCGATCTTTAACTGTTATTAACGATCCTTTTAAAGTATTGATTATCTTTGCAAACACAGACCATCCACATTTTATTGTTATACCTATGTTTAAGCAAGAACTTCTTTGTATATAACATTTTTAGTTTTTTTTCCTGGTGCTATAACATTGGCCGTGTGAAAAAAGTCTTCTCTTAAATCGATCCCTGCTACTTTTAATGTATGTCCTTGTGACTTATTAATGGTTATTGCAAAACAAACTTTAACAGGAAACTGCACTCTTCTAACTTCAAAAGGATAGTCCGCCTGTGATGATGTTCTTAAAAACTACGTTTCTAGTTTTGAAAAAATAAAAGCAAAAGACAGAAATATTATGATTTGACTTGAGAAAAGCCTCGAAGAATCACGTGAGAAACAAAAACAATATCAAATTTATAGTTCGCTATCGACCAAAAGTTGAGATGAAGTACTGAATAATGATTTGAATGGAGGAAAGCCTTCGAAAATAAGGAATTTGAATTTCAATGATAGGTTTTAATTTCGCAGAAATTAAGAGGTTTTAATTAATTTCTCCTGAACTAATTGAGATTTCAAAAAATCCTTTCTTAGTGGTTACTTTCGTAATCATGCGGACATGCCTGCCAAATTTCAAGTCTGAAGCTTCAGCGGTTTCGGCTGTGCGTTGATATATATATATATATATATATATATATATATTATCTCAGGACATTGATTTTTATATATTAAGATATGACATGTGAAAAGAGGAGGAGTAGGGTCATGTGTGACACTTTGTAACAAAGCGGAAGTTGGTCAAATATGTTGAAAAAAAGTGCGACATCATTTAATGACAACCCATTAGTACTCCTTCAAAATCTCATTTTACTCCTTCAAATCTCCTCCAAAACTCCTTCACTTTGTTTTTGAAATTGAGTACGAACCCTGAAAACGCATGCATGCAATAATTTCCAATTTTCGTGCTTCATAAACACCCCCTCCCCTCCCTATTTCTTTTCCAACGAGAGTGCTTGAAAGAAAATTAACAACAAATAAATTCTGTAAGAAGCAAGTAACGTAAGAAATTAAGAAGTACATAAATATATGAACACGATCAAAGAAGGTAGTTGGTTTGCACCGAGTCGAGTCACAACAAAAAACAAGGTCTGATGTCATTAACCCTGTTTTTGATCCTTGAAAACTATCCAGAGCGAGAGCGACAACTGCAACCGTAGAAATGCTATAAAAATGTCGAGATATGTTTTCAGTTTAGTTTCGTTTTATTCTCTTGATCCTCCACCTTTTGGTTATTGATATATAATTGGAATCTCCCCTGGGAGAATTCTTTTTTGCTCTTGAAATCCTACAGTCTTCATCTTTCTTTGGCGTCAAGAAGTTGGTTTTTTCATTTTGTACTATCCAGCGATAAAAGGTTTCGGCAAACTTTCAGAAATCTCTTTATTCTATAGCCAGCCGGATGTTTATGTCTTGTGCTATGTGACGTTACTACAGCCAAAGTTAATTATTTACTCTAAAAGTAGGGAGGGTGGTGCGTAGTGAGACGAAAACAGGGACGGACTTGGTTTCCCTAGAGACCGCTTACCTTGACTTCCAAAGGGTTAAAAAAGAAATTTAAAAAAAATGTATATATATAATGAAAAAAAAACGAAGGTACGAAAATAAATAAATAAATAAAAAACAAAAATTTTAAAAATTAAAAAATAAAAAAAAATAAAATAAGTAAATAAAATAAAAAACCGAAGCCCACCCTCAAAAAACACCACCCTGAAGGCGCCAAAAAAGAAAAGTAAATAAATAAATAAAATAAATTTAAAAAAGTTCTAAAGTGAAAAAAAAAAGCACATACGTATGAGGATGCAAAAGAAAAGGCGAAGGAGCGCAGATTGGAAGGTGCAGAAAAAAAAGATCGCACTAGTGTGAAGGGTACAAAAAAAAAAAAAAAAAAAGACGCTCAGGTTTAAGGTGGCAAAAAGAAAAAAGAGAGAGGAAGAAAAAGAAAAGAAGTCGCACAAGTTTGAATGAGCAAAAAAAAAAAAAAAAATAATAAATAAATAAATAAATAAAATAAAATAAAAAACGAAGGTGCTCAGAGGGCTTTTGAGGGCACATCGGCCGATGGGCCGGCGGGCCAGTCCGCGCCTGGACGAAAATGGGGTTGTTTCCTTCAGTCGAAAGTAGTACTTTTTGTAACTAATATTGATAGAATAAAAAAAAAAACAAAAAACATGGACCTAGAAAATACTTTCATTTTCCCGACAGTTATTTTTTAATTAATTTTTTTAAATGTCCGATTTTTCAAGCAAGGCGTGGTCTTGATGACGTCTCAAATGATGCTCTTTGGCGCATCTTTCTATTACGTTTCCACGTTATGATAACCAAGAAGCGCATTAACGTTGTGCTCTACGTTTGCTTTCAACCATATCGTTGCCAATACACGTGAGTAAAGATGCGAATTAAATATTTTGTTCTGTGAATGGCAACACTGAATGGCATTTCATCATTTGTGATGTCATCGGCAGAAGCATAAACAATGAAAGTGCACCGAATTAAGTAATTTTTTAAAAATATTAAACTTAAACAAATTATTTAAAAATGGTCAGATCCCTTGTTTTTAAGCATGCTCTTTCAGAAAAAAATACATTTAAAATTTTGGAAACGACCCCATTAAAGGAAATAAAAAGACGTAACCATGGTAACATACAAAAGTAAATTTCGATTTCGAAAATAAATTCCCAACTCCAGAGCTAGAATGCTCTACCTTGCGGCGATTAACAATGCTACAGAAAAAGATAAAACATTCCGTTCCACGTGCTTTCTTTGGGGTAAATTACAGGCTTTAGACAGTTTGTGGTGAAATGTAATTTCAGAAGAATAGAAAAGAAAGGTTCCCACAAACACGATGAAAGACTACTGTCATTAACTAAGCTTTAAAGCAAGTTGTAAATTACGGCATTTGTTTGTTTTACTTTTTTCATCCGCCATTAGACAGTGGCTGCAGCGCCCCTGTAGCTTATTAGAGTTGCAAATTACATTATTTTTAATGTTTGACTTTACTCTCGGAGCATAACCATTTAGAATCGTTTGGCTTGCTCAAGGTAAGCCTTGGACTTTGGTATTCTTTAGACCAGCGGTTTCCAACCTCTTTTGCCTTGCGAACCCGTTACAAAAGCTGGACGAGTTTGGCGACCTCCTTGTGCACTTAGTAAGTCACAAGCACTCCCCCCACACATAGAATTAAATTTGGGAGATTTTTTTTAGGTTTCAGAAACAAAAATTACAATTGCAAAGCACAGAATTACAAACATTGCTACAAGCAAAAGAGATTGTTAAAAACTGATTACAAAATTACTAATTCAACGGAACAAACCCATTGATCATTCTTTCTAAGTTTCAGCTAACTTGGAAAAAATTCTTAATGGAATGGTTTTGAATAAAAAAGTTCAAAGTTTGGTTTAGATGTCTAGTCTCACAGTTTCAGACTTAGGGCTGGCTTTAGTAATATTGCCGCTTCAGGCAATGTTGATAAGTGCCGCCCTCCTCTTGTTTTAATATTATCTGCATTTTTTATCAAAGAATAAGCATACTCTCACGTATTGCTGCAATTTGAGCTGCAAAGGGAAAAAAAACAAGGAACAAATTTGATTTTTTTCCCTTTTTAAAATTTTTTTCTTACATTTAGCCATCATGAAATTTGCCGCCCCAAAGAGTGCCACCCTAGGCGGTGGCACTGGTCGCCTACCCCAGGAGCCGAGCCTGGTCTTACAGTTGGTTCAGAATTTGATTTCCTTATGATTTTATCTCTCTGTGCTAATATTCATTTGTCCCAAAGAAATAATAAAATTTTAAATGCATTTTTCTGACACAACAGTACATTTATTTGTAACGCTAAATCAGTCTGTTAAAATGATCTTTAAAAATACCTTTTAGAGAAAATGTTTTGGACTAACTAAATGATCTTTTTTCCCCCAGTAAAAAATTAGAAAGTTCTCCAAATTTACATCTTCTTGAAAAGGAATCGTAATGTGCGGAAATATCGAAGGTGCAAGAGACAATTGAATAAATGATGAACCAAAAACGCTTGAATATGAGACTTCATCTCAAATAAAAATGCTAAAGTTCCGCCATTACAATATTATTTTCACGGACCCCCTTTGCACCTCGCGAACCCCCAGAGGTTCGCGAACCACCGGTTGGGAAACGATGCTTTAGACGATCCTACAGATCTTCTAATTCTCAAAGAAACTGTGCACACTCTTATGCAACAAACGAATTTTGTGTCAGATTTCAAGAAAATCGGTTCAACAGTCTAGGCGCTATGCGCAACACTTTTTTGTTCAAGAGTAATTGAATGAAATGGCTTTATTGTATGCATTTCATTTTAAATTAAGGTAACTTATATTTTCATTAATATCGATGTTCATTAGAGCCAACTGATGATTTTTCCAAGGAAGAAAGGAGTTTGGAGCGATTGGGGTAAGTCAAGCTCTATATGAGGGCGATGGGTCCAAAAAGGTTGGGAACCACTTATTTGGAGCATTCAACAAAACTGACCTAAGTATTCTTGCATTATTTGATCAAATCTGTATTGCGTGCGAATAAACCATTTGCTATTTTTATTCTTCATTAAAGTTTGTTTTTACTTTTAACTGCATTGGTTCGCATTTTTAGGCACATTTGTTACGTTAAAGACTTATCTGAAAGGTTTCTCTTTAAACAATTCCTTGAAAAAATGTATGATTATGATTGAAAAATGGTACATTACTAAACATGTGTAACAGGTTTGAGTCGAAACTAAAACATTGAAAGAATAATGCAAAATAAATATAATACTTATTCCCAAAATTGCTTAAAGCAATCTAATTAACACATTTAACTTATTTGTCATATACACTTATCTCGGACAAAACTGGAAAATTATTTTTTCACCAGAATACTTCCCTCAATAAAACTTCCAGCAGATTCCTCCGTTGATGGAATTAAGCCAATTCCCGGCATGTTTACTTCTTTTTCAGTGACAGTTTGAGAAAAAATTCCTCAGTTCTTAGCCAAACAAAACTCTATTCGATGGAGGCTGCAAATAGAGTAAATAAAAAGAGACGGATAAGAGTAGAGATAAAGGAATTGGATATGTGTGAAATTTTTTTTTCTCTGATGCATTTAGATGCGGAATATAGTTAACTGAAAATGGGTTGAAATGAAATCTTAATCATTTGTATCTTTGAGTTTTATTTGTAAGCTACTTTTGTTGTCTGGTTATGGGAAAGCTTTTAAAAAACTTACTAATGTTTAATTTTTTTAATATCAACATTTTTATAACCTTGATCAGTTTTTAATGATATTTTTTGGTTCAATTATATAAACGTCAACATCGAATTAACATCGAATGTATCGATGTTAAAATACGAGTACGTCGATCCAATTAAATCCATGTTAAAAACAACAATATTTTAACAAACACTACAATGGCTGAAATCCATCGTCATTAATATCGTATTCCTACTTTTAATCAATTTATGTCTAATTTGAACGAGTTATCGGTACTCATGTGAAGTCAATCTTATTGAGAAGTTTATCAGTTTGTCTCCACCGCCCAAGCAGTTTCCGAAATATTTTGTACCCATATTCTTCAGCATGGCCGTCCCTTAAAATGGTAGTTCCGCTCTTGGGTTAGCAGCCACTACGCAGCGTTATTGGAAACAATATATATATATATATATATATATATATATATTCGAATCAGTAAAACCAATTGTGACCTTTCGCATAGAAAGAGTACATTCAGTATTGGGTCATTTCTTTCTTTCTTTCTTTTTTTTAATCATACTTTACTAGACTTGGCATAAAATCTACGATAGGAAAAAATTTTATGTTGATTTCGCATTTTTTTCCTTCTAGAACCACGTTGAGAATAGCTCTAAGCTGACAGTTTATTCTTGCGCAAAATATTTTCAACCGCATTTTTCTGAAACCACCCATATTGCTATTTGCATCCGTAACGCCTTATTTTAAACTATTCGCTTTTTCCTTTCTATTCCATTTCTTCTTCATATAATTCAGCAATATTTCTGCTGTGGAAGACATTTGATGTTATCGTGTCACAGTTATGGGACGTAAGCTTAGAGAGCACACTACCCAAATTTGCTCCCGAGCCTTGAGGTCCTTTAGGTTCAGCGGTGAAAGTACCGGTTTACTATCACAAAGATCCGTGGATCAAACCCGCGCACGGACACTTCCCGCGCCCACATCAGTAGTGAAAATTACCCGTTTCCATGTAAAACAAGAGGTTTCCCATTGTATTAGAGAAAGCGATTTTTTACCCAGCATCCTTAGCGGCTATACCCAACAAGTAGACGAACTTGTTTCGCGTAATGCATTCTGGGAAAAAACTCCGCTTTCACTCCAGAAGGAAGCAGGAGGAGAAAAATTCCACATATACCCCTGCAAATAACCGGAATGCGGGGAAAAGCAGGTTTTATCCGAGGTCGAAAGTGCCTTTGGAAACGGCCCTAGATACTGATCCCTATGAAGATATGTGGTGCCCTTGCCTCGAGAGGTTAAACTTCTTTTTAAGATTCAAGATAACACAAGATTTATTTACAGCTCAAAGAGAGGAAATAACGCCAAAGGTTCTGGTTGGGGAATGGAACGCACGACCTTCGGGTTTCGATTCGAAACTTCTTAATCAGAGCCACGGAGGTCCCTTAGAAGACATTTGGAAGGGTGATAAAAAATATAACTATTCTCCCTTCACCCACCATTACAGATACCTATAATTTCGTCGATTTTTTTTACTACTACCACATACAGTGGTGGTTAAAATTATAAGAAAAAAATGAAAACCCCCCACATCTTCTCTGCATTTGCTCGGAAATTCAAGCAAATTTTATGACAAGTATTAACTAATGGTAAATGAAACTTTTTTTTAATAACTTTTATTGGAAATACAAAGGAATATCTTATTCATTAGAGGGAAGTTTGAGTTTAGACATCCGTGTGATATGGACGAAATTATAAGGACAATTAGATTTGTGCGTTCTAAAAACCAAAATTTGAAGGGTTCTGTATTTTATTGAAAAATTCTGGTATTTTATTCTTTTTTGTGTAAGTGTATTTCAGAAATAGAATAATTTTACCAGCACGAAACTTCAACTTATTTTTTCATATTAATGCTTGGTACTAAAAGGAAAAACCTATGTACGTGCTAACTTTAAGCAGTTGGCACTAAAAATTAATCCTTGTTCCTTTCTAGGATTTATTTATTTTCTAATTTAATTAAAACCATTTAAATATTAAAGGTTTCCCATACTAATTTATGTTTCAGAACATACAAGTTACTCGTGATAAAGATCCTAATATCTCTTTGCTTAGTCCCGTTAGCGACTATTGGCACTGATGAGGACAATGATAGGGGATTCATTTCATGCTTGCTAAAGAGCATTCAAAATTTTCATCATGATTACTATTAACATTACTGTTGCAAGGCAATAAAATTTGTAACAATGGGTTTTATATTTAGATATTCAATGGGAATATAACATGAAATTTGCTGTTTTCCATCCTAACCAAAATAATATATATATATTTTTTTAGACTTTTAATTTTTCAGAGTTAAGTTGTACCTGGAGATTAAGCAAATCATTTAGTGAAATCCCGAAGTCTCTAAGTGGTCTAGTTGCTGAGATATGAGCAAAAGCAGGCTAATGTTTTCCGATGAGAAAAAGTGAAATTAAAATGGACTGGATGGTTTTTGCCAGTTCTGTTCCGATCTATTAGAAAGAAAAAAATCTCAAAGAATACATCTGAAGAAGGCTCAATAATGGTCTGAGAAAGTTTCGCAACGGACGGAAACTCAACCAATTTTTTTTTTTTTTTTTTTTGTGCTGGACAAAATGAATTCGGAGAACAATATTGATGTACTGAGCAATATCTTTGAAACCCAAAATCACCGTTAATTACGAGTTTAAACTATTTGTTCCAGCAGAAAAAATATTTTTTTCATTAATCACGGCAAAACATTTATCTTTCGTATTTTCAAATATTCTACATCCCACAATGATTTCTAGTATAAAGAGGGATTTTGTGCATAAATTTCACTAAATTATTTCAGAGCTATTTTTTTCTGTGCAATTTCTCTGCTGTCCTTACAATTCTGACCACCACTGTGCCAGGTGTTTGGAACCTTTAAGAGCATGGGCATCAGTCGTTCTTTATTCCGAGGTTGAAGAACTCACGTTACTTGACATTGCGTCACTCAATTCAAATAAAAGCAACATAAATTTCACACCCATCCGCAGTCTCAATTCCCGTCAAAGTGAGACACATTTTACCGAAACTCAGACAAATATCGGGGAGGAGATCTACGCTGGCGATGATAGTTTACCAAGTTGCTATGGCTACCATTTTCTTTCTATTCACCGGCTGAAGAACTATGCATGAAGCGGGAATAAGAGAGACGAGGAAAAGAATTCCAGTAGATGACACAGTTCGAGAAAACAATAAATGAAATTTAAACTTCTCCAATGTCTTTTTGAATTTGACGAGTCAATGTGTTCTATTCTTTCGGGGAGCATCAGGGAGAAGAGCGGAAATAGCTGCAATTGATTTTTCTTTTCTGCCGAATTTATCTTCTTCGTGGTCTGTTAAATCTTTTCGAAATGCTTCCCCCCTTAAAGAGTTGTATTTCCTATTCTACTTGACGTCCGAAAAATTTAGAAATTCTAAATTATCAAAAGTTTCTGGAACAAACTCTTCCGGTTAGTTGCTATGAAAAAAATGTCTAGGAAGTAAGACAATCTGAGATCTGACATTCTGAAACCTGTAGAAAGGCAAGTACCATGCAATGGGGGTGGTTTCCTTCAGTCAAAGGTATTAGTTTTAGTCATTGAAATGGATAGAATGAGCAAAAAAAAAAAAAAAAAACATGGGCCCAGAATATACTTTCATTTTCCCAACAGTTTGTTTAAATTATTTTTTTTAAAATGTCCGATTTTTCAAACAAGGCGTGGTCTTGATGACGTCACAAATAATTCACTTTGCCGCATCTTTCACCACGCTTTCACGTTATGATAATCAAGCAGTGAATTAAAAATGCGCTCTACGCTTGCTATCAACCATATCCTTGCCAATGCACGTGAGTAAAGATGCGAATTAAATATTTTGCACTGTGAATGGCAACACTGAATGGCATTTCATCATTTGTGATGTCATCGGCAGAAGCCATAAACAATGAAAGCGCTCCGATTTAAGTAATTTTTCAAAAATACTAAACGTAAACAAATTTATTAAAAAAATAGTCAGGTCCTATGTTTTAAGTATGTTCTTTCAGAAAAAAATACTATTAAAATTTTGAAAACGACCCCAATATTTGCTTGATACACTTCGAATATATATTTGTGTATGTGAATCTCACACATTGTTGCGTCATTTCTAACGTTAATTCATGCATCTACGTATAATAAACTTTGCACCAGCAATTTGCTATGAATAAGTGTTTCAACTTAGTTTATTAGACGGCTTCTAAAATTTTATTATAAAACTAGAAAGTCGCCCGTCAAGGTATGACGGGTGAAAATTGCTTCTACTCTTCTGCATTTGAACGAAGCCATTGCCTGTTTGGTGATATTATGATACTTGATATTGTAACCCTATAACTCCAGTGGATTAACCCTAAACTCCAGTAGGTAGCGCTCATTGTTGACCATTTTTTCGTTTGTTCAGTCCCCTGAATTGAGTCTTACCAGTAAAACAGTTAAGATCGAGTTCAGCCTTTCACAATAAAGCATTTCCATGCATTTTAAGCATTACTAAAACAAATTATCAAATTACCATGCCGTGACGCGAGTTTTATTGTTGAAACACGCGGGCTACTCGATCATCGGCTATTATTTATATGAGGATAAGCAAAGGAGTAAATTAAACTTATATGAAGGTTTTTAACCATGCAATATTAAGCGGTAAAAAGATATAATTTACGCCGACTATGCCAAGTTCGAACAGCAAATTTGGATTTTAACTACTTAACACATTTCTCCTCGTCTAACACGAGCGCAAGTAACTGGCAAAGGTGCACATGCCCGTGTCTGACACAGGCGCAAGTTGTCGGTAAATTTGCACATGCCCGTATCTGACACAGGCGCTGGTTACCGTCAAATTTGCACTTGCCCTTGTCTGAGACGGACGAAAGTTACCGGTAAACTTGCACACGCCCGTGTCTGACACAGGCGCTAGTTACCAGCAAATTTGCACATGCCCTTGTCTGAGACGGACGAAAGTTACCGGTAAATTTGCATATGCCTGTATCTGACACGGACACAAGTTATGGCAAATTTGGCATGTTCCTGAAAATATCGACTGTCTTCCACTTTTCTTTACTCTCGTAAATTTAATGCTTCATCGTTCACCTCTACATTTTGAAATATTTTAGTAAGCTTAAATAATTCTCCGTGCAACTGATTTTATCTCTCTATGTGTCTCATTTCACTTTTTTTCAATTTCAATTTAATTCCTTCATTCTGCGTGAAATTCACAAGAAAGAAATTGACTGCATCTAATACTTCATTCGAGTCACTTTCATAAGCAGAACTAACATTTGAAATACTTTGCAAAACTTCTTTTGTTCATCTACATATTTCGAATTTGTACGGGAGACAAATTTTCTGTCCAGTAAAGGTATGATATCTGTTGTCATCAGAAAACTCATTATATTTTAAATTTTATTAATTAAAATTTTTTTATTATTACAATTATACACTTTATTACCTTAATATTCCCCATTAACAATTTTTTAACTTTGTACCAAGACTTGGAACAGTGCACCCGGAGCGTATTTTCAAATTCCAAAATCGATGAATAAATGAGTAAAACTGATTTAGATAGTTGGAAATAAACAAGGCAAAAATACACAGCGGAGAAAAAGTATGAGGAAAAATCAAACTAATGCTACTCAGTTAAAGTTGGTATCCAAAGTTATTTCCGTGCTTAAAAATCTCATATTTTTCGAAAACTTGAAAATAATTAAGCTTACCCACAAAGCTGAAGCATTAAAGGTTAAGTGACATAACCTAAAAAGATAACTATTCATGTATCCTATTACACCATTTTTTCTCTCTTCCTGTTGGAATACTGACAAATGTACGAGCACTCAAAACATAATTCGTCAAAATGTCCCGAATTATGGTACTGTTGAAAGTATGGGAGTATGACAGTTTGATTTAGTTTTATTTTAGTACTTTCGAATGAAAAATAAATCTTTACTAATAATAAAGCTGAAAGTCTCTCTGTCTGTCCGGATCCCTGTCTGTCAGGATATCTGTGACGCGCATAGCGCCTAGACCGTAGGGACGATTTTCATGAAGTTTGGCTCAAAGTTAGTTTGTAGCATGGGGGTGTGCACCTCGAAGCGATTTTTCGAAAATTCGATTTAGTTCTTTTTCTAGTTCAATTTTAAGAACATTTTCCCGATCAAAACTATCATAAAATGGACGAGTAAATTACCAAGTTATCGTAACGTGGAACCGTAACATGGGCAAGCCAATTGGTGAGAAATTCATCATACATTATTTGTAAATATACAGGCGAACCAAAAGACCTTTTAGTTTTCTACTACGGGCAAAGCCGTGCGGGTGCCACTAGTATGTAATAAAAACGTTTGCAGTTTGTATACCTACGCATTTAATTTCTGTCAAATAAATAAATCGATAACTTTTTTTCCAGTTATTCCGAAAAACTGGCGTGCTTTTGTTGTGCTTTTAACGTGCCTGTGTGCTTTTCAAACGTTTGTCGTGCGTGTCGTGCTTTTAAAACGTTTAAATGTTTTTAAAATGTTTTTTTTTTTTTTTGCTAAACAATGCCTCTTTTGTCTCTCGTCTGGACACATCGTGCTCTTATCTCTTTTTCCCGTAATAAGTAAAATATTAGATAATCTTTACTAATAATAAAGCTGAAAGTTTCTCTGTCTGGATCTCTCTCTGTGTCTGGATCTCTGTGACGCGCATAGCGCCTTGACCGTTTGGCCGTTTTTCATGAAATTTGGAACAAAATTAGTTTGTAGCATGGGGGTGTGTACCTCGAAGCGATTTTTTGAAAGTTCGATCGTTTTCTTTTCCTATTCCAATTTTAAGAACATTTTATCGATCAAATTATCATAATGTAGACGAGCAAATTACCATAACGTGGACGAGCAAATTACCATAACGTGGACGAGCAAATTACCATAACGTGGACGAGAAAATTCATTATCCATTATTTTCAAATATACAGGTGAACCAAATGGCCTTCTAATTTTGTACTACGGGCAAAGCCGTGCGGGTATCACTAGTAGTAATTAAAATCTCTACTAGTAATAAAGCTGAAAGTCCGTCTGGATGTCTTTCTGGATATCTGTCGGGATCTCTGTGACGCGCATAGTGCCTAGACCGTTCGACCGATTTTCATGAAATTTAGTACAAAATTAATTTGTAGCATGGGGGTGTGCACCTCGAAGCGATTTTTCGAAAATCGATTTTATTCTTTTTATATTCCAATTTTAGGAACATTTTACCGAGCAAATTATCACAACGTGGACAAATAAATTACGGAATTCTCATAACGTGGGACCATAACATGGGCAAGCAAATGAATATAGCAAATTGGCGAGAAATTCATCATCCATTATGTGTAAATATACAGACGAACCGAATAACCTTTTAATTTTTCTACTACAGGCAAAGCCGTGCGGGTACCTCTAGTTATAAATACAAGTCGTTTAAAAAGGTTACTTTTAAAAGCAATACGTTCGTCAGTGGTAACTTTCTTTTTACTGGAGGAAAAAAAAAATAATTCGACAAAATGCACTGGTTATTACTTCTTCGTGATTTCATCCAATTGATAACATTTTTATTTTTATTATTATTTTTTCCCTATTTCTTAGTAAAAGACACAAGGACATAAACTCGTGCTGACATACAAAAGCCCAACGGCACTATCTTACTAAACCTAAAAGGGCACCTCGTGAAGATATAATTGGGATTGGGTTTTAAAAGATTATAAATCAGATGGGAAAGTTTTTTTTTTTTTTTTTTTTAAGGAGCGAAAAATTCGCATTTAGAGTTTTATTGTAAGTATGTGAAGTAGAAAATCTTTTACTGTTTTTTTCTTTTTTATTTGCTTTTCGCTCTTTCTCCGAAAATAGTGCAAATAACTTCTTTGGTCACGAAAGACTGTCAGAATTAGACAAAGAATAGACGGAAAACAGCATGTCCGCTGAAAAAAGAAAACAGACTTTGTTTGTAATGGGGTCGTTTCCAAAACTTTAAAAATATTTTTTTCTGAAAGAGCATGCTTAAAAACATAGGATCTGACCATTTTTTTAAATAATTTGTTTACGTTTAATACTTTTAAAAAACTACTTAAGTCGGTGCACTTTCATTGTTTATTCCTTCTGCCGATGACATCGCAAATGATGAAATGCTATTCAGTGTTGCCATTCACAGAACAAAATATTTAATTCGCATCTTTACTCACGTGTCACGTGTATTGGCCACGATATGGTTAATAGCAAGCGAAGAGCGCAATTTTAATTCGCTTCTTGACTATCATAACGTGGAAACGCGATAGAAAGATGCGCCAAAGAGCATCATTTGTGACGTCATCAAAACCACGCCTTGTTTGAAAAATCGGACATTTAGAAAAATTAAATAAAAATAAATGCTGGGAAAATGAAAGTATTTTCTGGGTCCATGTTTTTTCTTTTGCTTATTCTACCAATTTCAGTAACAAAAAGTACTACTTTTGACTGAAGGAAACAACCCATTGTTAAAACTCGAACCCGCAACGTAAAAAAAATGAGTAAAAACAAGAACAATAATAATTTTTTAGGAAACAGATTTTTTAAAAAATACTAACCACTTTTCGCAATGCACTCAAAGGAACAAAATAACTTTTCTGGGTCAGAAAGGACAATTTATGTATTCCTGTAGTTTTCAAAAATTCCAAGAAAATGACACCACAAACGAAGAAAAGTGCGCTCAAGTCATTTCAAACCAAACTTTGCCATTAAGACAAATATGCATGTTTCAACACTCAACTTTATGGTTGAAAGCTAATTAATGGTAAAACATTCTCTACATGACGTGAGCCGCACTTTTCTTCGTTTGTAAAGAGTTTTTCTTGGAATAATTGAAAACACAGGAATACTTAAATTGTCCTATCTGATCCAGAAAAGTTTTTTTGTTCTTTTGAGTGCATTATGAAAAGTTCTCAGTATTTTTTAAAAAATTCTGTTATTTTAAAGTTTTTCGTTTTCAAACTTTTTTTTTAGAATTTATTTTTTGGCTTTAAGTTCTACCTTAAGATTAAACAAATCATTTAGTGAAATTTCGAAGTTTCTAAGTAGTCTAGTTGCTGAGATATTGGTATAGATGCGGATAAAAACCCTAAGAAAGCAACGACAGTGAATAAATTTCATGCTTTCTCCAGAGAAGCCATGATTCAAAATTTTCATTATGATGACTGTTGTAAGACAACAAATTTTTGTAATAATGGTTTAATATTTAATCATTTAATGCGGAAGTTACATGAAATTTACTTGTTTTCCATCCTAACCAAAATAAAAATTTTATTTTAGAATTTAATTTTTTTAGTGTTAAGTTTTTCCTTAAGATTAAACATCATTTAGGGAAACATCAAAGTCTCTACCTGGTCTAGTAGCGAAGATCTAAGCAAAAGCAGGTCTCAGAGGTTTCGGGTCAAACATGGCAAGTATAATAAAAGTGCTTGAAAAAGGAAAGAAAGAAACATGATTTAAAAAAAATATTGCACGCACCTAGATGTGAACATAGATTTTTCATTTTATTCATACATATTATATTTACCGGGACGCATTTTCGGTGTTGCTTCTCTGTAAAATATTTCCTTCGAAACAAAATACTTCATATTAATTTCTGATTTTATTTTCCCTTTTACCCCGTGTGTGGAGATAAGAATGGATTTGAGCATCAATAAAAAGTAATTTTAAGATAATAATAACATTATTCAACTTCTTGATTTTGTTAAAAAATAAATACCCGTTAATTTTATTCATTTTTATCGAAATTATTTAAAGCCACACACAGTAACTTTTTACATTGTATTTCTCCCCCCCCCCCCAAAAAAAAATATTTTGTCCGGTTTTAAACTTCATTATTTTAAGGTGTTTTCACTTAAATGTTTCTTCTCATAGTTATTAGTAAAATCTAGACGCAGTTTCACTTTCGTATTAACTTGAATTACCTGGTCTTTAAATTGGATATGAGATAACAAGAATGATTACCATGGTAACCTGAGGGACACATGGAAAGATGAAGGTTGTCACAAAGGTGTTTAATATCAAATTTTTGCTGTTAAGCAAATAAAAAATTGGGATGATCTTTCTTAAAAATATTCCCTATCTTTTGATGTATTACATTATTCTGGAAAGGAAAAAAAAAAATTACAACAGCGAAAGAGTCGTTTTTGAGCAATCACGATTGCTTATTGTTCTCATTTGACCGTTTTTGGTGTCCGTGCCTTTTTCAACTTGGACCAGAAGCCTTTGCAGCACCGCCGCCCACCGTCCTCTGCTGGCGGCGCGGCGCGGCTGCTCCGGTTTTGAGCTATCCGATCTCCTGGTCGGAGGCGTCCATGTCCTACACACACGCACGTTCACACACATACACACACACGACTTCACACACATACACACACACGACTTCACACACATACACACACACGACTTCACACACATACACTCACACACGCCTACGTGCATACACACAGGTCTACGCACACACACAACTATGCACAAGTAACCGCCCAGGAGGAGAGGCAGACTTGGGGGGGGGGGGACAGGAGCCGTTTCTAGAAACAATAACTCCAATGAGTAGGGTCCTGTCTCAGTTCGTGATTGCGAAAAACATAATTTGAATTCAAAATTTCAGAATTCAAATTATTTTTTTGAGCAATCACGATTGCTTATTGTTCTCATTTGACCATTTTTGGTGTCCGTGCCTTTTTCAACTTGAACCAGAAGAATCTGCAGCACCACCGCCCAACGTCCTCTGCTGGCGGCGGCGCGGCGCGGCTGCTCCGGTTTTGAGCTATCCGCTTCTCCTGGTCGGAGGCGGCCATGTCCTACACACACGCACGTTTACACACATACACACACACGACTTCACACACATACACTCACACACGCCTACGTGCATACACACAGGTCTACGCACACACACAACTATGCACAAGTAACCGCCCAGGAGGAGAGGCAGATTGGGGGGGGGGGGACAGGAGCCGTTTCTAGAAACAATAACTCCAATGAGTAGGGTCCTGTCTCAGTTCGTGATTGCGAAAAACATAATTTGAATTCAAAATTTCAGAATTCAAATTAATTTTTTTTTTTTTGAGCAATCACGATTGCTTATTGTTCTCATTTGACCGTCTTTGGTGTCCGTGCCTTTTTCAACCCCCACCGTCACCTGCAGGCGCGACTCCGTCCCCCGGTAGCCGCTCCTAGTCCGTGGCGTCCACGTCCCACACACATACACGCTCATACACATACGCACTCACACACATACACACACGCGCCTTTGCACACATACAAATGCCAACGTGCATATACACAGGTCTACGCACACACAAAATCCCACACATACACAACTAGTACACACGTCTCCGTTCAAAAGGAGAGGTAGGCTTGGAGGGACAGGAGCCGTGTCTAGAAACAAGTGAGTAGGGTAGTAACCAATGAGTAGGGTCCTGTCGCAACTTGTGATTGCGAAAAACATAATTTGAATTCAAAATTTCAGAATTCAAATTAATTTTCTTTTTTTTTTGCTTCCACTCCTTTACTTGACTAACGTTTTCTACATGAAGTCTCGAGAAAGAAGGCAAGCCATTTCAGAAAACATTGGGATTCTCACAAAGTGCGATCTACCACTCAAGTAGTCGAATTATTCTATAGATGGCGCCACTTAAATATTTTGCTCTTGTAATGTAATTTAGACGGAGCTATCTATGGATTACTTGAGTGGTAGTCCGCCCATTAAGAGAATGACGAAAGTTTTTTCAACATTGGTTCCCATACAATCTTGAAACTAGTATGTTGTGGCCATCACGAAACTTTCTTCTATATTTTTCTTTTTTTTTCTGATCCCTCCTCATGCTTGACGAGGAAGCAATATTCCCAACAAAAACAAAATTACGCATGCAAAAACTTTACGACCATCCCAATGTCTGAATTATTGCAAAAGGAAAGCAAAGAGCGAAAATTGAAAGTTATTTTAAAAGCCTTGCTTAAATTAATTATAAATACTTTATTTGTTAACAAACATAAGATGGCAACAGTTAAAAATTTTAAATCATTGAGATAATATTTCCGATCATTTCCATACAATTACTAGTATGTTGTGGCCATCACGAAACTTTCTTCTATATTTTTCTTTTTTTTTCTGATCCCTCCCCATGCTTGACGAGGAAGCAATATTCCTACCAAAAACAAAATTACACATGCAAAAACTTGACGACCATCCCAATGTCTGAATTATTGTAAAAACAAAACAAAGAGCGAAAATTGAAAGTTACTTTAAAAGCCTTACTTGAATTAATTACAAATATTTTATTTATTAACAAACATAAGATGGCAACAGTTAAAAATTTTAAATCATTGAGATAATATTTCCGATCATTTCCATACAAGTAAAATCACGAGAAATACGCAGACGACAATCTATTACGATTTATCTTTCTTATTGTTGCATTAATAAAACTATTTTTATTCGCAAAAAAAAAAAAAAAAAAAAAAAAAAATCAACACCTCTTGGAGCGATTGGAGTCAAAATTGAACCAAAGCCTGTTTACGTATGGATTCACATATATTCCAAATTTCCACCAGAACGTAGCATTACTTCTTGAGATAGGGCACTCACAATAGAAAAAAAGAACGGGTGATTGCGCTACCCCCCTTTTTACTTTCTTCTATATCTAAGATATAGAAGAAAGTATTGGATTCGTGCAAATTTTCGAATTTCGAATTTTGACGGATTCGAACGTTTTGAGGTGTGCTGAGTCCATTTCGACCATTTTTACTTTCTTCTATATCTAATATATAGAAGAAAGTATTGGATTCGTGCAAATTTTCGAATTTCGAATTTTGACGGATTCGAACGTTTTGAGGTGTGCTGAGTCCATTTCGACCATTTTTGGAAAATGTCTGTCTGTCTGTGTGTGTGTATGTATGTATGTGTGTGTGTGTGTGTGTGTGTATGTATGTGTGTCACGTCTGTGTGTGACCAGTTTTTTGTGGCCGCTCTACAACAAAAACTACCGCATGAAATCGAACGAAATTTAGTACACATATGTGCCCCTATGTGAACTTGTGCCCATTAGTTTTTGCCGCGAATTCCTCCAAGGGGGGTGGAGCAATGGGACGTTTTTCGAGTTACGCGTGCTTGCTATTCCTCAGGAAGTTACTGGCGGAATCAAACAAAATTTGGTCCATATGTTGGTATTAACAGGAACAGGTGCTGATTCAATTTTGGTGTCAATAACTCAAACGGGGGTTGAGCTGTAGAACGTTTTTTGTCGTCAATTGTGACTGCTGTATCTCAAGAAATAATGAACGGAATGAAAGAAAAATTTATCGGCAAGTAGCCCTTAGTGGGTATAAGAACTGATTTTATTTTTGTGTCAACAGCTAAAAGGGGGGTAGCGCAATCACCCGTTCTTTTTTTTCATTTTGAGTGCCCTATCTCAAGAAGTAATGCTACGTTCTGGTTGAAATTTGGAATATATGTGAATCCATATGTAAACAGGCTTTGGTTCTATTTTGACGCCGATCGCTCCAAGAGGTGTTGATTTTTTTTTTTTTTTTTTTTTTTTTTTTTTGCGAATAAAAATATTTTTATTAATGCAACAATAAGAAAGATAAATCGTAATAGATTGTTGTCTGCGTATTTCTCGTGATTTTAATTGTATGGAAATGATAGGAAATATTATCTCAATGATTTAAAATTTTGAACTGTTGCCATCTTATGTTTGTTAACAAATAAAATATTTGTAATTCATTCAAGCAAGGCTTTTAAAATAACTTTCAATTTTCGCTCTTTGCTTTGCTTTTGCAATAATTCAGACATTGGGATAGTCGTCAAGTTTTTGCATGTGTCATTTTGTTTTTATTGGGAATATTGCTTCCTCGTCAAGCATGGGGAGGGATCAGAAAAAAAAAGAAAAATATAGAAGAAAGTTTCGTGATGGCCACAACATACTAGTATATATTTTTGGAAAATGTCTGTCTGTCTGTGTGTGTATGTGTGTATGTGTGTGTGTGTGTATGTGTGTCACGTCTGTGTGTGACCAGTTTTTTGTGGCCGCTCTACAACAAAAACTACCGCATGAAATCGAACGACATTTAGTACACATATGTGCCCCTATGTGAACTTGTGCCCATTAGTTTTTGGCGCGAATTCCTCCAGGGGGGGGGGGAGCAATGGGACGTTTTTCGAGTTACGCGTGCTTGCTATTCCTCAGGAAGTAACTGACGGAATCAAACAAAATTTGGTCCATATGTTGGTATTAACAGGAACAGGTGCTGATTCAATTTTGGTGTCAATAACTCAAAACGGGGGTTGAGCTATAGAACGTTTTTTGTCGTCCATTGTGACTGCTGTATCTCAAGAAATAATGAACGGAATGAAAGAAAAATTTATCGGCAAGTAGCCCTTAGTGGGTATAAAAACTGATTTTATTTTTGTGTCAACAGCTAAAAAGGGGGGTAGCGCAATCGCCCGTTCTTTTTTTCCATTTTGAGTGCCCTATCTCAAGAAGTAATGCTACGTTCTGGTTGAAATTTGGAATATATGTGAATCCATATGTAAACAGGCTTTGGTTCAATTTTGACGCCGATCGCTTCAAGAGGTGTTGATTTTTTTTTTTTTTTTTTTTTTTGCGAATAAAAATATTTTTATTAATGCAACAATAAGAAAGATAAATCGTAATAGATTGTCGTCTGCGTATTTCTCGTGATTTTAATTGTATGGAAATGATAGGAAATATTATCTCAATGATTTAAAATTTTTAACTGTTGCCATCTTATGTTTGTTAACAAATAAAATATTTGTAATTAATTCAAGCAAGGCTTTTAAAATAACTTTCAATTTTCGCTCTTTGCTTTGCTTTTGCAATAATTCAGACATTGGGATAGTCGTCAAGTTTTTGCATGTGTAATTTTGTTTTTGTTGGGAATATTGCTTCCTCGTCAAGCATGGGGAGGGATCAGAAAAAGAAAAATATAGAAGAAAGTTTCGTGATGGCCACAACATACTAGTTAGCTGTTGACACCAAAATAAAATCAGCTCTTATACCCACTAAGGGTTACTTGTCAAAAAATTTTTGTTTGATTCCGTTCGTTATTTCTTGAGATACAGCAGTCACAATCGACGACAAAAAACGTTCTATAACTCAACCCCCTTTTGAGCTATTGACACCAAAATTGAATCAGCACCTGCTCCTGTTAAGGGCAACATATGGACCAAATTTTGTTTGATTCCGCCAGTTACTTCCTGAGGAATAGCAAGCACGCGTAACTCAAAAAACGTCCCATTGCTCCACCCCCCCTTGGAGAAATTCGCGCCAAAAACCAATGGGCACAAGTTCACATAGGGGCACATATGTGTACCAAATTTCGTTCAATTTCATGCGGTAGTTTTTGCTGTAGAGCGGCCACAAAAAACTGGTCACACACAGACGTGACACACACACACACATACACACACACATACATACACACACATACATACACACACACATACACACACACATACATACACACACACATACATACACACACACAGACAGACAGACATTTTCCAAAAATAGTCGAAATGGACTCAGCACACCTCAGAACGTTCGAATCCGTCAAAATTCGAAATTCGAAAATTTGCACGAATCCAATACTTTCTTCTATGTATTAGATATAGAAGAAAGTAAAAATCACGAGAAATACGCAGATGACAATCTATTACGATTTGTCTTTCTTATTGTTGCATTAATAAAGCTATTTTTATTCAAAAAAAAAAAAAAAAATCAACACCTCTTGGAGCGATTGGCGTCAAAATTGAACCAAAGCCTGTTTACATATGGATTCACATATATTCTAAATTTCAACCAGAGCGTAGCATTACTTCTTGTGATAGGACACTCACAATGGAAAAAAAGAACGGGCAATTGCGCTACCCGCTTTTTAGCTGTTGACACCAAAATAAAATCAGCTTTTATACCCACTAAGGGCTACTTGCCGATAAATTTTTCTTTCATTCCGTTCATTATTTCTTGAGATACAGCAGTCACAATTGACGACAAAAAACGTTCTATAAGTCAACCCCCGTTTGAGTTATTGACACCAAAATTGAATCAGCACCTGTTCCTGTTAATGGCAACATATGGACCGAATTTTGTTTGATTCCGCCAGTTACTTCCTGAGGAATAGCAAGCACGCGTAACTCAAAAAACGTCCCATTGCTCCACCCCCCTTGGAGGAATTCGCGCCAAAAACCAATGGGCACAAGGTCACATAGGGGCACATATGTGTACCAAATTTCGTTCGATTTCATGCGGCAGTTTTTGCCGTAGAGCGGCCACAAAGAACTGGTCACACACAGACGTGACACACATACACACACACACACACACATACACACAGACAGACAGACATTTTCCAAAAATAGTCGAAATGGACTCAGCACACCTCAAAACGTTCGAATCCGTCAAAATTCGAAATTCGAAAATTTGCACGAATCCAATACTTTCTTCAATATATTAGATAGAAAGTAAAAAGGTAGCGTGAAAATTTTAAGGCATAAGAATATCGTAATAAAAGTTTTAAATACATTTATTAAAACATTTTGAAAAATAAAGATTTATTGGTAGGTTCCTACCTCGGAGAAGTTTTTACCAGCCATTTCCTTCTTCCTACAATTCCTTTTGAGGTGCTTTTCCGGCTCAGATGAAAGGCTTTTTATTCGAAAGGCTTTTGCAACGGCAACTCGCTTCCAAGCTTCGTTCTTCTCATTTCTTTTTTTTTTTTAAGTCCTTTCCCTTTTTTATAAACATTTTGAAAAAAAGAAAAACCTCTAGTGAAATTTGAATCCTATGTAATGTATGTTTTTGAGTGCTAAAATTAGCTCACTTAGTAGCACAAAGTGTGTGTATGGGAGGGTATTATCGCCACTAGTTCTCAAAAGTAGAAGGGCCATTCCATCGAAAATGGAAAATTGTCCCGCACGTGTCAGTTAATCTAGTTCATCAAAAATAATAATTTAAGAAAGTAATTAACAAAATTTTGTTACTCTAGAAATCATAAATGTATGCATGAGTTCTTAAGAGGAGATTCTGTTATTATTTTTTTTAAGTCAAATGTATTAGCTGTCACATACGGTACAAAATAGCTGCTTTAACATGAAATGGCTCAGTAAGATAAGCAACACAATGTAGCTAAAACTAGATAAAAAACGCGCTTTGGACAATACACTAATAATTAAAAAAATGTGTGTGTGGGGGGGGGGGTGCTCGAAATCACCTTCGAGTGTTAGAAGCAACACTTCTTAAATGAATAGCTTTTTTCGACATTTCTTTACACACTCATAAGTATAGTTAACGTTGAAAATTTTACTTTCAAATGTGTAGAATGGTGATATTTTTATTAGAGGTTGTAGTCTAAAATTGCATAAAACTGTACGAAACGAATATAAAGAACAAAAATACATTATAATAGTGCCTTAGAGTGATTGAAAAAAATGCTTTTTAAGTTCTTACGCTCTTAGTTTGTCACGAGCCAATACAAAACAGTATTTTAATGTTCGTTTTTCACTAGAAGGCACTTCGTCCCGCCTACTCGAATGAGTTCCATTTTATGCGGGGGTGATCGTTAAGCAATGCACGCGCTTACCAGACAACCAGGAGGACCAGAGACAACCAGAACGAGACAATCAGACAGCCTTAACTTGGGCGTGCATTTTAATGTGCAAAAAGTCTTAAGTGTCCTTTACATTACATGCTTCACTTGTCTGATGTCATTTTAGTTTTTCTTATATTTTAAAAACTGCTGTTTTTACTACAAAATGCTATGATCCGAATATACCTTCTGCCAAAAACAGCAAAATTGAATCAACGGATACCACGTGGCGAAGGAGGAGTCAAGTGCCTTCTCGTGGAAAATGAACAATACACAGGTTCATTTTCCAAATATCGACGATTCAACATGGTTCAATTGCTTAATATCGCCAAATTGAAACCATATTCAAAAAATCGTTTTTTTCCCCCCGCCAACTTAAAGATATATGGTCTAGTTGGTGACAAAAAGCTTGGTGACAAATTGCCAAGTGGTCACCAAATCTTACGTCACTTAAATCTGCATTGAATTGCACTTATTTGCCCCAAAAAGCGGATAAAAGACCCGTTTTGGAACATTTGAATGCAACCAAAAAGTGAGGTGCGCAACTAGATCACACTAGCCTACAAGTCAAATTTCAACGTTCTACGACGTACTTTTTTTTAATTCTGCGACATACATATGCACATACGCAAATACGCACATACGTACATACAGACGTTACGAGAAAACTCGTTGTAATTTACTCGGGAATCGTCAAAATGGTTATTTCGCATGTCTATACGTTCTTAGGCACTTATCCACGTGTGGTCAAATCTAAAAAAAAAAAAAAAAACCTCAGGAGTCATCAAAATAAAAACCACTCAACATTCATTCGGAGTAAGTAAAATGAAAATGTAGGCCGAAATTTGAGGGAGGGTGGGGACTTCAGAGATTACTTCCTTTACAATGTAAAAGGAAGTAAAAATGCGTTATTTTATCCTCCTTAAATGATTGGATCTTGGACGATGGATAAACATAGAATAATAAAGGAAACGCGAAGCAACACGCAACGCAAAATGATCTGGGGTTGTAAACGAACAAAAAACGACACCACTGCCGAAGGAAGAAATCGAAAACGTGAAATAAGATCGCAATAGAACAGCCAATTTCATTCCTGTTGCCTTCGAGAATGTTAAAGTGGTCGAGGAAACTCGAAGCCTTTTCCATTACGAGTAGTTCTTTTCTGGGTTTCCAGTTTTAATAAGAGTTTGTGGCAAAGAATCACAATGTATAAAATTGCTGTTGTATGAACAGAAAAGCAAGCCCTTCAAAGTGATGACCATATGAAAAATAAAACAGCTTATGATTAATGAATGAATAAGTGGAATCCTCATTTAAATAATAGCCGATGAGGAAGTAACCCGCGTGTTTCAACAATGAAACTCGCGCCACGGTATGATAATTTGATTATATGTTTTGGAATTGTTTGACAACAGCTTTATTGTGACAAGGCTGAACTCGATCCGACGACTTAACAGTTTTACTGGTAAGACTGTCAATTTAGGAAAACGAAGGAACCAAAACAATTCGCAAGTCCAATAAATTTTAGGGAGCACTGCAGCCACTCTGTAATGACGGATGAAAAAGGTAAACAAATGCCGAACTTAGAACTTGCTTTGAAGATTAGTGAATGACAGTAATTTATCATAGTGTTTGTAGGAAGCTTTCTTTTCAATTGTTCTGAAATAACATTACACTATAAACTATCTGAAGCCTGTAGTTTTCCCCAAAGAAAACACGTGGAATGGAATGTTTTATCTTTTTCGGCAGCATTGTAAATCACAGCAAGGTAGCGTATTCGAGCTCTAAAGATGCGAATATACGCTATCTACTGGAGTTCAGGGTTAATCCACTGGTGTTAGGGTTAAAATTTCAACTATCAAAAGATCATCAAACAGGCAATTGCTTCATTCTAATGTAGAAACAATTTTCATCCGTGACAGGCAACTTTCTAGTAGCATAAGAAAACATTGAAAAAAAAAAAAAAAAACTTTTTTGAAGAAATCACTCAGAAACGGTAAAATTCTCAATTATTTCTTATTTCAGGCTCGTTGCGCGACTGGAAAATATCATTTGGTTTCCATATTTTTTTAACTAGAAAATCGCCCGTCAAGACATGACGGGAGAAAATTACTTCTACATTTGAAAAACGGAGCAACCAACATCACCTCTGCCATAAATGCCCTACTCGAAGACTTGCACGGCAATGGAAAATCCTGCATGCTGCAATGGATACCGGCACACGTGAATATTGAAGGAATGAGTGTGCGGATTCCTTGGCAAAAGAAGGCAGAAACATTGGCAAACCTTGCACTACCATCACGCTAGCAGACTCAAATGCTGTCGCAAAAAATAGACTTCTGCCACATACCTTTAAGAAGCCCCTCATCACCGACTTTGATTGCCCCAGAATCCTAACATCTACAATTGCAAGATTAAGAACAAACCACTATAAAGGGATGAAAATTCTTCCCGACAAAACGAGAACTTATATTCCCTGCAAGAACTGCACCGATGCCCAACTGACTCCGGATCACATTCTTGAGTGCCCGGCCCTTATCCCACATGTTCTGCAGCTGGTTATGGTATCACTGGCTTCAGAACTTCGAGAGGTTCTCTACAGCACAGATGCGTTGCATCTAGCGGACGCGGTCTTAAAGACACATGGAGCCATTTAATTGTCCATGGACACGACAAAAAAAAAAAAAAAAAAAAAGTGAAGCAGTTGTCTGTTTGGTGATATTTTTATTGTTTAAATTTTAACCTTGACTGCAATGAATTAACCCTAAAATCCAGTAGATAGCGTTCATTGTTGACTCGACGTTAAATCCCGGTTATCACAAGTTTGCCATTTCAACTGCGTTTGCGCGCGGACTTAGCTGATTTGAAAAATCTTGCTAAAATTAATTAAACATTTTAAATTTGTTAATAAATATGTGATGGCAACAGATAAAAATTAGAAATCACAAAGCTTTCTCTGATTTAGTTTTTAGGTCTCGGTAATAATTGCGTTTTGAGTCTTAATTATTAATGGATTCGGATTCTGATTTTTCTATCAAAGGCCCTTTCCAGAGTCAAATTTTCAACCTCAGAAGAGCGTACTAGAATTTCAGCATCACTTCTAATACAAAGCCGAACCATCAACCTAAATAAAAATGTGTAATACTGCTGTTTACGCCTAACATAAAATATCTGCAAAAGACAGACATCTGTACTCATATTCCGATCATTTTTGAAGTACACAACGTGTTTTACGTTTACGTTAAGTAAATATTTTCAAACCAATAAGTATTGAAGTGTCATTTTTCCCTTTACATTATAAAGATTATCAGGTATTCATATCCGTAGTTTCATATAATATATCACGAAATCGCTGTGAAAATCTTCTAATCGCGTTCATCAATTTGTTGGGACTCTAGCTCAATCTAAATATAAACAAGCAACACAAAATCTTAAAACAGAAAGCCCAAAAAGCTAAGTCCGCGCGCAAGCGCAGTTGAAATGGCAAATTTGTGATAACCGGGATTTAACGTCTACTTCATTGTTGGTCATTTTTACGTTTCTTCATTCTCCTAAAATGACAGTCTTACCAGTATAACAGTTAAGTTAGTGGATCTAGTCCATCTCTGTCACAATAAAGCATTTATTGTGACAGAGTGCTTGTCAGATTTATTGTGCATGTCAAACATCATCAAAAAATATTATCAAATGATCATGCCGTGGCAAGAGTTTCATTGTTGATGACGTCAGCGTTACTCAATCATTCGCTATTGTATATATGAGGAATTTTTGCTTTTTTTTTTTTTCAAGTCTTCACTAATCAAAACTTTTCCGTGGCGTAGCTGCGCGAAATTGAAATTAAAAGGTATGAGTTAGGTTTATCCATGGCAACGGAGTAGGAGGGAAATGACCGGCTCAAACTCTGAAACCGGGAATTTTAGAGCATTCGACACCGACTCCGGTTCTTTTTCACTAAAATCAGTCTGACTACGCAAGTACTGGCACAGTTGTGGACTTTGCGGGAAAATTACCGACTCCGACTCTGAAATTTATAATACTGAACCTTCGACTCCTCACTCCAACTCTTTTATCCGAATATCAGCCCGACTCCAACTCCACAGCCCTGGATATATTCAAGTTAGGTCAAATGATGCTCGGAAGTATTTATTTTATTTTCCGTTTGTGCAATGTTTTTGTTATGTGTTGTAGTTAATGTTTATTTCATTTTAAAGTTATTTCTTTTATTAATTGAGTCTAAAAGGCAACATTTTCAAGGAGAAAGTTTCCTTAAAACGAAAATTAACGAGCTGATGTGTGCATAACATGACTTCCTTTTACTCCAATTTAATGTCATTTCCCCAAAACTGGCAATTTTTTAATGTTATTCAATAGCTTACTCTCTCAATATCACCAATAGTGGCCAAAAGGAAATCAGATTAAAAAAAAAAAAAACCAAAGCAAAAGACTGGCGATATATCGTCAAGTGTCCGCCAAATTATAACACCATTTGAGTTTGCATCGAAATTAACAATGATTTCCCCCCAAAAAGGGGCAAAAGACCCCTTTAGAAACATCCAAATACAACCAAAAAGAGAGGTGCACAACTAGATCCCACAAGGATTTTACGTACCAAATTTCAACTTTCTACGATATACCGTTCTTGAGCTATGCGACACACATACGCACATCTGCACATGCGTACATACAGACGTCACAAGAATCGTTGTAATTAACACGGGAATCGTCAAAATGAATATTTCGCGTGTCTGTACGTTCTTAGGCACTTATCCACGTGTGGTCGAGTCGAAAAAAAAAAAAAAAACTCAATATTCATTCGGGGGTGAGTAAAATGGAAATTACGGTCGATTTTTGAGTGAAATTTTTTTTCGCGAATACAATACTTCCTTTTTTGTAAAAGGAAGTAAAAAGGTAAAGAAACTTTACATTATGAATTTTGTAAAACAACTTTTGTAAAACGAGTATCGGACTGTTCGTTTCTTTCCTTCTTTCCTTTACTCTGATTTATATCCTACTATGTTTGTCGATGAAAATATGTTTTACCGCACTTGTTTAATTTAGATGCGCAAGTGGAAAACATAAAACTTGAAGCAAAGTGACTTAAGATGACCGAATTTTTTAAAAGTGAACAAATCAGAAAATTGTTTTGAAAGTTACAGTACATAAAGAAAGAACATTGTATTTAAGAATAAAACTTGCGTTGAAACAGCATTTTTCATTTTTGGCAGTAAATATGAGTCTTCAAAAAAAAAAAAGTGGAAAATTTTCCCCTTTTTTATGGGGCAAAAAAAAAAAAAAAAAAAAAAAAAAAAAAAAAAATTTCCAATGAAATATTTTCTATTCGATTATAAAACATATTTTTGATCAAAAGAATCAGTAAACAAAAGGTTGAATGAACAAATGAAAAGATAATGAAACAATAAACGAATAATCAAATGAGTAAATCAATTAATATGCAGAAAAATAAATGAGTGAATAAAAGAATGAATGAATGAGAAAATAAGCGAATGAATGAATAAATATACGTGAATTAATAAATGAAGAAATGTAACTGAATCTTAACTAATATTATAAAGAAGGCGGATTTTTGTGTGTTTATATGTTCGAGGTAATCTCCGGAGCCCCTGCACCTATTTGAAAAATTCTTTCACTATATGAAAGGTGCTTTCTTACTGAGTAACATAGGCTATAGTTCGAAAAAAATCCGATAAATAGTTCTTTTTTTATTCCAATTTAGGCCCAAATTTCTCATAAATTGCCTATTATTGGCTATTAAAGGGGTGAAAAATTACTTGCACATATTAATATTTTATATCGTTGAAAAGGGTAGAATTTTTCGCGTTCTAAGCAATTTGTTTCAATGCTCTAACTTCATTACGACGGAAGTAATTTGCGTTTTTAGCTCGAACTTTTTTAGGCTTAGCAGAAATTTTGGCAATACTTCCTTCATTAAATTGATCAATAAAAAGTGAAGGAATTGTCCCACAGTTTTCTTTTTGACACCGTTGGAAAATGCGACATTTTTTACTCCAGAAATATCTCGACCTATAGTCGAAAAAATAACCTTTTATCTCCTAAGGAAAAAAAGTTACAAGCCGTTAGAAATAAACTTCGAATAAATCTAATCTCCATTAAAATTGCTGATGTTTTGTTTTGCATTGCCATGGTTACGTCTTTTAGCTTCGCTTCATTTTAATTTCTTAAAGGTCCACAAACTTGGCGCCATGGAATTATTAAGCAGTGGGGAAATGTTTTCGCCAATTCTGCATATTTTACGATCTACGTTATGATAATTCCCCCGAACAATGTAGAAATTGTGGGAAGAGTTTGAAAACTAGGAGACTTAGCAAATTTTCCAATTATCGCAAAATTTGTGTACGCCAAAGACCAAGACCTAATGTGTTTCGGCCATGGCCTTGCTGATAGTGACAGAAGCAAACGATTATAGCCCATAATATTGACGATAGCGCCAAACCACAGTTATCGAAATATTTTCGAAATTACTAATGAAAAGAAACCAGTGCATCGAAAAAGCAGGAGGTGATGGAAGTTGTATTTGAACGCGCTTTTACATTTAATTGTAAAGAAGAACATTACTCTGATTTAGTTTTCAGAACTTAATGATATCTAAACAAAATATTAACGTGAAAAGTAGCAAAGTTCGATCGAAATGAGGTTCTGGGTAGACGGTGTAACCGACAAGATTCAGATCTCAACGGATAACAAGTTCCATAGCAGTTCCGCATGGAAATTGCATTGCCGCTTGTTCTTCAATTCATTTTGAAATTTTTTTTTTACTTTCTTTGATCCCGGATTTAAACTTGCCAAGTTACTGTATAATTGGAGTGGGCACATGTTTTTTAAATAGTTTTTTGACGACCAAAACTTGCCTCAAGTTTAAAATCCGGAATCAAAGAAAATAAAAAAATTGTTTTCTGAATGAATTGGAAAACATGGGACAATCCAGCTTCTGTGGAACATCTATGGAACTTGGTATCCGTTTAGATCTGAATTATTTTATCGGTGACACCGTCTACCCAAGGCCTCATTTTGATCGAACTTGGCTCCTTTTCACATTTATGTTTTGTTGGGATTTTATTTTACAGCGATCCATAGCGTACGGTAATGTCCACAGCCCTGCTATTTTACTTACAATAAAGAAAATAGTGCCTTTTAGTTCAGAGCAATTTCATGTGTAACGGAAAGACAGTTTTTTTTATTATTTTATTTTATTTTAAAGGTTTAAGCAATTACAGTGAAATTATTTTCATTTCAGCTGACTTTTCTTTTTCACTGAACTTCATTGTTAAACTATGAAAAACGAGACAGGGAAAAAAATTCTATTCCTTTTTCCTCAATGTTTGTGCCATTTTCTGCTCCGTGATGAAATGACGCTTTTCTGAATCAAGATTTTGGACATTTTTGTGACATTGTGTATTAATTCAATCTTTTAACTGACGAATAATTTCGTGATAGAGAAGTAACAATAAGAAACTGCTAATTTAAATAATTTTTCATGCACTAGGTTGACAAAATTCCAAGTTTTATGCGTTTTGACGGAATAACTGCGGTGGAGATGCTTTTAAAGTCCATTCATTGCTATAAAAAAGATATTTTTAATTAAGTTAAAAATTGTTGCCTTTAACTTATATGACACTACTGTTGTTGTTTACGTGTCCATGGTTAATAACCATGGAAGGATTGAGGGTCATTGCCTCTAGATTTTGGACTTTTTTATTTACTCACACATAGAAAACATGAGAAAGAAAATACATCACTCAGAGCATCCGAGGTTATCGGACCCACGTTTACCGGCATTGGAAGCGAAGTTTCTACCACAATGACACGAAGGCTCCCAACGCATAATGAATAAGGCGTAATAAGTGATATAGTTTACAAAATCATTCCAATAAATTAATGAAAAAAATATTCTTTCGAGAGAATTTTGACGGACAGGTGTAATCTTTTGTTCAAGATTTTTCTTAAAATTACTTTATGGACTATGTTTGGAGCTCAGACAACATTATCTGTGCACATTTTAACTAACGAAACAGGATCTTTCTTTTTATTTTGGAGTGGAAAGAGAAATTTACACTTGCTCTAAAAGTTTTTTTTATTTAGTTTTATAGCACGAGCAGAGCCGTGCGGGTACTCCTAGTTAATTCATAAATGAAAACATAAGTGATTTGTTATAAATGACTGAGTGAGAAAATGAAGCAAAATATTTCACTTTGTCCCATCCACTTTGCTCCGTATGTACTTGAATAATTTTATAATTTATTTAAAATACAAATAAGCTAAAAAAAACTAAATTAATGCTACATAAAAATTAGAAGGTCTCAGTTAACATTCAGAACGTTAATAACAAGAAATCTAGCATTTTATAGTAACAAAAATAATATTTGACTTAGAACAAAATATTACAATATGAGTATCTTTTTTAAAAAATTGTCTGTATCACCATATGCGGTATATTTTTCCTGACTGGAATAGACTACATACGGTACTACATAGTTAAAATAATGCTAGATAGGTGGAGCTAAAAGAAGAGTAAATATTTCACCATTTCACTTTGCCCCATGTTCCCCTAAGTTTCGACAAATAAATAAAATTATTTTTGACTTTATTATTTGAATGTTTTTTTGAAGATCTCAGGATATTTGAACTAAGTGCTAGTAAAATACTAGAGTTGCGGAGTCGGAGGGAAAATGACCGGCTCCTACTCCGAATCCGAGAATTTTAAAGACTCCGACTCCTTTACCTCTAAAATTAGTCCGACTACGCTAGCACTGCAGAATTGCGGACTTTGTGGGAAAAGGACTGACTCCAAATCGTGAAATTTTAAAACTTCGACTTCCGTCGCAAATTCCGACTCCTTCATTCCAAAACCAGTCCGACTCCAACTCCGCAGCCCTTTAAAAAAAGTGCCTTAAAGAAGAAATGCATTAAGAACGGTCTTTGAAAAAACAATTTTAAAAAATGGCATTAGTGCCGTCAAAAGAAATTAATCAACGTATTTAATGGTAAAAATGCCTCTCTTCTACAATGAAATTTGAAAAATTCTATTCAGTGCAAAAGTCGTTGTACAAGTGAATCGATTGTTTCAGAAAGGGCGTAAGTCCTATGAGAATCCCGTTGCACCTACGCCCTTTCTGAAATATTCAATTCAAGATACTAGGTTTGGAACAAGAATCGATAGCTTTCCTGGCACAAGGAAATAAGACCTGTGAAATTAGGATTCCATGATCGTTGAAATTTCGAATTTCAAAAGTTCTGGAATTCATAAAGGCTTCTAGATATGATTAGTGCCGTAAGTAAAACTTTAAGGATCTTGATGGCAGTGGAGTGTACAAATCAACTAAGCTCCATTGTCACTGTGAATTTTTTCAAACTAATAAATGAAAAATTGTTATTGTTAAATTTCGGCGCAATACACATTGAATTTAAGCCAAGTGCCTCTCCTCCCGCCCCCAAAATTTTCAAACGCCGGGAGAGGCTTTAAATTCATAAACGTTGTTGTAATAGTAAGCAAGAAGACAGTATTATGTGTTTAGAAATTATTCGTTGCTTTGATTGATAAGTGACACATGATTGGATATTTTTTCTTTTCCATGTACAAAATAAACTAAACATTCTATTTACAAAAAAGAAAAAAAAAAAAAAAAAAAAAAAAAAACTCCCACTTGCAACCAATTAAGGTAAAACACCAGTAGTGGCCAGTGTTTCAGTAGTGGCCACTTCCAGTTTACTTTTGTACTTGGAAGAAATAAATGAACAATGATGATCTAATTTTTTGTTAGTACTTAATGTAACAATAATGTTAGTACTTAAGGTAATGCGATTTCCGCAACCTGCTCTTAAAAATGTAATTCGTAACGGCGGACAGAATCTCGAGCACATTTTTTTTATCCTTAAACGAAAGAACACCATCAAAGAAAAAACTTATTTTGAAAGGAAAAAATTTGCTCTTTCTAATGATTATAACGAAAGCAAGATGCGAGGTGACAAAATTGAGCTATAGCGCTTTGAAAATGCGTTATTTGTCACTTGAACGGTTTTGATAGTCACTTCAAACTACAATATCTTTTAGAAAATCAATATTAAAGCTCTGGAACTGTAACCCATTAAGAACAAGTATTTTTACAATGGAATCACGCACCAGGAGCATTTGAATTACTTTTCTTCAGATTTTATGACATCTTAAAATTTGGGTTTTCTCCACAAGATTTTGGGTTTTCAATAGACATCATGCGTTTTTGGGATTTATTTTAGATAATTTATCCAGAACGTTCTATTTTAGGTAAGATAAAACTTTTTTCGTTAAAATCTTTACTAATAATAAAGCTGAAGGTCTCTCTGTCTGGATGTCCGGAGGATGTTTGGATGTCTGGATCTCTGTGACGTGCATAGCGTCTAGATCGTTCGGCCGATTTTCATGAAATTTGGCACAAAGTTAGTTGGTAGCATGGGGTGTGCACCTCGAAGCGATTTTTTGAAAATTCGATTCTTTTTCTCTTCCAATTTTAAGAACAAAATTATCATAAGATGGACGATTAGATTACGAAATTATCATAATGTGGAGCCGTAACATGGGCACAAGCCAATTGGCGATATACGAAATTATCATAACGTGGAACCGTAACATGGGTACAAGTCAACTGGCGAGAAAATTCCCCATACATTATTTGTAAATATACAGGCGAACCAAAAGTCCTTTTAATTTTTCTATTACGGGCAAAGCCGTGCGGGTACCACTAGTATACAATAAATGTACCTGTTTCAACGATAACGCCCAAAAACCAACATAAATGAGTGAATTAATAAATTAGGAATCATTAAATCAAGGAATGCAAATGAATTAATTAAAAAAATATTACGTATTTTATTTATAAAACGTTTGAATAAGTAAACGAAATGAGTTATTTCATTCTACTTCATCCCCTTTAGCAACGTGTCCAAAACATTTGAAATTAAATTAAGCTTAATATTAAATAAAAAGATAATAGTAGGACTCAATTTCTTCTTGAAACGCTCTTAGCGTGATCAGCGCTAGATTAATGTTATTGTCCATAATTTTGCATTGGGGTTTCCCCCCCCCCCCCAAAAAAAAAGTCTTTTATTGTTATCGATATATTATAAATTTTTAAAATGATTTTCAAGTGTTATTTCCGAAGATACCACTATATATATATATATATATATATATATATATATATATATATATATATATATATATATATATATATATATATATATATATATATATATATATATATATATATATATATATATATATATATTCACTATATGTGCGTGTGTGTTTAAAGAGTCCGCTATTTGTGAACTTACGGAAGATCAGCAATATAAATTAATGCACAAATTGTCATTTTAACATTTGTACATTTTACAATTTCTGCGTTATTATGCGTAACCGTATGTACATTTTATGATTCAGACGGTGAACTATATATATATATATATATACGGAAAACAAATCCAATGGTTAATAGCAAACGTTTCCTTTTCTTTACATTACTTTGCCACAGAACATGAATTATAACGTACAAACATATCACGATAAAGCTCCATGATTACTATAAATGACTTTTTATGGACTCGTGACTTCTAATCCACTCATTTTGCTTCACTTACTTATCAGAGTCATAATAATAGTGGATTATTTCATGTCGCTTTATTGCCACTCAACTGAACTCGAGTATTTCCCCCGGTTCTCCACAGATTACTTTTCCGCGGTACTTCAGATTAGGGAATTTCGAAGATAAAACGCGAAAACGTCTAAAAACCATCTGGAATGTAATGGAAGATTGGACTTAGAGGCGAATTTCATGCCGTGGGAGGTTTTTAAGTAGTGTTTAAGCTCTTATTTTCGCGAGGTTTTAATTTGGTTGTTTCCGAAATTTAGAAGTATTTTTTTTTTTGCTGAAAGAGTGTGCTTAAAAGCATAGAATTTAACCATTTTTTGTTAAATGATTTGGCAAAATTTAATATTTATTAACAAATATTTTAATCGGTGCGCAGATTCAATTTCTTTTTTCTTTACGCTTTTGCACATGATATCATAAGTGATGAACTGCCATTCACTGATGCCATTAGCGCAAAGCGCAATATTTAATTCACTTCTTTAATCACATGTACTGGCAATGATATGGTTGATAGCAAACGTAGAAGCATAGAGCCTAATTCTTAATTCGCATCTTTATTATCATAAGCTGGAAATGCGGTAGACAGCAAGCGTAAGCATTCAGCGCCCCTGTGGAATAGTGCGCCAAAGAACGTGACGTCGTAAAAACCACGCCTTATTTCCAAAATCGGATACTTAAAAAAAAAATAATAATAATTTACCGCTGGGAAAATAAAAGTTTTTTTTTTTTCCTTGCTCCATGTTTTTTTTTTTTTTTTGCTTATTCTACCAATTTCAGTGACTAAAAGTACTTTTGACTGAAGGAAACAACCCCATTTTTAATATTTTCGCGAGCCCATTGAAATCGCGAGAATTTAAGCCTTGCGAGATACTTGAACTTTATAAATTTGATCAACTGTCGGTTCTGCTTATATTAAATTCGCAACATTTTCGGGTGGCGAATTCACCGTTATCTTCATTTTCGCGAAAATTTCTGCTCTCAAAAATAGGTGCTTTAACAGTATTATTGATCCATTTTTACTTGTTTGTATATTTGAAGGTGACAGGGGCGCCCTGATTTAAAACGTTTGGGGGGAGGGAAGTTCTCAATTTATAGAATGATACTTCGAATTTTCTACTTTTTCAGCAGCAGCTCTAGAGCCTGGTGCTGGCCAAGGCGTTCTCTGTCTGCTTTCTCCAGGCGGTACGATTTTTTGCTAGGTTTCTCCATCTATTTATTCCTAAGATTTTCGAATCTCTCTCTACACTGTCCAACCACCTTGTAGCTGGTCTTCCTCTTCTCCTAATACCCTCAAACTTTGAAAAGGTTTTTCTCCTAATTTTACCGAATGATGAAATACGAGAATGCACATTGCATACATGCCTTCTTTATCTTTACTAATAATTAGTGGTACCCGCACGGCTTTGCCCGTAATAGAAAAATTAAAAGGTCTTTTGGCTCGCTTGTATATTTACAAATAATGTATGGTGAATTTTCTCGCTAATTGGCTTGTACCCATGTTACAGTTCCACATTATGATGATTTCGTATCTCGATAATTGGCTTGTGCCCATGTTACGGTGCCACGCAGGGGCGGCATTTCACCATTTCATTTGGGGGGTCGAGTTTCTTAAATATGTATATCCCCAAAGAGAAACCAAACACACATTAGCTAACAAGCAGTTGTCATAAAATCGGTTTAGTATGAATAAAATTAGTGTTTAGAAACAATTAAAATTTTGATTCATTGACTAAAAAGCTATCATACAAAACACCTCGCTACTAAAGGTTTTATGCCTTTTGGAAAAGTTATAATGCATGATTTTTTGAATTTGGAAGAGCAGGGAATCGTGTTACTGATCTATCAGTGCCCAATGTCGTGCTGTTTTGCCAGTTCAGCTGCTCATAATGCATGATTTTTTGAATTTGGAAGAGCAGGGAATCGTGTTACTGATCTATCAGTGCCCAATATCGTGCTGTTTTGCCAGTTCAGCTAAATGGAAAAGGTTTCTTTTTTCCCCTTTGTGCTTCGAAAATATTTCTCTAACCTGCTGAGACATAAAAGAAATCTTTCTCTACTAGCTGAACTGATTGTAATAGTTAAAAAATAATGGAAGTAACACAAAGTTATGTATGAAAGCACTTTTTATATCTTGCTCTTCAAAATCACCCACGCTACTTCAAAAACTGTGCGGGGCTCAAACCTTTCATCATTGAATAATCTAGTCATGTCGGCGCCTTCAGCTTCAATGAGATATCATCTGCCTTCAGCTCTGTTATTTAGTATTCCAGACGTATGAGTCCATAATAACGACGAAACTGCAGTCTCTGGATGTGAAAACCATTCTGTCGGTATATTGCTTGTAATTTTTCTTGCCTTATGCTAAAAATTTTACTCACAGTTGAAACATTTTATTTTTCGTTTTCAAAATCCAATACAAATAACCATAATCCCAGCCAACCATACAGAAAAATAATTATCATCAAATCTTGTGTTAATTTCATTCGAAACTGAATCTATTACTTCATACAAAATATTCAAAAATCAATGTTTGACTTCACATCATCATGTGGATTTTCGTCACTTTTTTTTCGCTTCTCTAAATTGGCTCGGAGGAAGAATTTTTTTGAAAAATTTCACGATTGATTGAGATATACATCTATAAAAAATCTATTTTCAGTTTCAATTGTAGATTGAACTGTGGTAGTATGGTGCACAGATCAATTGTAGATGGAACTGCGGTTTGAATAGTCGAGTAGCGGATTGAAGGTATAGATTTTGATAGAGTAAAGCATTTTTCAAAAACCTTTTCACGATGCAAACAAATTGGATTAAAAATTCAAACGAAGTCATACATGCTAAAGGGCATGAGATTTTTCACCATTGAAAGAATAGTTTCGCAATAATTCTTCCAGTCGTCAAATCACTGCTTTGAAGTTAAAGAGAAATGTTTCCATCGTTTTAACTCTTGAAGATTATCTTGTGTCACTCCGCGATTGCATAATTATAGAGCCCCATAAAAAAAGGTATTTGGTTTGATATGTCTTTTTTTATTCAATAATCACATGCATGTTTAAGATGTTTCTTTGAAATCATTATAATGTATTGAGCAGCTGAAACGTGTTTCTAGCAGAAGAACACTCATTAAATTAATATACACTTAAAGAATGAGTGTAAAAGTGAATGTAAAATATCAAGAAATTTTCTTGTGCAAACCATGTTGCCACCCTACTTTTCACGAGCCTCTCATATCCGACATACCATCGTTGCATTGGGCACGCAAGTGTGAAATATTTGGCCTATATGAGGCAATGTCTTCTTTAGTTAAAATTAACCATGGTTCTATATCAGTTTTCTATGTTCTAAAAAAGCCGAAAATACTTCATGAATTTCCAAGTCATCATCCAAATAACAAAAAACACTTTTTCTAGTCTGAGAATGTGTCGAGTTTCATCAAATAGTTGCTGAGAACCAGCGAAATTTCCTTTAATGAACATTGATTTCCGACTTACATAAATTGAATTCACCCATTTTCTATCATTCTGCTCAAACAATTTAAGGGTGTGACCGCCCCCTTTTGACCCCCCTATTTGCCGTCCCTGGTGCCACGTTATGATAATTTCGAAATTTACTCGTCCATCTTATGATAATTTTGTTCTTAAAACTGGAATAGAAAAAGAACCACATCGAATTTTCGAAAAATCGCTTCGATGTCCATATCCCCATGATACAAACTAATTCTGTGCCAAATTTCATGAGAATCGGCTGAAAGGTCTAGGCGCTATGCGCGTCACAGAGATCCAGACATCCAGACATCCTCCTGATATCCAGACAGAGAGACTTTCAGCTTTATTATTAGTAAAGATAAAGCTGAAAGTCTCTCTGTCCGGATCTTTCTCTGTCTGTCAGGATCTCTGTGACGCGCATAGCGCCCAGACCGTTCGGCCGATTTTCATGAAATTTGGCACAGAATTAGTTTGTAGCATGAGGGTGTGCACCTCGAAGCGATTTTTCAAAAATTCGATTTCGTTCTTTTTCCATTCCAATTTTAAGAACATTTTCCAGAGTAAAATTATCATAAGATGGACGAGTAAATTACCAAGTTATCATAACGTAGAACCGTAACATGGGCAAGCCGATTGGCGAGATATTTATCATACATTATTTGTAAATATACAGGCGAACCAAAAGACCTTTTAATTTTCTACTACAGTTAAAGCCGTGCGGGTGCCACTAGTCATCTTATAAGAAGAGACTGGGCGGCTTTTTTCTTCCCTTTTTTTATTGCAACTCTATAAAAAAAAATCGACTCATCAAGAAGAACCTGTCCGAATGAAACCAAATTTTGCATACGTGAGGACAACATTGAAGAAAGTAAGATGGTCATTTATTACAGGAAAAACCACAAATGAATGGAGGCTTTTGTTCTGTTGAGCCACCTTTAGCGTGGTGATAGTGGAGTAGATTGAAGTTTAAAAGTATCGTACAATGTCTTACGCCGTCTTGTGCTATTGCAAAGGAGTCACTTATGAAGATCGAAACTCGAAGGCTAGCCAACTTATCGTCCAAAATGATCCCAGATTTGCTCGATCTGTGACAAATCAGGGTATCGAGTAGGCTGAAGTAGGTAATTGAGTGAAAAGAAAAGTCCCTTGACACCTTTGCTGTGTGTGACCGAGCATTGTCCAATTAAAAAACGGCTTCTTGGAGACTCGTCATGAGAGCCAGCACATGTGCTTGGAGGATGCCTCAATCGCATCGTTTAGTTGTCATGATGTTGTGGATCAACGTCAGGAGCCACCATGTTTCGCACACGATAGCGTCACATTACATCACTCCATCTGCGGTTGCGGTGTGTACCTGAAAAGTGAAGATACTGTTCGGACGTCCACATTAGGGTCTCCACAAGTTTACACGATTGTCGTTCATATTGGGAGCTGGGTTCGTCGCTAAAGACGACTGGATTCATTCGGTGGCAGTCCATTCCCTTTGAACGAGACAATACTCTAAATGGAGATACAGTGAAAAGCCATACTCCTGCGTTTGTATTCAGCGGCACACCGAACCTGCAGCTGGGGTGATGCTATCGCGTGCCATGTCATATGATTTATCACCAACCATTATCCACAACGCCATGTCAGCCTAAGGGTACGTTTGCGCCATGCTTCAATCACATGTGTTGGCAGTATGGCAGGGCTTCCAGGAGCCATTTTTTAGCAGGACAATGCTCGATCGCATACAGAAAGGTTGTCAGAGGACATCCTGTTTTATATTATCACCTTCTCTGGGCAGCTCGATCCCCTGATTTGTCACAGATTGAGCATATTTGAGATCACTTTGGAAGGACAGCCCAAGAGTTTGGTCCTATTAGTCGCTCCGTGAAAGTAAATGCAAAACGAGATTACGTAGGACATCGTTCTTGCCTGTAATGTCTTATACACTGCGATGCAAAAGTTTAGACAATGACGTTCTTCAGCTGTAGAATTTAGAATTGCGATAGTAGAAATACAAAAGTCTGCAAACATATTCAAAAACTCTTTTGAAATACTATAACCAAAATACAATTGTTTGATATGCTTTAACAATACTGTTTTGGATAAAAATAGAAATTTGCTTGTTGCAAAAGTTTAGACACTATTACGAGTTTCTGTGATTTTTTTTTCGTATATGCAAATTTAAAAGAGATGACATCACAGACCTCTTGTACTTAAGGTCTGCCAACGATAACACTTGGTAGTCGAGATGCCGCGAGCTGAGCAGATAGCGGATGAGGTAACTAAGATTTGGCAGTTGAAAGCTGAAGGTAAGCTTTCCTGAAATTTCGGCTATTATTAATAGATTAAAGAAATCTATTTATCGAATTTTATCAAGTCACTGCAATTATAAAGCAAAACACAGATCTGGGAGGCCGCGTGTGACGAATAAACGGGATGATCGTCAGATCCAAAGACTAGCAAGTACCCAACAAATGACTGTTCGTGAAGTTCAAAGCTCCTTGGGGCTTACGGTATCAAAGGATACGATTCGTAGACGAATTTTGGAAACAGGGACAATGGTTCACTGCAAAATGAAAAAGAAACCAGTTCTAAAGTAACATCATAAATCATAACGAATGTTGTGGGCTCGAAATCATGTGTCATATGGATCGAAATGGATACCAGTAATATTTAGCGACGAAAAAAGTGGAATCTGGATGGTCCAGATGGCTGGACATCGTACTGGCATGACTTAAGGAAGGAACCCAGATGTATTTTTAGTAGCCGACAAGGTGGTGGCTCTGTGATGGTTTGGGCAGCGTTTTGCTACAATAGACAAGTGTCTTTGAACTTTACCAGTGGTCGCCAAACATCACAGCATTACACTAAGACACTAGAGGATAATCTCCTACCATTTGCTGAGCTTTTAGGAGGCCCTCAGTGGGAATTTAGCAAGACATTGCTTCGATTCACACTGCAGGAAACACAAAATCTTGGTTAAATTCAAATAATATAAAAGTTCTCAATTGGCCAGCGTGTTGCCCAGACCTCAATCTTTTAGAGAATCTTTGGGGCATCATGTGTCGCAAAGTTTACAGCAATGGTAGACAATACACTTCTGTATGAGAACTTAAGAGATCTATTGAGGAAGTATGGTACGAAATTAAACCTCAAACCATGCAAGATTTAGTTTCTTCGATGGAAACTCGTATTTATGAACTAATAAAGAAGAATGGATGCCCAAGCAGGTTTTAAAACTGCTTTATTTAATTTTTATTTCGTTTGTGTCTAAACTTTTGAGACAATGTTAACTTTTTGTTACAATGTAAAAACTTGTAAAATGCTCAAGTCAACTTTTCATTGCTATAAATATTATATAGTATGCATACAGCACCTTAGACTAAAGTAGTCTTAGAAAAACTGAATAAATAGATTTCGAAATCTGTGTGAATTTGCTCATTGTCTAAACTTTTGCGTCGCACTGTATTGCTTCCCTGTATCCCCTCGTACATTCACCATAGAGGTGGCTCAACAGAGTACTAAAAACTCCATTCGTTTGTGATTTTTTGAATAATAAATGATTATTTCACTTTTATTATGTAATCTCTTTTTTCTGTCAATGTTATCTTTACGTATGTACATTTTCGTTTCATTCTGACTACTCCATCTAGGTGCGTCGATTTCTTTTCTTTTTTTTTTTGTTACAAAGTGTATTACAATATGTGCAGTCGCATTTTATAAAAGAGGGCTGCTTTTTTTTTAAAAAAAACGCACTCACCTGTTGTTAAAAAAAAGGCTCAGTTTAACTTTCATATTTAGGTATGAATTAAATCTCAAAATGGCGTAATTTTCGAATTAATTCTCTAATTAAATAAATATCTAAACAGATATAAATTCTCATTTGGAAAACTTAGTCGCTATGCCGTGATTTCGTGTCTCACTTCGAACAACACGCACGTCATTGTTACGTAAACTAAGCGAATTTTCGCTTTGAGAATGAATAGTTATTTAAGCGTGCAGCAACTCTTTCCCGTAGGCGTGTTTGTCTTTTGTTCGATTATAACAAAGTATTCTAAGTACTATAATTAGATACTGATGTTTAAGCACTTTAACGGTGTAACGTAATTACATTACGAAATGGCAATGAGAAGCTACTACGGAATGGCCTACAGTGATAATTGAGGGAGAGTTAAATCTGAAAGTTTTGAACTGAGTTACTTTTTCTGTATTTCATTTGCTGGATTGTATATTATTTGGCGATTAAGCTCTTTCTTTGCAACTTCGTTTTTTCATGTTCTAAGGCGGGAGCTCTAAACCTTTTTAAACAACGGATCCCTTTTTGTGTGTCATTAACTATGCATATCTCCAACAAAAACATTTCAGCTTCATTGACATATGAGGCTTTGAGAAGCAAAGGGATGTAAGTAGATATTTTCAAGTTTTAAAATGCGTTTAAAGATAACATCCTAGGTAGGCTTTCCTTGATTTTTTTTTCTAAATCATGCTGTGCAGTTGCACCTACTGGGGTTACTACTTCTAGTACTACTTCTTTGCCTAAAGACAGAGGTCCCCTACTATTTGTACTAGTTATCTCGAAGTTTTTGATTTTGCCACTTACATCCCTTTGCTTCTCAGTGCCTCATATATGTTACATTTGTTAAAGTTTGATTGTTAAACTGTTGAAATTTATTTACGAACAGATAATTTAAACTAAAAATATGAAATTTTATTGCAAAATGTTTAATAAAAACATACATACATCGACTCATAAACACATTACCATCCTTTGTTGCGCAGTCAGGTAATTAGGCACAGATTTAAATTCTCTAGAAATTGTTAGTGGGTGCTCTACGCTTGTTCATATTTACCAAGTTCACCAATGTTTGGCCTCCAACTTGGTCAAATACAGACGTAATATATGCTCAATGTCAAGCTGGTTTCTACCCTTGCTCTTCAGTCAAATTTTGTTACGCAAGGGTTTCCTTTTTTTAAAGCTCTAATTGGTTTCGAAATGAAAAAAGAACCGTTAAAAATGAAAACTTTTATCTGGAATGTTTTAGATATGTAACCCAGCAACTTTTCTGCATATTTACTATTCAATTTGAGATATTTGTTGTAGCATGGCGACAGCTTTCCAAACCCTTGTCACAAAAGGCATCCACTTATCGCTTGTCTAGTCTGAGAAAAATATTTGTTCTTCTAGCTAAATTTACGTAAGAGCAAAAAGATGGTGATCGGATGGAGCTAAGTCCAGACTATGAATGTCGGACCGCATACATCATGAGCAACTGTTGGTCCTTACTTCAAAGTTTGAACAACATTTTCATACGAACCTGTTACTCATGAGCGTTTTACCGCACACATTACTCATTTGTGGACGATCTTCTGCTGCAGTGCACCCCTCAGCATGCAGAAATCGAATGACAGCATGCAGCAAGGAATTCACACTCCAAGCGATTTTGGAGAAGGTACTTCACTGCAATACCTTCTAGGTTTTTTTTTTTTTTTTTTTTCAAAACTAGTCCAGAAGTTAATTAATAAAGTTTTGCAATGCTTTTGTTCTAACGTAAAATACACTACATTATTCACACTAAGATAAATAAATACCTTTGTTCTGAAAAGTAAAGTAAGAAATAACAACGTCAAAAAGCGCAAATCGCAGATTCCTGCGCCGAAACACGTGTTTCGGCGTTACAAGGAACGCTGGCAAAAGAAATGAGCTTATGGAAGAAAAGACATCCGACAAAAGCGATATCTTTTGTCGGATGTATTTTCATCCATAAGTTCATTCCTTCTGCATTGAAAGGCATTCCTTGTAACGCTGAAATACGTGTCTGCAGTAATCTACAATTTGTGCTTTTTGACGTTGTTATTTCGTACTTTATTACTCACACTGTTGTGACGAATTTCGGGTCTTCCAAGGCGTGCACGTACCACCAAAGGACACCATTGTTGGAGAAGCACAAAAATTGCAAATGTCTTCAAAAGAGCTAATGGTATTTTAAACGTGCAGCGGTGCGTGCTTACCCTGATGTTATTATCCCGTTCATGACGGGACGTTTTGCTAACTTTTAGGTCTTTCATTTACGTATAATTTTAATCTTTGCAATAAGATAAACTTTACTACTTTTGTCGGTGGGGAGTTACAGGAGTGGAGGCCTGTCGCAATGCATTTTTCTTCTGTATGTACCGGAACTATGTACAACGTTTACCATGTGCATTTTTTTCTTCCCTTGAGGGTCCCTATGGATGTGGGGGCACCTCGCAATTCCAATATTTGGGTCCATTAAAAAAAATAATCTGAAAGAGCATGGTCGTAAACATGGAGTGAGCCCCATTTTTTTTCTAAATGTTTACATATTTTTTCTTAAAGGAAAAAAATCTCAAAAGACACTCAGTCGCTGATTTCATTTTCACTGATGGCCGACAGAGTGGTTTAGTGGTTAGGCGCTGGACTGCTATGCCAGGGGATTGCACTAGATCTGCGAAAGGCACTGCCTATACCTCAGCCTCATTAGAAAAAAATTTTGACTGCTAACTCGTCAGAAGTGAACAAGTCACAAGGGACAAAGTTTCAGGACACAGTCAAACTTCTCCAAATGATTATTTGATTCAAAGAACAATTCTCATTCCACCAATAAATTGCACACAGTGAAAAATCACCAAATGGCGATATCTTGCGAGGAAAAGCAATCACGCGGATTCAAGATGGTCATCTTCATTTGTGACACCACTAGATGAAATAATGTTTTAGAAATCTGACATTTAAAAGAAAACTAAATGTTGTTGAGGAAATAAAAACTGTTCAACTGTCCAAGAGGAGGTAACTTTAGTCTTAGCTTAGTGGTAACACCAAACTGAACCCTAAATAAAATGTAAAAATGAAAAGTAAAACAAAGCAACTGATTTTGTTCCTTTTATCAAATTCATGCAGTATTTTAGCTCATTTCATTCCATTTATATATCTCATCGGTTCCGTGACTTTCAAGATAACAAATGAAAAAGGGTGAAATTCTCAGACACATTTGTCTAGCAAAATAATTGCTCCTTTCAAAAAGTAATCGCATATTTGAATACAATAACTAAACTTCCTTTTATTTGATAAAAGTTAGATGAGTCAAATGGAATAAGGCTTCATAAAGAATCTAGGGATTAGATATTCGATTGAACTATTACATAGTCATGTTCTAAGAATGTTACGTATTTCAGAATTAACCGTTTCATTCATTTCGGGTTATTAAAATACATTTTGTTTGATTGAGGTAACTTGAAATTTCCTTCAGAACTGAATCTCTTTATGATAAATCTGCTTTTTAAATCCTCCGCTGATGATATCATTTAGTAATCGGATTAAAAGGTGAAGGCAATTCTTAAAGTTAATTAAGTGCGCTTGACAAATATGCCGAGTTAAAGTGGAAATTGTAATTAATTTACGTAATTTCTATTTTGAATATAAAAATATGTATGTCTTATGTTGGGACTCAAATTTTCTTTGCAATTTTCTTATTGATCAAGAATTTTGAAGATCAAATGTGTTACGAGAAATCTTTCGTAGGAGACATTTTAACTTTTGTACCCAAGTATAAAGATAGATTGATAGGCAGAAATAGTGACACTGTGGAACCTCAATAACTTGACATCCCTAGGGAACATGAATGTCGACTTAAGCGGATGTCAATTTACTGAGGTTCCATAATTTAAGTTTCTAAGGAGTTTCTTACCAAAGCTTGACATTCGCATTTTGAAAATCAATTTCAGAAAATGAATCTTATTTTATTTTCGTTTTATCTTTTTGAAAAGTACATTGTGGAATCATTAATATTATTTGAGGAATAAATCCATAATTTTTGAAAAGGGGAAAACTCTTAAGCTGACGAGCTTCTTGTCAGTCAGGTCTGAAAAGATAAAAAATCCTGCTCACACTTGTTTAAAAAACGAGTCCGGATGCCTTCTTTCTCTACACTCTAAAGAAATATTGAAACGGCACGGATTATTTCCGTGTGACGTTTCAGGATTTCACGGGTTTTCATCTATTTCCCCGTAAAATCGAGTATCTTTGCTAAAAAGTTTCCTGAGTTTTCCTTTGCAGACTTCTCATTGTCGTGAAAAATATTTTTAGCTACCGGCTTAAAGATGGACTGAGTGTGTTTAAAGGTTATATAGGCTTTAGTTCGATTACGACCCGTCCAGGTTGACTAAGCTGTCAATAAGAGCAATTAAGTTTCTGGATAACTGCAGTTTTGCAAGGCTTGAATTGCAGGCAAGGAAATGCTTGGTTCTTACTTGCAATTCTGTCTCAGCAATAGCCCTGGGCGCATTGATACTCCTGGAGATTTCTTAGTAAATCAGGAAGCATCTAAACAATTACATCAAACCTACCTAATTTACCTTTAAGGTTCCATACTGGCTTTAACCGAGTAGATTTCCGAATTCTTCAGAAAGATTCAAGGATAATTTCAGAAAGGTTACTGTCTTTTAGAGGAAAACGTTCCTGGTTTTTGCAAGCTATGTTACTGGCAGAAATGGGACACATCAGCGGCCCATTGTTATTCTGAGGAACATTTCTGAATCGTTTTTACAGGCTAGCGAACTCCACTGGTTACTTATTCTACCCTGGTTACTTATCAGCACAGAGTGTGATGACTGATTCCCCTGGATAAACGATGGAATGGCTTAATAGAACGTTCTGGAAAAGTATTACCGAACCGGAAAAGTATTAACATCTGAGAAATAGTCAACATGAGAAAATGCATAGGTTGCAAAACTTGAACTAAATAGAATAGCAATTACATTTCGACTTATAGGGGTTCCTGCAAATGTATGTCAAGTTAGAGAGGTTTTCTCCCATTGAAATTAGCATAGGGGCAACCATAAGAAAAATAAATGTCGAACTACTGAGGTAGTCGAGTTATCGAATTTTCACTGTATACAGCGTGTCTCCGTTTATCCTGTTAGACCTCTGTTTTTGCAACCGTTAGTCCTAGATGCAGACTTCCGATTCGCAAACATGGTCAAAACAAGATGCAGACGTAAGATATGAAAAGGTTTCATTCTTAATCGACCAGTTGCTTCAAGTTTCTCCAAAAAGAAAAGAATTACCCTGAAACATTCATGATGATGTTATAGATCTTTAACTTTGTATATGGGGCTTAAAGTATTCTATGCAAGCAAACATCCTGTTGTGCACTAGTGCAAAAGTGATTTGAAAAATTGAATTCTAGTTCAGGAGAAATATACAATTACCAAACATGAATTCAAAGCTACATAGCAAGAAAATTTTGATTCGTCCCAGATTAGTTTCTGGCAACGTCCCGTGATTTCACAGATTTTCATCAAACTCCTGTAAAAATGAAGTTTATTTATCAAAAAGTTTTCTGAATTGCTACAAGTTGCTCGAGTGCAGATTTTTCACTGTTGTAAGAAATATTTTTAGCTACCAGTTTAAAGATTAAATGAACGCATTTATTAAGTCTATCGCCTTCAGTTTGATTACGTCCCGCCCTGATTGATTAAGCGCCCAATGAGAGCGAAATGTAAGTCTCTGGATTCCGTAGTCCTTGCAAGACTTGCAGGCAAGTTAGATGGTTGGTACTTACTTGCAATTCTGTCTTAGCTATGGTTATGGTTGCAATGCTATCATTTTATGCCTGCTTAATTTTTCTCTGGAGATTCTTGATTTGTTCTAGCGACATGGCTAACTTTTACTGGCAAGATTTCTGAATCCATCAGAAGGAATCCAGGATAATTTTAGGAAGGTTACTGACTTTTTGCTGAAAACACTCCTATTTTTTGCAAGAAATATATCAAATAGCAGAAATTGAGCATATTAGTTGCCCGTTACTTTCCAGGAGCGGTTCTGAATTCTTCAGAAAGAATGAAGGATATTTTTAGGAAGGTTAATGAGTTTTATCTGAAAACACTCCTATTTTTTACAAGATATGTCTATTAGCAGAAATTGAGCATATTAGTTGCCCATTACTTTCCACGAACATTTCTCAATTATTCAGAAAGAATGCAGGATAATTTTAGGAAGGTTACTGACTTTTTGCTGAAAACACTCCCGTTTTTTGCAAGATATGTCAATTAGCAGAAATTTAGCATATTAGTTGCCCATTGCTTTCCACGAACGTTTCTAAATTCTTCAGAAAGAATCCAGGATAATTTTAGGAAGTTTACTTTCTTTTTAGCGGAAAACGTTCCTGTTTTATGCAAGATATGGTACTGGCAGAATTTGGGCAGTTTAGCTGCCCATTATTTTCCCAGGAACGTTTCTGAATTGTTGTTAGTGTATTGCTACTGTTATGCTCTCATTATTCCCATAATTAAAAGACTATAAGTGAGGACAGAGCCTGTAGACGTCAGAAAAAATCGTCTGTCTAAAGGTACCATTCCGCCAGCTGAAATGGTGATTGGTCCCTTTTCTCGCATCTTCTGCATAGCGAGGAGGCTTGTGCAGTCCGCAGATGTCATTTGAATTTCTAGCAGGTGGTCAAAATCGTTTTGGATAGTCCGAGTGGATGATGCTAGGTGCGTTACATTGCTGGTAACCAAAATAACTAAACTGATGTGACACATCAAGTAGAAAATGGAATCCATAAAGTAAAACGAAAACATCTGACAGTTCAAGGCAATGAACAGGCATTGGAAAAAGATGCAGTAGTAGAGTGCTACACTGCCAGCTAAGATGGAGGAAAATATGTCCTCGAAATCTTTGATGGCGGTGTAGATGCTTGAATACTCGCGTATCAAGCACAAATGTGGTGGTTGGTATTGATGAAATCTAAGCCTGCGATGGTAGTTCTCCAAAATGTCCTCAAAGCAGCTGTTCAAGACACAAAAGAAAATTGGGAACATTGCTGGAACTACTGCCAAGAATAGTTTCCATAGAAGATTGAAGAAGGCTAGGGTCATGTAGGACACCGCATTGAGCTCTCTCACTTGGAAGAAAACAATCATGTGCTTAGACACGACTGACGTCTTTGTTACGTCATAGAAATAACAGCAGCTTACAGTCTCCGCGATGGCTGAAACGCAAAAGATGTATCCATACAGACTAAACAGTCTACTGCCATTTCTGTCCACACTCTTTCGCATCAGAGCTTGAAGACGGCGGATGAGATCTTTTATTTGTTTTTCCTTACAAGAACTCGCATACCAAATGCTGAAAGAAGATTCGATTCCCGCAAACAATCCAATTGGATAGTGGTAATCAGTACTGTTTTTTAGGTAGAAGGATGCCATCCATAGGGCCAGGGATACTTGCATTACAATAGGATACATCCATTTTCTCAAAGAAAAAAATATAGTCCGTCCTTTCTTTGCTGATGTTCTTTTCATACCTATGTCTATCCCGATAAAATGTAATAAATAACACAGTATAGTATGTCTTCTGTAGATATCAATCATCGTGTCCTTATTTCTTTCTAAGATTTCAATTTTCGTCCAAAGATTTTTTTTTTTCAAATGCTGATTGCATTAGAGGATATCAGCTTTTTAAAAGCCCAACTCGTAATTTCTTTTATTGACGCACTCATTAACATTATTTTATAAATACATTCAAAATTTCTGCATGGACGTTAAATGAAGAAAGTTCTATGTTTTCATCCAAACCGAAGTATTTTCCTCCATGCTTTGATTCTTCTGCCATCATTCGTTCTACTCAGAGCAAACTATGAATTACTAATCATTACTATTACAGTAGCATAATTTTAATAAAGCAAAAATTATGTGAATTCAATTAATGAATTCTTTGTGGTACTTCCTGCTCTGAAGCTTTTTATGGCTTAAAATAAGAGCCATAAAAAGCATTTGTAATTTTTTTTCCTAGGTTCAGCACATTCGTCTGACGTGCCTCAAAATCAGAGCATTAAATAAGCAATAAACAATAACATCTACACATTGAGATAAAAACTAATCAAACTATTCTACCATTACAAATAATGATTCTATTGCATGAAAGCGCTACTCGTTTACTGGGGTCCTTATCGTAAGCTTTGCTGCTCATCATAGAATCGTAATTGATTAATAATTCATCTCTCTAACGAAAACTTTCTCTCGAAAGAGAAATAGCTGAATTTAGAAAAGGACATATATGTATCCATAACGACGAGTATCAAATCAATGAATAAATAATGCCGAAAATTTCATCAAAATTGTGGTTTTGTTTTATTGAAACTACTCTCTTGATTCAGCATAAAACATTTCACGTTTCAAGAAAAATGATTATCCAGTTGTTTTTTTTTTTTTTTTTATCGTTTTTGAATCACCAATAATCGTATTCTTCATTCTAGTTCTTCTGGCCAGGAAGTCATACGGTAGACAAACAACGAAAAAAATGTAAACGAGTAACAATAAAAAGAGTATATTTAAACGTGTTTTTTGGTTGCAAAATCTATTTGCCCATGTGTCCCATCGAAATAAGTTTTAAAATCAGCCAAAATTTAGAAAAACTCGCCAAGTTTAGCAAATTTCGATCAGTAACGGAAGACATCTTTCACACGCTTTGCAGCTGGATGTCCTGTTACTTTTGTCAATTTCTCTAAAGTCTTTATGTTTGGCCCTTTTTAAAAAAAATTGCCAGACTTTTTGACCAAATATCTCGATAACGGGGAGACGAGGACAAATAATTTTTGCTTCAAAAAATGTTTTAATATGCTTTTTCAATTGCTACCTTTTTTTTTCACTATAGCACGATTCGTGTGCTCCCCTGGTGTGAATTAATGAAAGGTAGCTACGATGGTAAAAATATTATAAAAAAAGTACACAATGAGTATTTATATGAATTACTGAGAAGTAAAGGGATGTAAGTGGACATTATCAAGTTTTGTATAAATGCGTTTAAAGATAACTTCCTAGTTAGGCTTTCATTGGTCCCCCCCCCCTAAATCATGCTGTATAGCAGCACCTACCAGGACTACTAGTACCATATCTAGTCCTAAGACAGAAGGGAGATTCATCTACCATTTGTACTGGTTATCTCCAAATTTTAAATTTTGCCACTTACATCCCTTTGCTTCTCACTGCCTCATGCGGTGCATTTTTACTTAAAACAACTCATTATTACAGGTACTTAATGAAAAAACGGACTGTGTCAGTGCTAATGAACGATGAACATTTTCCTATAAAATGGTAAAATTAAATGTAAAACAGGCTCCTTTTCGCTTATTTTTGCTCTTTTTCAAATCTAGTGTATCATACAAAACCCTGAGTTTCGTTGCATAACGAATCATTTTACTACGACTTTTTTTTCTGGACTTTTTTTTTGTATATGAAATGAATTCATGAAAATAAGGTTTTTTTTTTATATTCAACGTACTATATAGAAAAAAATATCAATGCTAAAAGTGATTTTTAAAAATCTGTTGCTCTTATCTAATACCTTAACATTTGAAAGTATTTTTTTTTTCTTTGGAGTCTTTATACTTTATTTATTGAAATACTTTAAAAATTGTCCGTAAAACATTTTTTCTCCAGGAATATAAAAAGGACATTTCCCTCTGTAAATATTTTAAAACCCTCTTAATCTTTAGCAAAATAATGATGTGTTTTTCCCTTCAACTATTTTTTTTTCAGCTTACAGTCATATCTTAATTCAAAAAATTATTTTCTCCACTAAAGTACATCATTATATTATTGTGATAAAAAATACAAAAGAAAGGATTTTGAGACATTAAATGAATATTTACGAGGCAATTGAAGTACATTAGGAAATAATAATCTTCATATTTAAAATAAAAACTTAAAAAAAAAGATAACAAAATTTAGAAACTTTAAAATGAAAATCTCTGAGCAAACACGACAAAATCGTTAAAAAATTAACGGGAAAAAAATTGAAAAATAATAAGTTTAATCATAAGTTCAACGAATCTACGAAAAACAATAAATTGAGTCCGAGAGTAAAACTTGCTCAGTATTTTTTTTAAATAACTTGGTTAAAAAATAAATAAGCAGATAAATGAACGAAAATGTAAAAGTAGAAAAAACAAATAAATCTAAGAAACAAATCATAATATTTGGCACTGGAGATTTGATTTCTTAACAAAATTTCGATTCATAGAGTTTTGAGTCTAGTTTGTGATATGATAGTATTAGAACAATAATATGACGTCAGTTTTTAAACACCGTGAATTCAATTTGCTCATCATTCTCATCTTGCTTCAGTGTTGCCAGATTGGGGGAAATTTCCCCATTTTGGGGAAATCTGGTGCTTTCTGGGGAAATTTTGGGGAAATGGGTTTTGAGGGGAATTCTTTGGGGATTTTTTTTTCTTGGGGAAAACCTGGGGGAAAAAATTGTGATTAAATTTGCATTTTGACATCTGGTAGTTACATTCAAACAGCGTTGGTTTAACTTTGCTCAACTTTATGGAATTCGCATTTCGTATTATGCGGAATATTATGCTACGGAATTTGCATTAATAGTTTTGCGGGAGTTACTAGTTGATACGTGAAACAGGCAAAAATAAGTGTATGAAGAATGTTCTTGGATAAATATATACAAAAATCATAGTATAATTGTACATACAGAAGCAGAGTAGTAAATGCGAATAGAAAAAAAAATATTTGGCTATTTCTTATCTCTCGTTCAGGCGCTTGTATTAATGACTAGTGGCACCCGCACGGCTTTGCCCGTAGTAGAAAATTAAAAGGTATTTTGATTCCCCTGTATATTACAAATAATGCATGATGAATTTCTCGCCAATTGGCTTGCCCACGTTACGGTTCCACATTATGATAACTTGGTAGTTTAGTCGTCTATCTTATGATAATTTTGCTCGGGAAAATGCTCTTAAAATTGGAATAGAAAAAGAACAAAATCGAATTTCTGAAAAATCGCTTAAAGGTGCACCCCTTCCCCCTCCATGCTACAAACTGATTCTTTGCCAAATTTCATGAAAATCAGTCGAACTGTCTAGGTGCTATGCGCGTCACAGAGATCCTGACAGAGAGAAAGATCCGGAGAGAGAGACTTTCAGCTTTATTATTAGTAAAGATTAAAAAAGATAAAGATAAAGACAAAAAAAAAAAAAAAAAAAAAAAAAAGCGAAAATGGGAAGAAAAAAAAGTTGGGGAATTTTATAAGAAAATTTGGTTATTTGGGGGGGGGGGGGATTTTTTTCAAGGGTCATTTTATAAAAATATTAGTGGAAAAATAATTTTTGTATTTTGGGAATTTTGATAGAAAACATCGCCTTTTGGGGAAAAGTTTGGAGGGAATTGGGGAAATCTGGATTTTACCATCTGGCAATACTGTTGCTTGCATGCTGCATTTGCAAGTATTATTTTTCAATTATATGAATCGGTTTTTTTTTATAATAAGTTTATTATGTGGATGTAGTTGAGGATTTCTATTTGAATGGATTAAAAAATAATTCTGTGGATTAACACGCTAGTTTTTATGTGTTCTAAAAATTAAATTGATTTAAATTAGCAATGTCATCGTCTTTTAATTACTAGTAAAAATAAATTATTCTTTTCCAGATTTCAAACGGATTTACACTTACACCACTTTCAAAGTAACAGAATGTGAAAATGATTTTAAAATAAAACATTAAATTGGCATTTTAACAAAAACAACTTTTTTTAAAAATTTATATAAAATGTTTTAGAAAACAAAATGAAAACTTTTCAATATTTGTACAGCTGATGCTATTTAAATTATATTAATTACAACTTTACCTGCTATTTTGTTTTAATAATAACTAGGAGAAAGTTTTTTAATGAAATTGTTATTCCATATTAACAGTGTTGTGCATAATAAATACATTCCGAAACTTTACTATTTTTCTTCCGTTTAACGTTTTGCGATTTCTTAGGTGTTTCCTGCGAAAACTAAGAATATTTGCCAAAAAGTGAAAAATGTTTTTAGATACCAGTTTAAAGATTATTTGAGCGTATTGTGTCAGTGTGCGACTTCAGTTCGATTACGGCCAGTCCAGATTGACTTAACTCCCGATTGGAGCGAATAAGTTTTTAGATTCCGCAGCTTTGTAGGCAATAAAAATGCTTGGTACTTACTTGCAATTCTATCTTAGCTTTGGCCATGGTTGCAATAATGCTTTTGGAGCTTTCTTGGTAAATCAGGAAGGCATAGAGCTATTACGTAAAGCCTAAAGAGTTTCCTCTGAAAGTTCCAGACACATGACTGACTTTAACCGAGGATATTTGTATTATTTAGAAGAAAACAAGGATATTTTCAGGAAAATTACTGACTTTCAGTCGAAAACGTTACTGGCTTTCAGCGGAAAAGTTCTTGTTTTTTGGAAGATATGTTACTGGCAGAAATCGGGCACATCAGCTTAGCTGCCAATTATTTTTCAGGAACGTTTCTGAATAGTTTTTGGAGTGTGATACATATAAAAACGAAGCATAGGAGTTGACTATAGTATAATTTTTGAACTAAAGATCATATTAAGTTCAAAAAACTTGATAACTCACTTTTGGCAATGATATTTTTTCTATACAGCACGTTGAATATTAAAAAAAAAAACTTATTTTCATTGATTCAGTTCATATATATATATATATATATATATATATATATATATATATATATATATATATATATATATATATATATATATATATATATATATATATACACTAGTCGACCCGTGTGGAACTCCGCACTGTACTTCGAATCGCTTCATAAGGCGTTTCGCTCTTCTAAATTTTCAAAGAAAGAATATTATGAAGAAAAACCGAAAAAAGTAAATGGAAAAAAGTAAGCGCACAAGAGAAGGCATGTAATTTGAAGAATCAATAACAAAACCTCGTTAAATACAACGTTGTGATAATTTGATCATCGCTCCCCTTTTGGTTGTACGTATTTTCAATGCAAATATAAATATCATTAAAAGTGTGGCTGAGTGACACGTGAAAAATCAGTAATTTTGCATGTGAAAAAACAGGTTGTGGCAAATACAGTCCTGCCCATGTGAGCATCTGACGGAAAAAAAGAAACATTAAAGAGATATTTAGTGGCACGGATTCGAACTGGTGCCATTCTGATTAACAGTACGACGCTCCAACAAACCTAGCAACTGTGCCTTCCTTTTCGAATGCTATTCCTTGAAGGAATGCGTAATAAAACACAGTAAAAAAATTTTCGCCGAAAAAAATATAATAAAATTATGCGTCTATGTTTTGTCATTAGCCAGCATGATACGATTTAAAATTATTCGTAAAACATGGAATTTGATTAAAGAATGAGGAAGATCTCACGTAGCGATTGAAACAAACATTCTAGAGAAGTAATAAATTCGGTTGAAAAAATAAGTGTTTTTATTTTTGTATATTCAACAATTTCCCATAGCAGGCTTCTTTAACCTGTACGGCTTAAAAGTCCGCACTTGTTTTTCTTTTAATCGAACACTTAAAATTCAAAACCAAAATCAGTTGAACTGAGTCCGTTTTTTAAGTGTAATTTTTCGAAAGTAGACAAAATGTTTTTTTTTCCTCCAGCCGAAAGCAGAGGAGTAGAAAATGATTTCTTACTAATGAAGTTGATAATAATTTTAATGTTTTATATCGTATTCGAATAAATAATTAAAGATTTACTGGTTGAAACTCGCAGTTTTAATTTGGCGTAGTATTTTTCATTTGTACAAAAGTTCGAACACTGCTATTAGAAAAATCTACATTTCAGCATACAATGAAAGTGTTTTTCTGCACAAAAATGATTCCCTTGAGGTATATCTAATCCTTTTTTTTATGCTTACATTATGCTCAGTAGTCTGGATGGAGTCAAAGCTTAAAAAAAAGGGAAGAACATCCTTCGATTAGCAGTCAACTTATCTGAATGATAACTGTAGCCTGCATAAAGGAGTCGAAACACCAAATAGCATTCCCACTGCATTTATTTTATTACGTGTGTTATCTGTTGTATGTTATGAGTACATGTAATGCGTAATATTACTGTGAATTTGCTATTATGTCGGACTGCCCGAACTGGACCGAAGTACAGACAGTTTATAGCCGAACGCTCTTCCGAAAAAAAACAGGTAATTTTAAACTTTTTTTCTTGCCGAGAAGTGTTTTTATTTTTAAAATTTTTTACAATTTGTTATCGCAGGCTGTTTGAACCGTTATGACTTAGATGGCAGCACGTGTTCATCATTTAACAGCACAGTTAAAATACAAAATAATTTGAACTAAGTTCTTTTTTAAGCGTAGCTTTTCAAATGTAATAAAAATGTGATACGCTATTTGTTTGTTTTTTTTTTTTCAAAAAGAAGAAATATATATATATATATTACCTTTTAAATTGAGGTAGTATTTTTTTATTTGTACAAAGAGTCAAAAACTCATTAGAAGAATCTATATTTGAACATACGATTTATTATATTTTATTGAACAAAAAACAATTCCAATGTAGTCTGAAATCTTAAACCTGATACTTATATTTTCGCTTACATTATGCTTTAATTTTCTTCCCGGAGCCAAAGCTTTAAAAAGAAAAAAAAAACCCTTACAATTGAGTATCAAGTTAGCTCCGTGTTGCATCAAGTTTTCATAACAGCTAGGAGCGTTTTTACCTCATGTATTCCCTCATATTTGTTATTCACTGTTCATGTAATGCGCGATATTTTTCTAATTTTTTGATGCAGATTGTCCGGACGTGGGCCCGAACACGCATTCTCCTGGTTACCAGTCGAACGCTCTGCCGATCAAGCCATTCAGCTCTGTCGGTAACAGTGCAAGTTAAAGTTATAAATTTAACCGAAAACCTCATTCTGGTTCTTTAAAACAGGTTTTTTGCCCGAAAAAACAATTTTTAGACCATGGGTCGATTTTTCGTCAGTAGCCTGCACGATAAGCTTTAAAATAAGGTGTAAATCAAAGAAATCGATCAAGACTTGAGGAAAATCTCGCGTAGAAACCAAAAACAGGCTACAGAAATTATATATATATATATATATATATATATATATATATATATATATATATATATATATATATATATATATAAAAAGAATGAGAAAAGTGAAGTCGAGAAAATAACTCTTAGTAAAATGATTCGTTATGCAACGAAACTCTGGGTTTTGTACGATATCCTAACTTTTGATTAGGGAAAAAATAGTCAAAAAATATGCAGTTGTACATTTAATTTTATCACTTTAGAGGAAAATGTTCATCGTTCATATTTAGTTAAAATATTTGAACTAAATAATGTCTTTGTGCGGAAAGTGAACGTTCACTAATAACCACTTTCAGTTGTCCTGTTTACAATGTCAGAAATTATGTAAACTTGTACTGCGGAAAAAATGACATTTTCAAAAATTTTGGTTTGTCGAACTGCTTATTTATAAAGGTTCACACCATATTGCATTTATAACTGTCATTAACTTACTTTTTGTGAAACATGGACTAACTGTAATTTCAATTTAAAGGGAATATATAGTAAAAGAGGATTTAAAACATTCTAAAGTAATGCGTATTAAGTAAATATTTAAAAGCGGATGCATTTTTGCTGCGATAGTGCAGCGGAGCCTTGAACAGAGGTACGGTGGATACAATATAAAGTTGAACACTAGAAAGACGGAAGAGGTCTCTGTGACCTCTGGCATAGCTTGTTGCTCAATTCATCGATTAATAACCAACTGAAAGTGATAGAACTGTTTGGTTTTTCATAATATGAGCCTCTTTGCTTACTAATTTAATCATTTAGTCATTTGCCTCCTCGTAGAAGTGTAAGTATTGAACCTTTTACCTAGAAAAATGGAAGGGATCACAGGGGATCCTGAGGCCTTTTTCAATGATTTTTCAATACAAAGCGAGATCATTTTACTTTCTCCTGCTTACTGTATCATAAAAAAAGAACTATTCATTCTATATAGTTTCCCTTTTTTCTTCCAATTTTTACAGTTGGGTGGAATTCAAATTGCGAAATGCTGCCGAGTGCCCACGAGCCAAACTGCAGGAATTGATCTTCGTAAGTGAAACCATCACTTAACGGTTGGTGTGTAGAGACATTACCAAAATTATTATGCATTTAGCCATAAGAGGATATGTGTAGGGCATATGGACTTATTCAAGAAGAAATTTATTAAGAATTTACTCGAAAAGCAAAATAAGGCCAAACTGGTACCTTCAGTCTTTCTAAGCTATACGCAGTTTTAGAGTCTTTTTAGTGTTAAGGACCTTTACAAAGCAATTTTAAGTAAAAATATAATGAATGATGTTTAAAAAAAAGTACAAATAAAAACAAAAAAATTGCACGCGTCGTTTCGAAGCAGCAAGTAACCCGTTTTGCAGCGCAAGAAGAAAAAAAAAAGTGAGGTTGGTGATGAAGATATCCGAAAAGAGGTTTAATTTCGAAAGTTTAAAATTTATTTAAAAAAAAGATATTTTTACTTTCCTCTGTATCTAATATCTGGAAGAAAGTATTGGATTCGTGCGAATTTTCGAGTTTCGAACTTTGACGGAATCGAGCGTTTTGAGGTATGCTGAGCCCATTTCGAACATTTTTGGAAAATGCCTGTCTCTCTCTGTGTGTGTGTGTCCGTGTGTGTGTGTCGCGTATGTATGTGATCAGTTATTTGTGGCCGCTCTACAACAAAAGCTACGGCATGAAATCGAACGAAATTTGGTAAACATATGTGCCCCTATGTGAACTTGTGCCGATAGGTTTTTGGCGCGAGTTCCTCCAAGGGGGGGTGGAGCAATGAGACGTTTCTTGAGTTATGCGTGCCTGCTATTCCCCAGGAAGTAACTAGCGGAATCAAACAAAATTTGGTCCATATGTTGCCCTTAACACGTACAGGTGCTGATTCAATTATGGTGTCCATAGCTCAAACGGGGGTTGAGCTATAGAACGTTTTTTGTCGTCAGTGACTCCTGTATCTCAAACATTTATCGACAAGTAGCCCTTAGAGGGTGTAAGAGCTGATTCTATTTTGGCGTCAACAGCTGAACTAGTATGTTGTGGCCATCACGAAACTTTCTTCTATATTTTTCTTTTTTTTTTTTTCTGATCCCTCCCCATGCTTGACGAGGAAGCAATATTCCCAACAAAAACAAAATTACACATGCAAAAACTTGACGACCATCTCAATGTCTGAATTATTGCAAAAGCAAAGCAAAGAGCGAAAATTGAAAGTTATTTTAAAAGCCTTGCTTGAATTAATTACAAATATTTTATTTGTTAACAAACATAAGATGGCAACAGTTAAAAATTTTAAATCATTGAGATAATATTTCCGATCATTTCCATACAATTAAAATCACGAGAAATACGCAGACGACAATCTATTACGATTTATCTTTCTTATTGTTGCATTAATAAAGCTATTTTTATTCGCAAAAAAAAAAAAAAAAAAAATCAACACCTCTTGGAGCGATTGGCGTCAAAATTGAACCAAAGCCTGTTTACGTATGGATTCACATATATTCCAAATTTCAACCAGAACGTAGCATTACTTCTTGAGATAGGGTACTCACAATGGAAAAAAAGAACGGGCGATTGCGCTACCCCCCCTTTTTAGCTGTTGACACCAAAATAAAATCAGCTCTTATACCCACTAAGGGCTACTTGCCGATAAATTTTTCTTTCATTCCGTTCATTATTTCTTGAGATACAGCAGTCACAATTGACGACAAAAAAACGTTCTATAGCTCAACCCCCGTTTGAGTTATTGACACCAAAATTGAATCAGCACCTGTTCCTAGTATTGGCAACATATGGACCAAATTTTGTTTGATTCCGCCAGTTACTTCCTGAGGAATAGCAAGCACGCGTAACTCAAAAAACGTTCCATTGCTCCACCCCCCTTGGAGGGATTCGCGCCAAAAACCAATGGGCACAAGTTCACATACGGGCACATATGTGTACCAAATTTCGTTCGATTTCATGCGGTAGTTTTTGCTGTAGAGCGGCCACAAAAAACTGGTCACACACAGACGTGACACACATACATACACACACACATACATACATACATACACACACACACACACAGACAGACAGACATTTTCCAAAAATAGTCGAAATGAACTCAGCACACCTCAAAACGTTCGAATCTGTCAAAATTCGAAATTCGAAAATTTGCACGAATCCAATACTTTCTTCTATATATTAGATATAGAAGAAAGTAAAAAGGGGTCGCGCAATTGAACATTTTTTTTTTTTCCCATTGCGAGTGCCATATCTCAGCAAGTAATGCTACGTTCTGGATGAAATTTGGATTAAATGTGAATCCATATGTAAACAGGCGTTGTTTCAATTTTGGCGCCAATCACTCCATGGGGGACTCATTTTTTTTCTGAATAAAAATAACTTTATAATTGCAACAAAAATAAATCGTATACGTTTATCTCGTGAGTTTAATTGCATGGAAATGATTGGAAATATTATCTCAATGATTTAAAATTTTTAACTGTTGCCATCTTGTGCTTGTTAACAAATAAATGTTTGTAATTATTTTAAGAAAGGTTTTTAAAATAATTTTCAATTTTCATTATTTGCTGCGCTTTTGAGATAAATCGGGAATTCGCAACTCCAGCGCTCGAATACGCTACCTTGCAGTGATTTACAAAACTGCCGGAAAAACTAAAACATTAACACATTGCGTTTCATGTAAGTCTGTTGACTTAAACATAGGCAGTTTGTTCTGAGTATTTATTAACGCAATCGATGTGTCTTGGATTGCTTTCAGCAACAGAAAGTGTTCGAGCTGCTCAAAAGAATGTTAGTTTTCATTATTTCCCTCTAAAAAGTGATTTGATTGAGAAATGGTGAAAGCGCGTTAACACCAGAAAACTCTGGATTAACAGCCTTGGATAACGTTATACCAGGTAAAAATTTTATTGTTTTGTGTAAATTTGTAAGCATATGGGTTTTTTTAATCTTAAATTAATTTAACAAACCATATTTTACAGCAGCATTTAGTTGGAATAGACAGTATGCAAAATTTTTTCGTGAATATATTATTGTAGAACGAAATGAAAAATGTTTAACCGAGAAAGAATTTATTTTGTTGCTTTTATTCTCAGCTGAAAGGTTTCGCCAAATTTGTTTAGGGTTATAGTTTTAGTATTGTGCGAGCTAAGTATCCTTGGCGAGATTTCGCGTTTTTAGTTAAACCATTTTTAATTTTTATCATGAGTGGAATAAAATGATAGTAAGATTACAGAATTCGATAAGTAAAAAGAAATATTATTCAGTTAACTGAAAAGAAAACTACCACCATATATCCGTGAGAATTTTGTTGATGATTCGCATAACATGACACAATTAAATCGTAGCTCAGAAATTAGAAAAATCGAAACAGAAAAATTTTAAATTAACCGATTCGGGAATTCGAGAGAAATAACTCAGCTACAAATGCAAAACAATAAGCGCTAGCCAAGCAAGGCAAAAAAGTATCATCTTCTTTCGATAATAATTTGTAATGTCATATTGAATTTTCTAGCATTAATTGTTATTCTTGTCAGGCCACAATTATTATTTAGTTTTATCAAAAACTGATAAATATCGAATTCAACATCGTGGAAATAGCTGCTTAGAACTACGAACTACGTAGTTTGCATTAATCTTTGACGTTTAGTAATGCTTCTTGAATTCTCATTTCTTTCTACGTGGGCCAGAATATCCACAAGACTTTGAAAATTAATTTAAAAAGAATAAAGCGAAACAATCATGCATACGAACAAAATTTACTAGACTTATTACCATTTTCTTCGTTACCACATGCGTTTGTTTTAGTTTTTTCGTTCGCCATTAGTCAGTGACTGCAGTGCCCCCTATAGTTCGTTGGAGTTGCGAATTGGGATGGTCGTCAAGTTTTGGCCTGTGTAATTTTGTTTTTGTTGGGAATACTGCTTCCTCGTCAAGTATGGGGAAGGATCAGAAAAAAAAAGAAAAATATAGAAGAAAGTTTCGTGATGGCCACAACATATTAGTTACAGTTGGATGGAATTCCAATTGCGAATTGCTGCCGAGTGCCCACCAGCCAACTGCTGGAATTGCTCTTTGTAAGTGAAAGTCTTATCAGGCTCAGTCATTTCCCAAAAGATCAAAGGCGCCGACTTGCCGGCAAGAAAGCGCTGTAGTATAACCGGGGAAAAATTTGTTTACATTAGTTAAAAAGTTATTTCTGCAGTAAAAAATGATGTTTCAATCTTTAAAGTAAAATTTCATTGATATGGTTGACTGATGCGTAGTACAGGGTGAATTGATGCCTTAACGCCGTACCAGTTCTGCTTTTTAGGGAAAATAAATTCCCTTTTCAGGAAAAGCTGGTCTCAACTCAGGATTCAATTTTTACTTTCTTCTATATCTAATATATAGAAGAAAGTATTGGATTCGTGCAAATTTTCGAATTTCGAATTTTGACAGATTCGAACGTTTTGAGGTGTGCTGAGTTCATTTCGACTATTTTTGGAAAATGTCTGTCTGTCTGTGTGTGTGTGTATGTATGTATGTATGTATGTGTGTGTGTATGTATGTGTGTCACGTCTGTGTGTGACCAGTTTTTTATGGCCGCTCTACAGCAAAAACTACCGCATGAAATTGAACGAAATTTGGTACACATATGTGCCCGTATGTGAACTTGTGCCCATTGGTTTTTGGCGCGAATCCCTCCAAGGGGGGTGGAGCAATGGAACGTTTTTTGAGTTACGCGTGCTTGCTATTCCTCAGGAAGTAACTGGCGGAATCAAACAAAATTTGGTCCATATGTTGCCAATACTAGGAACAGGTGCTGATTCAATTTTGGTGTCAATAACTCAAACGGGGGTTGAGCTATAGAACGTTTTTTTGTCGTCAATTGTGACTGCTGTATCTCAAGAAATAATGAACGGAATGAAAGAAAAATTTATCGGCAAGTAGCCCTTAGTGGGTATAAGAGCTGATTTTATTTTGGTGTCAACAGCTAAAAAGGGGGTAGCGCAATCGCCCGTTCTTTTTTTCCATTGTGAGTACCCTATCTCAAGAAGTAATGCTACGTTCTGGTTGAAATTTGGAATATATGTGAATCCATACGTAAACAGGCTTTGGTTCAATTTTGACGCCAATCGCTCCAAGAGGTGTTGATTTTTTTTTTTTTTTGCGAATAAAAATAGCTTTATTAATGCAACAATAAGAAAGATAAATCGTAATCGACTGTCGTCTGCGTATTTCTCGTGATTTTAATTGTATGGAAATGATCGGAAATATTATCTCAATGATTTAAAATTTTTAACTGTTGCCATCTTATGTTTGTTAACAAATAAAATATTTGTAATTAATTCAAGCAAGGCTTTTAAAATAACTTTCAATTTTCGCTCTTTGCTTTGCTTTTGCAATAATTCAGACATTGGGATGGTCGTCAAGTTTTTGCATGTGTAATTTTGTTTTTGTTGGGAATATTGCTTCCTCGTCAAGCATGGGGAGGGATCAGAAAAAAAAAAAAAAAGAAAAATATAGAAGAAAGTTTCGTGATGGCCACAACATACTAGTTTCTCATTGGTGTTCGCTACTTGCAAAATGTACAAATTCTTCCCTGAAGCACAGTATGTCTTATTAAATAAAAGTTAATAAATACTATTTTCATTTTTCGGGATTCCGACTAAAATTTTTCAGATATTTAATGTGAGTAAATTCCGTACAGGGTTTAAACATTACTCTTCCTCTGAATTAAAAAGAAAAAGTCTAGAAAGGAACCCTTGTCGTTTATAAATTGTAATGTAATTTATTGCATATCTAAAAGAGATATTTAATGGCGCAATCGTTAAGATTTCGACAATAATCGTTTTATTCTGACAACATCGGTAAGAGTGCAATACATTTTCTCTTACGATATTTTTCCGTTCGAGGAACGTCACTTCGTTGGTGAGTTGTCTTCTCTCTACCTTGGCGAAAACTGAAAAATTACACTTACATTATCGCCGGCGAAATTTGAAAAATGAGGATTACATCACCGTTATGATTGCTTCTCTTTTCTTATTTTACAAATTTACATAACTTTTTAATTTTTATTTATGACTCGATTTATTTATTCAGCTGGTTATGTTACATAATAACGGAGAAGTTAAAATTGATTTTGCGTAATATTTTAACGATGTTTTTCATACTATTTAAACGCTCGTTTTTATGTGTTGAATAATTTTACTTTGTTTTGATTAAAAATCCACGAAAAAAAAAATAATAATGTACAGTTTCACCAAATTAATAAATTAAGTCATCAAAAAGAATCCAAAATTTTACTACATACATATTTATTGAAAATTAAAATGATCATTCCAATAAACGAAACAAGCCACGAAACGACAACAAAGTTTTAATAAAAGGTGAAATAATGCACTAAAAACTATATTAGACAACAATAAAAGTTTCATTATATTAAAACCAAAAGACCAAACACGGCGACAACAAATAAAATGAAAAATAATCGCCAAGATTACTTTTCTTGCCTTCTAATATTCGCATTAAAATTTGGGGGGAGGGGGGGGGGAATTATCACGACGGGTGGAACATGCCAAATCGTCGAAAACTTTTTCTATTGCTAAAATTGCTACCGCCATTGTTTGCTCTACAAGCATTTTGATGGAACTTTTATTGTTTTTTAATAAATTAAGGTTTTTACTTGGCAGATTATTCTTCAATTTTACGAGTCTTGTCGAATAACTTGTCTTGCTTAAAAGGTAAGCACTAAATTTTAAATTTCAGCAGCATTGTTTTCGGCAACGTTTGACTAGTTTGACGATTTTTTTTTAAACGCGCCAAATCTTTCCGTGTATGTTAATTCTTCGGCTAATTTTTACAACACACAAACAATGATGCTTTTTCTTCATTAAATTTCCACATAATGCTTAAGCATTTGAATACCATTTACATTTTTAACAGGTATTTATTTTTTTTATTATTGTTATTATTATTACATTTTATTTCATTTATTTTTTAAACAAGCAAAAGTTTAATTGAAACGATATTTGGAGGAAATTTTTTAACTGTTTTTCTAAATAATGAAAAGTAGGTTTATAAAAAATTTCTTGTAAAAAGTTGCCATCTTTTGATTTTTTGAAATTTCCATTGGCATGTTTTCCCTGGTGAATTCATTTTTGTTCCAATGTAAAATGTTATTTTTACTTTTGAGTGATTTAAATTTCTTCTTCTTTAACATACAACGTATTTCTTAATGATATGAATTGCAATGCATTCTGATCATTAAGAAATATTAACTATCAGTTTTATGTCTAAAATTGTATTTGATATGTTTTCCAAATTTTTTCTTTTAAAATCATTGCATCTCCTGGCATTTTCTCTGCATTTTATTATTTCTTATTGTGTAAAAAATGCTCAGAATTAATAAATGACTTTTAAAAATAAATAATTTTGAGTTCAACCTCAACGCTAAAAAAAATACTACAAGGCTTTTCAATGTTTCAATAAATATGTGTGCATTAATTGTGTTTAAAGAGAAGCATTAACTATTTCTTGCAAAACAAAAACTAAAAAAATACTTCTTTTTGATACAATTTATTGAGCATAGTTCATACGTTTAATAGACCTTATGGTTTCGTCCATAAGAAGTGATGTTTGATTTTATAGTTACGCATAATTTCCTTCAGGACAAAATTTTTGAATGAGTTCTTTTATTAATTAAAAGCAAAAATTAAACCAAATCCGAAAAAAAAGAAAGAAAAAAAAAAAGAAACGAGAAAGGAAAACAGCATGACCAAAGCATTTTATTAACTTGCATTTCCAAATAGCTAACTTCTTTTTGAGCTTGTTTGAAATAGTTATTTAATGCATAAATAATCTTTACTAATATTATAAAGAGAGAGGGCGGATTTTTGTGTGTTTATATGTTCGAGGTAATCTCCGGAACCACTGCACCTGTTTGAAAAATTCTTTCACTATATGAAAGGTGCTTTCTTAATGAGTAACATAGGTTATAATTCGAAAAAAATCCTATAAATAGTTCTTTTTTTATCCAAATTTAGGCCCAAATTTCACGTAAATTGCTATTTTTGGCTATTAAAGAGGTGAAAAATTACTTGCACATATTAATATTATATATCGTTAAAAAGGGTAGAATTTTCTGCGTTCTAAACAATTTATTTCAATGCTCTAACTTTATTACAGCGGGAGTAATTTGCGTTTTTAGCTCGCACTTTTTTAGGCTTAGCTGAAATTTATAGTGGCTCCCAAAAGTGTTCGTACAACTACGATTTTCAATGAAATAGGCCATTATCCATTGGTTAGCATTAATATTTCGGAATAGGTATTTTATTATAAGATCTATGTTCTATATTTAACAAAACTACACGAAAATTTTTAATAAAACATTAAAACATAATTTTTAAAAAATCAAAAACCAAAAATTGCCGGAAATTTTATCTCACAAAAGTCTTCGTACACTTTGAAAAAATGTCAAAAAATTAGTAAATAATCTAACTTTTTACAAAGTTATTATTTAGTAGAACATCATGCAGTATCAACAAGAGCTTTTAAACGTCTGGGAATAGATTTCATTGTTTTTCTCTTTCTTTTTTTGCGTAATTTCTGAGTAAGTGTTCAACCCCAGTTTAAGTCTTACTGTTTCTAGCTCTATTTTCGTTTCAAAGCTGTATTTTCGTAATCTAGCCCCCAGATATCTCTAAATATGTTACATTAAGTTCAAATCTGGAGATTGAGAGGGTATTTCAAAGCTTAAGGACAATTTTTGAGGCACCAAACGCAAACGTGTGCTTCTTATCGTTATCTCGCTAAAAAACAAAGTTGTTTCCGATTACCAAATTTTGGGCTAATAGCTTAAAATTGCTTTTTAAAATATTTAAATGAACAGCATGATTCATTATTTAATTTAAAAAATTCCAAATTTCCAAGTCCTGATGCTGTAATGCACCCTCTTACTAAAACACTTTCACCGTCCTGATTAACTGATCCAACTAAGTTCTTCAGATTAAATTCCTCATTTTTTCTTTTATTTACAATTATACAACAATTTAACCCAAAATGTTAAATTTATTTTCATCTATAAGTAAGACGTTGTTCCAAAACGTTTTGAGCTTATTTATCATTGATTTTGCGACGGAAAGCGTAAGCTTACTGTTATTCGCACGAACAAGAAAATTTCTGCAGGAAGAGGTCCCATTTAATCCAGTTAATCAGAGAACTTGGCAAAAAATTTTAGGTGAAAATTAAACGTAAAATGTTTCATTCAATTCTGCAGAAATTTTTTCAGCACTCAAATGTGTATTTTTCATAATTTTTTTAACTGTAAATCTCCAAACACGCATTGTTAACTTTGCCAGTTGACCTTTTCTTACCATATTTTCGATCCTATTCTTGTCTTTAAAGCATTTTATCAAGCACTTCACTATAGAATGGTATAAATTACCTAATTTAGAGACATTTCAAACCAATTTACCGCTACTCTGAGTAAACAATTCAAATTTCGAATGGTGTTTGTGGTGTTTTTCAAATACCAGTCATTTTAGAGTAATAAGCACAATATTAAGGAATAAATAAACAAAAAATTAAAGCCAAATGACTTTTAAGGGTCAACACAATGCAAAAATAATAAAAAAATGACATATGATAGTTTTAATCATGAATTTATTCGAAAAAATTTGAGTGTACGACGACTTTTGTGGCGTATTATTTCTCCGTCTCTTCATTTTTTGACAAATTTCAAAAATAAAATCTGGCAATATTTTGAAAAAAACTACTGAGTTTTATTCAGAATGGCATAAGAATGGTGTGAAAAAAAATTGGACTTCATATTCAAATTCAGTTTTGCGTTATTTTGGTTTTACTACAAAATTTCAAGGTGTACGAACACTTTTGGGAGCCACTGTATGTACTACTTTCTTTATTAAATCTATCAATAAAAAGTGAAGGAATTGCCCCACAGTTTTCTTTTTGATAGCATTGGAAAAAGCGAGATTTTTTACTCCAGGTCTCTCTCGACCTCTGTTTGAAAAAATTAGCTTCTATCTACAAAGGAAAAAAAGTTACAAGCGTTTTTAAATCAATTTCGAAATATGTCATTTTGATTCAGGTTGTCAACCATTTTATTTTCGCGTTTCCATGGTTACGCTTTTAAATCCATCTTTCGCATTTTATTTTCTTAAAAGTATTTTAATACCTGTCGTCATTGTTTGGAAGGGTAATTTTTCATGGTGTTTTTTTTCTTTTATTTAAGTTATTCTTTAAGTTATTAAGTTATTCTTTTAATTAATTGTTGAATATATGTCACTTGGCAGAATTTTTGTTCTCAAGGTAGACCGGGCAAAGCCGAGCAACGCAGCTCCTAATATATAAAGATTTGAAAGCTGCTGTTAATGTGATTTTATACCTTTTTGTTTGTTTGGCAAAACATTTATTATTGCCGAGGAAAAAACATCCGCTTCACTCGCAAAAGGCTGGGTTCCGGTAGGCGCTGAGCAGTTCAGTCTAGGATTATTGTTTTAAGGCAACCGTTAATGTAATTCATTGTTTTGGCGATTTGTTTTGAAAGAAAAGAAACTTTCGATTTGTTTTTATCCGAGTAAAATGTACGACATTTTCTACTTTTTTTCTGACGATGATTTTTGAATGTTCCACGAGATTTTTTTTTTTCGTTAGACGGATGGATTATGATAGCGTGGTTCCTGGGCAAGTTTGGCGATACACAATATAATAATTATTTTTACATTTGAAAGATATTATTGATGTCTGTTTTGCTTATTTGGCGAAATATTTTAAACTGCAGTAAAAACCGCCTCACTCGCTAAAGTTTTAAAGCAACTGTAAATCTAATTTAATGATCGGATGGAAAGTTTTAAACTCCAAAGAAACTTAAATAGTTTTTTTTTTTTTTTGAAAAGGTGTGTACGCATTTTATACAAAGAAAAACGATCATTTCACATCAGAAGCGGAGGGGGCGTAAATTCTTTTTATTCAACGGACTTCCATTAAATTTTTAGCACGGGCATCGCTGTGCGGGTACTGCTAGTAAGTAATAAATAAGAAATGATCAATATTCAATATTAGTAACTACTATTTATATTTATTGAAGCTTTAAAGTTAAATTACTCAAATAATTTTAAAAATGTTTCATTGCAAAAATTGGAATTAAATTTTCAAACTTTTTTTCATTAAAATAATTTTACATTCGTTTAGTAGAAGAGGAACATCTTCCTCAGCTCATATTCATGGGATTTTGTTTTGAAACTTATTTATTTATTTATTGAGCACACGATTGCTTATTGCTTTCATTTGACTGTTTTGATGTGCTATCATTTTATTTTCCCGTCAGCTCCCTCTGCAGCATCACCGTCGACCGGCCCCTCACGATTGTGCTCCTCTAGCGAAAGCCATCTCCAGGTTGCTTCAATATCCTACACTTACACGCATACATACACGCACACATACACGCACATACAAACAAACACATACACACACCTACACACATACATACACCTACACACATACACATACACACACACGCATACATACAGACACCTACACATACCCATACACTCATGCCTGCACACAGACACAAACACATATGCCTACACGCACATACACATCCCCCTACCACAAACACTCATACACACAACTACCCACACACTCATACCTGCACACAGACACAAACACACACGCTTACATACACACACACACACTCTCGTGATTGCGAAAAACATAATTTGAATTCCCGATATCAAAATTCAAATTAATTATTTTTATTTTATTTATTTATTTATTAATTATTATTATTATTATTATTATTATTATTTTTTATTTATTTATTTATTTAATTTTTTTGAAAACAAAATTTCATATTTATTTACATTTTGCCTAAAATATGTTTTCAAACATTTTTCTTGAGGAGGAAATGTCTGACTATGTTATTCGAACAACAGATTACTGCGCATGGGCCAAAACTGTTGTGCGAGTTGCTATTATGACAACTGTTGTCTGGTTATACACAGCCGTCGTACTGTATTATTCAGACAACTGTTTGATTTATTATTCGAAAAACAGATAACTGCGCATGCGTCGAAACTGTTGTGTGAGTTGCTATTCTGACAACTGCTGTCTGGTTATACACGGCCGTCGTACTGTATTATTCAGACAACAGTTGTCTGACTTGTTATTCAAACAACAGATAACTGCACATGCGCCGAAACTGTTGTGCGAGTTGCTATTCTGAGAACTGTTGTCTCGTTATACACGGCCAAATAAAATAATCTGATATTTATGCAGTTAAAAGTTATCGAAAAAATTAACAGATGTCGCCCGAGTCTGACCGGGTTTTTTGTTTGATTGATTGATTTCACACTACAGCTTTTATTGAATTGACAGAGCCTGATAGAAACACGTATCTAGTGAAGCCTTGGTGTGGCATACAAATTAGCCGAAGAATTAACCTACATGAAAAAATTTGTCGCGTTTTAAAAAATTTCGCCAAACTAGTCAAACGTTGCCGAAAACAATGCTGCTGAAATTTAAAATTTAGTGTTTACCTTTTAAGCAAGACAAGTTATTCGACGAGACTCGTAAAATTGAAGAATAATCTGTCAAGTAAATACATTAATTTATTAAAAAACAATAAAAGTTCCATCAAAATGCTTGTAGAGCAAACAATGGCGGTAGCAATTTTAGCAATAAAAAAGTTTTCGACAATTTGGCATGTTCCACGTCGTGATAACTCCCCCCAAATTTTAATGTGAATATTAGAAGGCAAAAAAAGTAATCTTGGTGATTATTTTTCATTTTATTTGTTGTCGCCGTGTTTGATCTTTTGGTTTCAATATAATGAAGCTTTTATTGTTGTCTAATATAGTTTTTTAGTGCATTATTTCACCTTTTATTAAAACTTTGTTGTCGTTTCGTGGCTTGTTTCGTTTATTGGAATGATTATTTTAACTTTCAATAAATATGTACAGTGGCTCCCAAAAGTGTTCGTACACCTTGAAATTTTGTAGTAAAACCAAAATAACGCAAAACTGAATTTGAATATGAAGTCCAATTTTTTTTTTCACACCATTCCTATGGCATTCCGAATAAAACCCAGTAGTTTTTTTCAAAATATTGCCAGATTTTATTTTTGAAATTTGTCAAAAAACGAAGAGAAAGAGAACAAATGCGCCACAAAAGTCATCGTACACTGAAATATTTTCGAATAAATTCAGGATTAAAATTATCATATGTGGTTTTTTATTATTTTTGCATTATAATGACACTGTAAAGTCATTTGCCGTTAATTTTTTGTCTATTTATTCCCTAATATTCTATTTATTTTAAAATGGCAGGTATGTGTAAAAAAAAAAAACAAACACGATTCGAAATTTGATTTTTTTCCCCTCACAGTAGCCATAAATTGGTTTGAAATGTCTCTAAATTAGGTAATTTATACCATTCTATAGTGAAGTGCTTGATAAATTGCTTTAAAGACAAGAAACGTATCTAAAACAAGGTAAGAAAAGGTCAACTGTCAAAGTTAACAATGCGTGATCGGAGGTTTACAGTTAAAAAAGTTATGGAAAATTTGAGTGCTGAAAAAGTTTCTGCAGAATTGGATGAAACATTTTACGTTTAATTTTCACCTAAAATTGTTCGCCAAGTTCTCTGATTAGCTGGATTAAATGGGACCTCTTCCTGCAGAAATTTTCTTGTTCGTGCGAAAAACAGTAAGCTTACGCTTTCCGTCGCGAAATCAATGATAAATGAGCTCAAAACGTTTTGGAACAACGTCTTACTCATAGATGAAAATAAATTCAACATTTTGGGTTAAATTGTTGTATAATTGTAAATAGAAGAAAAAGTGAGAAATTTAATCCGAAGAACTTAGTTGAAGCAGTTAATCAGGACGGTGAAGGTGTTCAAGTGTGAGGATGCATTACAACATCAGGACTTGGAAATTTGGAATTTTTTGATGAAATAATGAATCATGCTGTTCATTTAAATATTTTTAAAAACATATTTAAACTATTAGCCCAAAATTTGGTAATTGGAAACAACTTTGTTTTTTATCGAGATAACGATAAGAAGCACACGTTTGCGTTTTGTGCCGCAAAAATTGTCCTTAAGCTTAGAAATATCTCCTCAATCGCCAGATTTAAATTTAATGGAACATATTTAAAGATATCTGGTAGCTAGATTACAAAAATACGCCATTGAAACGAAAAGCGAACTAGAAACAGTAAGACTCGAAGTGCAGCCGAACACTTACTCAGAAATTGCACAAAAAAAAAGAAAGAAAAATACAATGAAATCTATTCCCAGACGTTTAAAAGCTGTTGTTAATACTGCATGATATTCTACTAAATAATAACTTTGTAAAAAGTTAGATTATTTACTAATTTTTTGACATATTTTCAAAGTGTACGAAGACTTTTGTGAGATAAAATTTCCGGCAATTTTTGGTTTTTGATTTTTTAAAAATTATGTTTAAATATTTTATTAAAAATTTTCATGTAGTTTTGTTAAAAATAGATCATCGATCTTATAATAAAATACCTATTCCGAAATATTAATTCTAACCAATGGATAATGGCCTATTTCATTGAAAGTCGTAGGTGTACGAACACTTTTGGTAGCCACTGTATGTAGTACAACTTTGGATTCTTTTTGATGACTTAATTTATTTATTTGGTGAAACTGTACATTATTATTTTTTTTCGTGGATTTTTAATCAAAACAAAGTAAATTTATTCACCTTATAAGAACGAGTGTTTGAATAATATGAAAAACATCGTTAAAATATTACACAAAATCAATTTTAAATTCTCCATTATCATGTAACATAACCAGCTGAATAAATAAATCGAGTCATAAATAAAAATTGAAAAGCTATGTAAATTTGTAAAATAAGAAAAGAGAAGCAAACATAACGGTGATGTAAGCCTCATTTTTCAAATTTCGCCGGCGATAATGTAAGTGTAATTTTTCAGTTTTCGCCAAGGTAGAGAGAAGACAACTCACCAACGAAGTGACGTACCTCGAACGGAAAAATATCGTAAGAGAAAATGTATTGCACTCTTACCGATGTTGTCAGAATAAAACGATTATTGTCAAAATCTTAACGATTGCGCCATTAAATATCTTTTTTAGATATGCAATAAATTACTATACAATTTATAAACGACAAAGGTTCCTTTCTAGACTTTTTCTTTTTAATTCAGAGGAAGAGTAATGTTTAAACCCTTTACGAAATTTACTCACATTAAATATCTGAAAAATTTTAGTCGGAATCCCGAAAAATGTAAATAGTATTTATTAACTTTTATTTAATAAGGCATATTGTGCTTCAGGGAAGAATTCGTACATTTTGCAAGTAGCGAACACTAATGAGTAATAATTGAAGCCTGAGTTGAGACCAGCTTTTCCTGAAAAGGGTATTTATTTTCCCTAAAAAGAAGAACTGGTACGGCGTTACGGCATCAATTCACCCTGTACTACGCATTAGTTAACGATATCAATGAAATTTTACTTTAGAGATTGAAACAACATCACTTTTCACTGCAGAAATAACTTGTTAACTAATGTAATCAAACTTTTCCCCCGGTTATACTACAGCGCTTTCTTGCGGGCAAGTCGGCACCTTTGATCTTTTGGGAAATGACTGAGCCTGATAAGACGCGTATTGAGTGAAGCCTTGGTCACACACACACACACACAATGATGCTTTTTTCTTCATTAAATTTCCACATAATGCTTAAGCATTTGAATACCATTTACATTTTTTACAGGTATTTATTTTATTATTGTTATTCTTATTACATTTTATTTCATTTATTTTTTAAACAAGCAAAACTTTAATTACAACAATATTTGAAGGAAATTTTTTAATTGTTTTTGTAAGTACTGAAAAGTAGGTTTATAAAAATTCTTTTGCAAAAAATTGCCATCTTTTGATTTTTTAAAATTTCCATTGGCATGTTTTCCTTGGTGAATTCATTTTTGTTTCAATGTAAAATGTTATTTTTACTTTTGAGTTATTTAAATTTCTTCTTCTTTAACATACAACGTATTCCTTAATGATATGAATTGTAATGCATTCTGATCATTAAGAAATATTAAATATCAGTTTTATGTCTAAAATTGTATTTAAAATGTTTTCCAAATTTTTTCTTTTAAAATCATTGCATCTCCTGGCATTTTCTCTGCATTTTATTATTTCTTATTGTGTAAAAAATGCCCAGAATTAATAAATGACTTTTAAAAATAAATAATTTTGAGTTCAACCTTAAAGCTAAAAAAATAGTACAAGGTTTTTCAATGTTTCAATAAATATGTGCATTAGTTGTGTTTGAAGAGAAGCATTAACTACTTCTTGCATAATAAAACTAAAAAAATACTTCTTTTTGATACAATTTATTGAGCATAGGTCATACGTTTAATAGACCTTATGGTTTCGTCCATAAGATGTAATGTTTGATTTTATAGTTACACATAATTTCATTCAGAACAAAATTTTTGAATGAGTTCTTTTATTAATTAAAAGCAGAAATTAAACCAAATCCGAAAAAAAAAGAAAAAAAAAAAAAGAAAAGAAACGAAAAAAGAGAACAGCATGACCAAAACATTTTATCAACATGCATTTCCAAACAGCAAACTTCTTTTTGAGCTTTTTTGAAATAGATATTTAATGCATAAATAAGAAGTAATAAAAAGAATGGATCACTATTCAATATTACTAACTACTATTTATATTTATTGAAGCTTTAAAGTTAAATTACTCAAATAGTTTTAAAAATGTTTCATTGCAAGAATTGGAATTAAATTTTCAAACTTTTTTTCATCAAAATAATTTTACATTGGTTTAACTAGTAAAAGAGGAACATCTTCCTCAGCTCATATTCATGGGATTTTGATTTGAAACTTATTTATTTTTTTTTTACTTTATTTATTTATTTATTTATTTATTTATTATTATTATTATTTTCTTTTTTGAAAACAAAATTTCATATTTATTTACTTTTTGACTAAAATATCTTTTCAAACCTTTTTCTTGAGGAGGAAAAACTCCGCCTTTAAATCAACTTGAACATTTAAGAACTCAATTTTGAATTCTCGCTTTAAAAATAAAATAATCTTCGAAAAAATTAAACAGATGTCGCTGGAGTCTGACCGGGTTTTTGTTTGATTGACTGATTTCACACTACAACTTTTATTGAATTGACAGAGCCTGATAGAAACACGTATCAAGTGAAGCCTTGGTGAAACCAACACTTAACGTTTTGGCGTCTAGAGACAACATTACCAAAATTATTATGCATTCAGCCATAAGAGAATGTGTGTGGGGCATATGGACTTATTCAAGAAGAAATTTACTAAGAATTCACTCGAAAATCAAACTAAGGCCAACCTGGTCCCTTCAGTCTTTCTAGGTATACGCAGTGTTCAGTTTTTCTAGTGTTAAGAACCTTTACAAAGCAATTTTAAGTAAAAATATAATGAACGATGCTAAAAGAAAAAAAAAGGTACAAATAAAAACAAAAAAATTGCACACGTCGTTTCGAGGCAGCAAGTTCGCAATACAAGAAGAAAACAAAGTGAGCTTGGTGATGAAGATGTCCAAAAAGAGGGTTAATTTCAAAAGTTTAAAATTTATTTAAAAAAAAAGATATTTTTTTTTCTGAATGCAGAAGAATTTTTCGATGCTTATTGAAAAACAAGCAAGAACAAAAACGTCCGTTTATTTCTGGAGGAACTTAAAAAATATATATATTTAAGTTTCTTTTTTTAACTATCAAAGAAAATAGTGCTGTGTATAATTAGGTTCATCAGAAATTCCAAAAAGATTTCGCTTGTAGTGATATTTCTAATTCGGATTTTAACTCTGATCGATATTTCATTTAAAATAGAAATTTAATAAAACCAGCTGCTTCTTAGAGGATATTAATTTTTCTTCATAAGCCGCAGAAGAACTTAATTTTGAGTAAAATAATTCAATTTATCCGCTGCACAGCTTCTTTACCGAAGCAAAACTTTCATCGAGAAAGGATTTTCCCAGTGATTGATGAGAGGGCAAAAAGAATCAATAATGTGGAAATGTTTCATCGCTCCATATAATCGCTAAGCATGACGATGATTTCTCTTTTACTTTTCACATCAAACATCTCCATGACAAGTTGCGATTACATTCAAATTTGACAAATATGTTGAGCAAATTAATTTATCCAAATTGAGTTTTTCTTCCTTTTTTTATTTTTATAAACTGCTTTTTTTTTATGAAAATGAATGTGAAAAAAGCTTCCCTAAACGGTGGTTTAACTTCGTAATATCTGAGCAAAAATTGTGCAGTTCTGCTTTAACCCCCCCCCCCCTCATTGTTTGAGTAATCTTGGGAACGTCATCCCCTTCCCCCCTAAGAAGTTGAAAGTTTAATTTAATTGAATCGTTTATTTCAAAAATGTAAAACTTCAATCTCTGACATTATTCGTCTCTTTTGAAAACGAAACTTCTTTTTATTGCATAATCAATAAAGAATAGTTTTAATTAATTACACTATAATGGCACTGCCTACTAAAACAAAAAAAGTAAAAGATAATATTGGTAACGTTTTCCAAATTTTCATGCGTCTGTTTTCTTTTTGGAGGTGCTACCTTTTCGAAACAAACCATGCAATCAAACGTTGTCGGCGAGGTTGTGTAGTGGTTAGACTCGAAAAAAGATGGGAACCACTGATTTCGATTGTATAGTTACTGTTCTTTTTTTTTTTGAGCAATTACGATTGCTTATTGCTTTCATTTGACCGTCCTTGGCGTCTGGTTCCTTTTTCAGCTTGGACCAGGGACACCAGCACCACCGCCCACCGGCCTCTGCAGTAGGACTCGACCGATGCATCGGCCTGGCCAGTGAATCGGCGCCGATGGTTCAACAATTTAACATCGGCATCGGCATCGGCCGCCGATGCTAACTTGCAGGAAACATCGGCCCATCGGCCTTAAAAACATCGAAAAGCCGATGGATTGGCCGATGTTTTCGTAAAAAATGAACTTTGCTGTTATTGTTTTCATATAAAATTGTTTACTTAAATTTCAGTATGTATTTCTACTTTAATCACACCTGAAAGAGTTTTTAATACTGCATTGAGGTACCAAACAAGTTAATTATTGCGTTGTTTTTTGCGGCTGGATGTACGTATGTATCTCTCATAAATCAACTCAAAAATGGTAAGCGGTAGAAGGTTAAAATTTCGCATGTGGGGTGTGCGTACGTTCCAGTTGTGCACTTCCCGTTTTGTTTTCGATCGGGTGCTCTAAAAAGCCTATTTACTAATTTTTGTTGTAGCTATTAATTACTTATTTCAATGCAATACTAATATAGCGTCTCAGACTGACGATCATTTGGTGATAGATTGTTGAATTGGAGACCAACTTGGAAACAAATATGAGATAGCGAAATCGGCTTCTGTGTCATTTTGTTACATGCCCGTTGAACCGACGGTAATTTTTAATTTTTCGATATTTGTAATATGAATCACAGTAATGCAGTCTTTTCTGTATTGCTTTGGCGGTGGTACAAGTTTGAAGTCCGTCGAAATACATTTTGGGGTCCTATTTCTCTGTCACGGAAGTTGTAAAACATTTACCATAAGCATTTTTGTAACTCCTACGGTGCCCCTAAGGTTATGGGGCCTCTTGCGCAATTGCAACATTTGCTATATTTTAAATCCGCCACCGCACGTCAAAACAAACTCGGGTGCAAGTTTTAAAAGAGTTTTTCTGCTCAATGTTTATGATTATTTTAAACTCAATTTTTTACGATTATTTTTTGTATTTCCGAGAACACTTGCGTGCCCCCTTCCCCCTCCCTCTATTTATGAAATTAATTTCTAGTTGTACTTCCGAGTCGTTTTAAACTAACACCATTCATTAAATTGGATTTTTTTTTCAAACTTTATCTATTGTTTAGGATGAATTTGGAGCATTAATGTGAGAAATTGATTAAAGACGTTTTGAATGGTGACATAAATCGGAACATAATTTCTTTTTTCAGCAAAAAAAGTTACTCGCTTTTATAAAAAATGCAAACTTTTCTTTTCATAAATTTTAAATAAGTATATAAATATTCCTATAATGATTTAATAGTGTAATTTATCTGTTACCCTTTTTGTTTAATTTGATTACTAAAAAAATGTCTACTTGCAATCTTTCCACTTTAATTGCGTAATTTGTTGACGGTTTCATGTTTTTATTCTTTTTTTTAAATAATTAAACAACGTAATTTAAAATTTTTTAACTATGCATAGTCTATCTAAATCCATACATTATTATATTATAACTGAAGTCTTAGTTATGCGCTCAATTTAAAAAAAATAATCAATTGGTTATTTAACAATGTCTTTGTTTTTCTTCCTTGTTTTCCTTTCTTTTTTTTTTTCCTTTTTTTCGAATGCTGTTCTTTCACTTTCATCATACAGCAATCAAAAAAGGAGAAGCATAACTACACCCCATACAGATTGTACGTAGTACGATCCAAAAGTTCGGGGAAAAGCTGTATAAACCCTTACCCGGAATAGTTCACATTATCGAAGCACATCCACCTTCAAAGTGTCACCTTGAGCGACTATGTACTTCAGTCAATGTTCATATAACTTTTGGTAACACTCCTGGAAGCCATTTTTCGCAATCTTCTGTGATGCAGCTTTATCTTTTCCTGACGAAAAAAAGCGGCGTCCATGCAAATGTTTTTTTTTTTGCTGAGAACAGGTAAAAGTCACACGGAGCTAAGTCCGACGAAACGTTATGCTATTTATTTGTCATATCAGAGTATTGACCAATCGAACCGTGCATCCTCAACATGAAAGTCGCCTTCTTCCTCACGATGAAGTTAAAAGCAGCAGCGCAAGAGCCCTTTCAGGAGGTTGCGAAAAATGACTGCCAAGAGTGCTTCTAAAAGCTATACGAACGTTGGCAGAAGTGCACAGTCGTTCAAGGTGACTATTTTGCAGATAGATGTGCTTCGGTAATGTGAACTATTCAGGGTAAGGTTTTATACAGATTGTCCTCGAACTTTTAGATAATACTACGTACGTATGAGTTTTCAACTTACTATTTCATAACGTTTTTGAGTGACGCAAGTGTACGCGCATGAAGACATCACAAGAGAACTTGCGATAATTAACTGAGAAGGTGTTCGAACTTGATATTTCGGTCATCAATGTCTTCTTAGGTACATATGCATGTACAGATGTGCCGAAAAAACTTGTGAAGTTTAAACTGGGTGGTCGTAAAATCTAAATTTAGGTCGAAATCTGATTTTTTTTTGAGATTACAATTCCCTATTTGTAGAAAGGAAGTAAAGTAAAATGAATAAATAATCTTTTAAATCCCTAGCAATCTTAGCAATTTATTTCCGATAGATTTTTTTTTTTTTTGCCATCGGCCAACGGCATCGGCCATCGGCCATCGGCAATCGGCCATTTGGAGAAAACAATCGGCCATCGGCCATCGGCCATCTTTGAACAATCGGCCAACAATCGGCATCGGCCCATCGGCCAAAAAATGCCATCGGTCGAGCCCTACTCTGCAGGCGGCGCGGCGTGGCTGCTCCGATCCTGAGCTATACGCTTCTCCTGGTCGGAGGCGTCCATGTCCTACACACATGCACGCTCATACACACACACACACACACACACAAATACACACACACACACGCTCATACATACAAGCCTTTACACACATACCCACACGCCTACGTGCATACGCACAGGTCTACGCACACACACAAGCCTACTCATGCACGCACGCGTGCCTACATATACACACACGCCTGCACGCACACACACAACTATACACACGTAACCGCCTAGGAGGAGGGGTGGGCTTGTGGGGACAGGAACTGTTTCTAGAAACAATAGCCCCCCATGAGTAGGGCACTGTCGCAACTCGTGATTGCGAAAAACATAACTTGAATTCAAAATTTCAGAATTCAAATTAATTTTAAAAATTCGAAAAGTTTTTTTTTGTAATTAATTTCTTTAAATGTCCGATTTTTTTAACTTCCTTTTACAAAAAAGGAAGTATTGTGTTCGCGAAAAAAATTTCACTCAAAATTCGGCCTTCATTTCCATTTTGCAAACACCACGGAACTAATGTTGAGTTTTTTTTTTCAAAACGACCACACTCGGATAAGTGCCTAAGAACGTATAGACACCCGAAATATCCATTTTGAGATTCCCCGAGTTAATTACAACGACTTTTCTAGTGACGTCCGTATGTATGTATGTATGTGCGTATGTGCGTATATGCGTATGTATGTCGCATAACTCAAGAACGGTATGTTCTAGAAAAATGAAATTTGGTACGTAGACTCCTAGTAGGGTCTAGTTCTGCATCTCCTTTTTGGTTGCATTCGGATGTTTCAAAGGGGGTCTTTTACACCTTTTTTGGGGGAAAATCAATGTTAATATTGATGCAAACTCAAGTGCTGTTATAATTTATGCAAACACTTGACAATATATAGCCAAGCTTTTGGTCGGCAAGTTTCGTCGCCAACTTGGCGACAAATTTGGCGATTTTTTTTTTAAAATCTGGTTTTAATTTGGCCATTGTTGGTGATAGTTAGAGAGTTAACTATTGAATCATATTAAAATTGCCAATAATGGGGAAATAACTAAATTGGTTTAAAAGGAAGTCATGCGATGCACGCATCAGCTCGTTATTTAAATGTTGTGAATTAAAACATTCCAAGTACAATAAGATCCAATAGTTATGTGCTGAACTAAGTCAAACATACAGCAGTTTTTCTTCCCCTCAAGCATAAACTTTTCAGTATTTATATGTTTTGATAGTCTTCCAAAGAAAGATTGTTTATCTTGCAGTACACGCAAATGTGGAGAGCAAAATCTTCTTTTTTTTTGAGCAATCACATTGCTTATTGTTCTCATTTGACTGTTTTGAATTCCTATGATTTTATCCCCCCCCCCCTCGCCTCCCTTTGCAGCACCACCGTCGACTGGCCTCACGATGCTGCTCCTCTAGCGAAAACCCTCTCCAGGTTGCGTCCATATCCTACACACACACACACACACCTACACACGTACACATACATACACATACACACACACACTCATTCACACAAGCACGCACACACACATATACACGCACGCACACACACACACACACACACGCATACACACTCATGCCAGCACACAGACACAAACACACACGCCTACACGCACATACACACACGCACACACACACATCCACACACGCACACACACACACGCACACACATACACACACGCACACGCACACACGCATACATACACACTCATGCCTGCACACAGACACAAACACACACGCCTACACACACACACCCACACACTCGTGATTGCGAAAAACATAATTTGAATACAAGATGTCAAAATTCATTTTTTCCCCCACTTATTAAATCAATTAGCAATAAATGTTTTTCAGAAAAGAATTTTTCCAAAAGTTGTGTCTGTACCGGCGCAGTGTTTTGTCTGTACCGGCACAGTGTGAATCATAAACAGGAAATAATTGAGAGGTAAAATATACGGTAGTAAAAGTTTAGCAGCAAAGAAACAGGCGCAAAAAAAAAAAAAAAAAAAAAAATACATTTTCCCCCCGTCTTTCTTTCATTTATTTGCTATACTTTTCTAAAACTCATATTTCTTCAGAAGATTATTTTACTATCCAAAGGAACTGTCCAAAAAAGGATAGCTTAAAAGAATGCACATCGTTCTATTGCGCAACTCTTTAAAAATGTTCAAAAGAATATCTTCTCGGAAGACCGCTTCAGGGCGCTCACTTGATGATAGTGGATCGCGAAGTACATGTGTGCAAACACTTGAAATGGGAACTTACTCGGCAAAATGCTTCTCAGCCTGCAATGTCTATAAGGTAAGACATTATGTTAGCTTTCTAAATCTTTAAAGACAGTTGTGCCAAGAAGGTGAGAAATTGCTTTTTCTCCTTTCTTTCGACTACCCTTCTCTGGATGGAACTTGTTTCAAAGTTGTGATTTGAAAATGTTTAAACTTTTGTTAGATGTTAAACTTTTGCACTTCGAACAAGACAAATCATAAGTAAAGGGAAAAAAGATATCTTCAGATAATAAATTAAGGAATGTACAGTCAACTCTCGATAACTCGAAGCGTTTAAACCCAAATAACCCTTTATCTCGAAATTTTTATTCCGTCCCAAAATAACTTAGTGTTTTCAATACAAAGTTGTCTCTATATCTCGAATGTACTCATCTTAAGTCGAAGTTTTTACAAGTGTTTTGTTTCCATTTTATGTATAAAAATACAGCCTAAATAAGAAAAAAAAAGTTTTTTTTTTCTTTTGCACATTGCTTTGCTTATCAGCTTGTGAAAGGGGGATAATTTATTTGCAATAGTGCTCCTTTAGGCACAGTGTTGCATGATGACGTGAGAAGTAGCCGACTAGGCTACCTTTTGCCATGGATGACGAACTAAAATTTTATTGCTGACTAATCTTTGAGAGATTTACAATTATGGCAAAATTGAAAAAAGAAAGGTTTATTTTATGGAGGACTCAAATAATCTGCTTTAAGTACAAAAAGACGTTTAAAAGGAATACTAACTGAAATCAAGTGAAAAGAATTTGGGTCTGCGGCATACAAACTTAATCAAGTTTTAAGATACAATGAAAAAAAATTTAAGTAGTCAAAAGCAACTTCCCTTTTCGAAATATTTTAATAAAATTTATTATCTGTAAGAATCTTTCTACCTAGTATTAAACACTTATTTCTATCGAAACTATAAGTGATATAGCTTAGATAGAAATACTATCTTACAATTGCAGTAATTTTCAGGAATCGCACTATTCCTGAGAAAGAAAATTAAAATTATTCTTGAGAGGACTGGCAAAGGAACTTCCGATAACTTGAACTACCGATTATTCGAAGATTTTAGTCAGTCCCTTGGGACTTCGAGTTATTGAAAGTAGACTGTACTCGTTTTTTTTTCTTTTTTTTTTATTTATTTTTAAAGTGACAGAAAGCCAAGTACTCCAACACAAACTTTCAGAAAAACGCTTTCAAAAAAGAAAGAAAAAAAAATTAGTTAGCGATAATATGCCTCTAATTTCTGGTATGCTTACACCTCCATAAAAGTGCATTCACGGGAAATTCAACTAAAAAGTGAACAAATAATGCAAAAGGAAGTATAAAAGTGATTAGAGAGGGTAAAAAGAGTTGGTGTGATCAAAATGAATTACAAACTGTCAGTAATTAAAACCAAATTAGACGTTTGGTTTTATTTCTTTTTGACACTCGTACCAGAACAAAACGGCAAGGTCTAGAAAGATTTTAAAATGCAGATTTATCCAAAGGTTTGAACCTCCGGCTTTTATTTTGATAAGTTAACTTAAGTAAAAGGTTTCGATGTTGTATTTAAATTTTAGCACTTTTGCCGCGAACATATCCAAAACTCATTGAGTTATTACTATTATTTTTTTTAACCCGATTGCAAAAAAGGGTCCTCAAAATTTTCCTAAATCAAATAGCCGAATGCAAAGCAATGGGTGAAAATTGTCGTGTCTGTCGTACTGAGAAAGCGTAAAGTGTAATCCTTTAGTAAATAAATAAAACCAGCCTTTTGAAAAACTGGTTCATTTTAGTACCAAAACAAAATCATGTAAAAATATTTTTTCAAAAGCCGAAGTCCTTTTAAATAAGGATATTCGTTACCATATTCCAGCTAAAATGAATGACACTAATATATTTTTTTCATTCAAATAAACCTTCATCCAAGTCAACGCTAACAAAACTAGCTTAGTTTAAAAGTAATGTGCTTAAAGGAATAAAATAAAATTTAGAACTTTAACCTATGTAAGGAAATCTTTCGATTTGGCTCGAAACTTCTAATCCGGCTATAAGATTATTTTGTATAACTGATGTTTAATCTTTACTTCCGCATGGCTTTCCCTTTCAAAAATAATTTTGAAGCTCGTAGTATACTTTTGAATCATCAGAAAACGTCAAATGTGTTCCTAATTCAGTAACTAAGTTTAGTAGCTGACTCTTTAAATTCCTAATCTCCCTTTCTTAATTTCCCTGTGGCATCCCTGATATATATATATATATATATATATATATGTATATGTATATATATATATATATATATATATATATATATATATATATATATATATATATATATATATATATATATATATATATATATATATATATATATATATCAAATTGCTTATCAGCAAAGTCTATGTGTCTTCGGTGAAAATATTAAATTTAAAACCCTCCCTTAAAAAATAAATGCCTAAAATAACTGTAATAATAACGATAATGTTTCTTAAATGTACTTAAAACTTCAATCAATTAATTGCCAACATTTCAGTGCTTCGACTCTAGGAATTTTGGAGCTTTAGACTCTGACTCTTATACCCTAAATCATTCCGACTCCGCAATCTCTGACAGAGTTGCGTACTTTGCGGGAAAAGAACCAACTCAGACTACGACTCATGAAAATTTAAACCTTCGACTCTCGACTCCAACTCTTTTTACCCCCAACTTAACCAAACTCCAACTCTTCTACTCCGACTCTGACTCCACAGCCCTGGAAAATACATTGCTTGACAATTGCTGAAAAACAGTTACGTTTTCCGGAATAGTTAAGAATAGACAATGATTGAAGAAATGGAACTAAGCAACTAAGTTTATATTTACTAGGGACGATATGCATTTTTATAGTGAAAAATAATACAGATATCGTTACATCGAGGAATTTGAAGTTTAAAAATAAAAAAGATGATCCTTGAATAATTTACAAATAACCACAAAAATGATCTTCAGGTCCGAATGATGTAAACATGAGTACCTTAGTAAGATGTATCATGGCCACGGAAACTAATGTACATTTTGCATCGGATCTCCATGCTTACCACTAAACTTTTGAGGAATCCTTGTGGGATACTGTCCCAGTGCGCCCATATGCAAAATTTTAGGGGGGGGGGGTCAGATATTTTCCCAATGGTTTATCAGGATATTTTCCCCATGGAAAATGATTTCAGTACAGGATAGAGCTATTAACGCTTGACATTTTTAATAACTCAATCATTAATGGCTGGAGAAGATTTTTTTTTACATTTTTGCAAAGAAAAAAGTACTAAAAGCAAGGAAGTTCGAATTTCTAAGGAAGGGGAGGGGCCTTGAGCCTCCATTTGCTCCCCTATACGGGCGCCCATGATACTGACACACTTCTTCTCTCAAGGTGGTGTGGATCTTTTACATTGTTCAAGGAGGTATGGTTCTTTCTGAAACATATCTGCCAAGAGCAATCCAAGCATTTTCAGTAGTAATTAGGAAAGGAGAGTAAGCAGGTCATTGTATATGGAGAATATTTTATCTTTGCAGTTCATTCGCGCGATACCTCAGCTGTGGGCCAGTGGCGCAGAGAATAACACGCTTGACCAAGGATTTCTGATAGCTCACGCTTCTGGGTGGCGCCGCATTAGCGTCCATAAACAGCAAGTTTGGACCTACAATATCTCTAAAGAGACGAACATGGTCCAGAATAAGTTCAATGCAAAGCCATTGCAATGAAATGCTTCCTCACTTAAAGATGTGAAGCGGTGTTCTGCCATTGTGCATGATGCCTATCCACACCATCACGCCTCGGCTGTATCGATCGTGTCAATAATAAAACTTCTGTGCATAACTTGTTTCACGCTCTCTCCACAGTAATTGTAGGACAGAACCATGTGTCACACTGAAACGAGATTCGTTGGAGAACTTCACTCTAAAGCAACTTCGGTGATCCCGACCAACATGATCCTTACAAAAGCGTAATTTCTCCCAACGATGGCGTGGTTGCAGTGGGGTGTGACGAATATGGTACCGTGCATACAAGCCAACTTATTCTATCACCGTGAGGTGTTTTTTTTTTTTTTTTTCAGAACCAAGCCAACTTGATTCTATGACCTTGAGGTGGTTTTTTCAGAATCATGTATACCGGTAGCGGTTGCAAGGCTTACAGCTGTCTGACTACGAGTGAAATGTCTGTATTTTTTTTCCACGAGAGCTACTATGCGATTCTCTAAAGGTGTGGTGTTCCTACCAAGACTCCTGGCATGCCTTCTTTAGCCGCGAGATGGCACTTTTTGATACACCCATTGCAGCAACTACAGTGGTGACACTTAGAACGGTTTCCAGTCATCCAACTGCTTGTCCACGATTGCAGGTACTCAAATGATGTCTTGCCGACATGTTGTTCTTAATTATTGCAAGAGCGTTACAGAATTTCAGAGAAAAGCTTTTTTAAAATCTAGCACTAGTTTCGTCAAACATAAAACAGCATGAATTTTCATATGAACCATGAGCGTGCATGCCCTGTCTTTTATACAAATAACGAGACTTGGTCTACCCCGCCTTCTGAACTTGAATTTACTTTTATTGGTTAGCTGTCTGAGACACAATTTTGCATGAAACACTTGTTCCCTAGCAATTGTCAAGCAGTATATTAGAAAATGTATTGTTTTGCATGAAAAAATAATCATAATATGTAAAAGGAACAATCGTTTGATCGTATCCTTTAACACCATTTGCTTAAACCTATGCGAATCCGTAAGCATGAAGAAGAGTAAATACGAAAGTACTTTTCTGGAACAAGTTTTCCCTTAATGTTACTGAAACTGTGAAATGCACATAAATCGTCTGAGCGTTTCTGATAATCTAAATTCCCCTTTGGGGTTAAAAAAATTCAATCAGAAGAACGATTTAGTTCTATTGATTAGGAAATTTGAAAGAAACAAAAAGTTATTTTCTTAAACAAGATCCTAACTCTCAACCTCGAATATTTTATCAAGTTTATTTTGCTTTTCTTTACAATCTTCTTTGTTCATCAATAAAATTTAATTAAGTTCTTACAGCGTAAAGAAAAAACAAAGGAGCTAATTCGAAGCTTTTTGAAGTTATACACCTCCTTCGTTTGTTGTATAATATTTTGGCTTATGCAGAACTGGAATAGTCCTTAAGAATTTCGAAGTTTGCTCAAGTAAATTATTTTCGTTACTCTTTTAAAAACCAAGATGGTTTTAAAACTTTCAACCTTTCTACCATGACAATGGTAAAATAATACTTTATTTAAAACTCATTTTCAAAATAACACTTCACAAAGAAGGCAGGTTGGCAGCAACGTGATGCTTAGAAAAGTGCAAAACAACTTTAGTTTGTTTAATAGTTAAGCTTTAAAAGTGTTTTTACCCATGCAGTTTTATATAGAAATTTGAAATAAACGAATTTATTGATTTTTTGATCTCACGAAGTTTTAATTATTCCTAAAGACTACGATAGTAAAATGTAAAATTTTTCTTAATAAATCTTGCAAAATTTCCTCTTTTGAAAAATTGTTAGATTGCCTCGTAATTTTTGAATCAAAGCAAAGGCCATTATGTCGGAACTGAGATTATTTTTCTGCTGACGTCAGAAGCGTACATTTCCGGTTAAAAATTTATGAGTTATTTTGGAAGGAAGCTATACGCGAATGTATTGAGAAACCGTTTTATACACCAAGAGATTGAGAATTATTTTCCACTACATCGAGTAAGACTCATTTCCAAACATTTTCAGAACATTATTCAGCTGATCGTAAGATGTTGACGTCATTGAATTTAAATTCGTCAGTATGACATTCGTACAACAATGGATTCGATGTAGGATTCCTTTTTCCAGTAGAATTAATTTTATACGTCTCATCTTATAAGCCTAATAACATTTAGACATTTACCTGAGCTTCAGTGCCTGTGTATTGCTTAATCTAATAGTTTGAATGCGACATTATTACGTTAATATTTTCACTTTATTCTCAGAAATTTAAATTTTGGCTTTTTATTGTTTTATACTTGAACTAGATGCGTTGCCCGGCTTTGCCCGGCCCACCTTGAAAATAAAAATTGTGTCAAGTGATGTATATTCAACAACCAGGCGTAAAAAAGAAATTAAAAAAAACATCATGATTTCCCTTCCAAACAATGACGACAGATATTGAAATACTTTTAAGAAATTAAATACAGAAAGATGGATTTAAAATGCGTAACCATGGAAGCACAAAATAAAATAAGTTTAAGGAATTAAAATGCGAAAGAAAATGGTTCACAATTTGATTGGAATTGAGATTTCTTAAACTTGATTAAAAAAAGCTTGTAACTTTTTTTCCTTTCGAGATAAAAGCTTATTTTTTCGACCATAGGTCGAATTATATCTGGAGTAAAAAAGGTCGCTTTTTCCAGTTTCGTCAAAAAGAAAGCTGTGGGACAATTCCTTCACTTTTTATTGATTTATTTAATGAAGAAAGTAGTGCATAAATTTCAGCTAAGCCTAAAAAAATTCGAGCTAAAAACGCAAATAACTCCCGCCGTAATAAAGTTAGAGCATTGTGACAAATTGCGTAGAACGCGGAAAATTCTACCCTTTCTAACGATATGTAATATTAATACGTGCAAGTAATTTTTCACCCCCACATTTGAGAATTTATGTGAAAAGTGGATGTAAATTGGAATAAAAAAAGAACTATTCATCGAATTTTGTTCGAACAGGTCCGCAAACCTTTTCAGGACTTAAAGGAACAAACTGTGAAAGTTTCAGCGCAATCGGCCAGGTAGTTCTCGAGTTTTGCGAGTTCAAACACACAGACGCTTTTTGCGGACTTCATTTTATACTATGTAGAGATATACGAATCATAACATAAATTCTAAAATTTCTAACATTTCCTTTTGTATTCGAAAAATAGAGATTTGTGCTTGTTGCGGGTGTGGTCGTCCAGACACACCCGCAATACATACAAAACATTTTTTTTAATATAAAAATCTTTTTTTATTAAGTTAGTAATTAATAGTAGAACCTTGTTTATCCCGCTCCCTTTTGTCTAGATTTCCGGTTTAACTGAATCAGATTTGCGGAGTTAGAAAAAAGTATATTCGCCAAAATATTAATTTTTAATCGTGATAGCAAGAACGGAACTACAGATGCGCCAAATATTCGCTCTTTATTTTGATTCAATGTAAAACTCCTGCATAGGTGATGCAATAAACTATAGTCATCAGACAAACAGCATGGATGATTTGGAGCTTAGAGCAGAAATATGATTTGAAGCGCCAATCCGACATCACTGCAGCGAAACTAAAATGTTAAATTTTGTAAATGAGTAACAATCGTACTTGGTTTTGTTACAAAGCATCATTTTTTCTGTTATAAAAGAAAAGTCTGCTGATTTGTGAATGTATTTTGCTAATGGGGTCGTTTCCAAAATTTTAAAAGTATTTTTTTTCTGAAAGAACATGCTTAAAAACATAGGATCTCACCATTTTTTCAAATAATTTGACTAAGTTTAATAGTTTTAAAAAAAAATACTTAAATCGATGCGCTTTCATTGTTTACGCTTCTGCCGATGACATCACAAATAATGAAATGCCATTCACTGTTGCACTTCAGAAGAGCACAATATTTAATTGGCGTCTTTACTCACGTGTACTGGCAACGATATGGTTGATAGCAAGCGTAGAGGCAATTTTTAATTTGCTTCTTCATTATCGTAACGTGAAAGCGCGGTGAAAGATGCGCCAGACGACATCATTTGAGACGTCATAAAAAGCACGCCTTGTTTGAAAAATTGACATTTTAAAAAAATAATTAAAAAATAACTGTTGGAAAATTAAAGTATTTTCTGGGTCCATGTTATTTACTTATTTATTTATTTTTTTGCTTATTCTATCAATTTCTGTGACTAAAAGTAGTACTTTTGACTGAAGGAAGCAACCCCATTTCTCATATTACCCCGATTGTACGGATTTTTATTCATCCGGATCGTCTACCCGGAGAATACCCGTCTGTACCCGCCGTGGAAGACCGGATGGTAAATGTTTGTGTACTTTCTCTTCATGAAAATAATTTTATTGTACCTCATGATCACTTTTTTGTGTTATTAGCTCTTAATCTATTACATTTAAACGATAAAATATTTAGATTTAGACAATACCATTCAGTACTAAGCTAACAATAGGAGGACTAAAAGCTGAAATCTTTGATTCCTAGAAAAGACTGAAGTTCTTAAAATGCATGTGTTTATAAATTTAAGGTTCCTAAATTTACGGTCCACGGCTTCAGTTGCTTTTCATTGCAATAAATAAAGGTATTAGAAAAAAAACTCACCACAGATTTGTTTATGTTTGTTCAGTATCTGTGATCTCTTTTGTGTCGCAATGATTATGATTTGCGTATTCTTTTTTCAGTTTAAGGATCAGCAAGTCATGATTGATTATCCATTTACAAAACAAACTTAGGAATTCAAAAACAAAACCCTTAAGTTTTAACACCTGAATCTGTAGACAATACCATTCAGTAGTAAGCTAATAATCAAAGGATTAAAATCTAAGATCTTAAAGTGCTTGAAAGGATTCAAGTTCTTAAAAATGCAAGTGTTTATAAATTCAAAGTTCGAAAATTTACAGTACACGGCTTTAGATGCTTTTCATTGCAATAAATATAGGTATCCAGAAAAAAAAAAATCATGACACTATTCTCATAACACACTTCTCTTTCGTTAAAAAGTTTCAAAACAGATCCATTAAGGTAAATGTTTATTTAGAAATCGCAACAGATTTAGTCGCGTTTGCAGTAAAAGGCTTTAAAGCTTTTAGTTTAATTAAAATCTTAAACTTGGAAACTGGAAAATATATTTTTTTTTAAACTTAATGAGTTTTGAGGAACGACATTAACCGCGCTCATGGAGTTAATTGCTCTCAAAGCCAAAGGCACACATTTCGTTTACCTTGGAATATCTTCTAAAATTTATGTTCAATATAAGAACTATAAGATTTGTTGGTTTCACGGTTAATTGATACGTTGAACGAAGTGCAGTTTTGTGATAACTTCCTTGTTTTGAGAAAATCTGAGAGGAAACCACAAAGTTATCCAATGCTATTAATTTACTTAACTCTTTAAACTATTCAACGTGGTGAAAGTCTTTTTTGGCAGATAATTCACAGTTTTGCGGTGGTGCCCAAGGGTGGTATTATGTGCTGCAACTTCTACAGTTGTGATTTTGTGTGGTGGGGGAGGAGAGTTTAAATTTCGTGATAAAACGAGTTTAGCAGATTAATTAAAATTATCGATACTTCAGCAACCAGTGAATTTAAAAAAAAAATCAATTTTTGAATTGTAACACAGGGGAGCATTTTTCAACAAAATTTCTAGTAGTTTGGAGCAGAGTTTCTCAACCTCTCTTGAATTGTGACCCCCTTTTGAGCAGCAAACTGCTTCGTACCCACCTCATGTGTGATTTATATGTTTTGTATGAATTCATGCTGTAAATTAATTTTTTGGGGCTAGTTTTATACGCCACGCACAGGAAATCCACACTGCTAGTTATTCTTGTAAGTATCCAAACAGATCATTTGTGATACCCCAAAACTATGATTATAGTAAAAGGAAAATATTACTGGCTAAAAATTGAATTGATTGAGAATTTCAGATACAACTGAATTTGAAATTTTCAAGAGTTTAAGTATTACATACGCGATTCGTAAAACATTCAATAAGAAAATAAAAAACTACTTCTAATTGCTAAAACAAAATTATATACAGGCGTCCCTCGTATAACACGGTCAATTCGTTCCGTGTAGTAGTGAAAGAGGGTTATACGAGACTTTTTTAAAAATAACTTTTTCACTTAATTTTTACACTAATTAATCATGTACATAGTAAAAAATATCTCAATATGTATCGTGTTGTATCGAAACCGTATTATACGAGACTTAGAAATGATGTAAATCAGGTGTGTGTGTTATATCGAAAGTGTACTGTATTATATCGAAACCAAGTTTCATAACAACAAAGAAAAAACTAATTGGAGTTATTACCAAACATTATCAGAATGTTTTTTAAACAAAATTTTAAACAAAAATTTAATTTTTGTTTAATAAACAAAAATTAAATTTCACCTTTTTAGCCTACTTTCCCAGTAAAAGTCACAGAAAGACGAAAAAAAGCATGAAAGAAGGCTTAATGCAAAAATATCGCGAAAAACATAAGAAGTCAAAAATAGAAAATAAAAATAATTAAATAAATATCGAAAAATTAAAAACTGGCAAGTAGGGTATTGAGATGGGGGAAAATGTCTGCCGGTCTGTCTGTCTGTCCCCCCCCCTAATAACTTTTGAGTGAATTGTCCGATTCGATCAAATTTTTTTTGTTCGAAAGATCTCGGCGAGTGCACTTCATTCCTATATTTCACTTTTTGATTTGAACTATTTTTCGTTCAATTTTGAACAGTTCAAAAAAACTTTAACGCCTACGAGAAAATTCAAGGCAATTTCGAACTTAGAGGGGAATTTGCTTCAAACAAACTTTGTAGGAAAATGCTTTTGATTAAAAATATGTATATAAAATATCTTTTTGATTTAAACAATTTTCCGTTCAATTTTGAACAGTTCAAATCCCTTAACATTAGCGCCTTTGGGGAAACTGAAAGTCAATGCAGATTCCGCACTTGAAGACGGATTTACTTCAAACATTTTGTTGGAAATAGCTCTTGACGACAAACTCCCGACTGCGGCTCCGAGAATTTTGGGGCACCTGACTCAGACTCCTGTGCCCGACAATTAGTCCAACTCCGACTCCCCGACTTCGACTCTGACTTCGTAGCTTTGAAAATTTATACACGGATGAAAAATAACTGACTCCGATTCTTGGATATTCGACTCCGACTCCGACTCCTTTATCCCAAAATAATTTCGACCCTGACTCCGCAAACACAAGCAGAGTTGCAGATTCTAAGGGAAATGATAAATTACAACTCCGAGTCTTTGAATTAAATACCTTTGGCTCCCGAATCTGATTATTTTATCCCAAAATGAGATTGACTCCGACTCTGACTCCGCAGCCATAGTTTTAACTGAAATAATTTTTGTTAATGTGGATGAAAGTCAGAAATAACGTTTTAAAAGCACAAATTAAAGATTTAAAAGTTTAAAATGCAAATATGTTTCAGAGGCAGTAGTCTCCTTCCTCAGTGCAAAGCAAGCAAATGGGAAGGAACACGGTCATAGGAGATTTTAAATACAAAAGGGGGACCAATTAGATCTCAGCGAGTGCTGAGGCATGATTTGATGGATCAGAATACGTAAATTTGAACCCATCGATTAAGATTGGAGAGATATGCGGAACCGCATAAGACTCATTGCAAAGATTATTTAACTTTTTGTGAACATAAAAGGCTTTCAGAAAATATAATTCCCCTACATTTGTAGGTCTGCAAATAATCTTGACCTCCGAAAAAACAAAATGACGCCCCGTGTACCAACAATGTTTGGCAATCGAAGATTTGTTCATTTCTTGTTTTTTAACGTGGTTTTCATGTTCCTTTAAACGAAACTTAAGTCTTTGACTGTGTGTCCCACGTATCCAATTTTACATTGACAATTAATGTGTTAGATGCCCGACTGATCGAGTGGTTGGATTAGGTGCTTCAGTTTGGTAAAATCAGTTTATTTATAGGTGTGTAAATTACACGAAAATCAAACTTGCTAAGAATTCTAGAAATGCGAAAGGATATTTTTGAATGAAACGGTAAAACCACAAATATAGCAGAAGAAAACCTAGGTTTGTTGGGGGCTTTATTTCTAGTCGAGAGTTTGTAAAAAGCCTCGTCGACAATTTGAAGAGGAAAACCTCGGTCAAAAGCGACACTCCTCAAAAAATTCAATAAGTAAGGTAAATGCACCTGTAGTAGCCACATTAAGGTTTATACTTTAAAAATAAGGATTCTAGGGGTCCCAGATTGCAAGATTCAAACTTACAGGAGGTAGACCTCAGACTATAGTGTAGTGGGCAGTTCAAGGAGGAGTAGGTAGAGCATTATGGAAAATTCTTATCAACTATTTAATACGGTCGCCTGGATTATTGATGTTTTTTCAACTGTTTTCTAACGCTTCTCCGTAACGAAGTATATAAACATTGTGTTGTATTATGAATAGAACAATGCTAAAAAATAACATTTTTAGAGCTGTAATCATGTTATGAAATGTGAAAGATCATGTTTGGAACGTTTTCAACTCGAAATAGTTGCTTTTTTGGCTGACAGTTTACCTGGCCACTACTGGTACCAAAAAAGTTAGGAAATTCAAAAGTGGCCACCGAGTGGCCGGCCACTACTGAATCAGAAAGGTTTTTCATAAATCAACTCAATTTTCCTTTTAATAGGTTGTAATACCTTAACATAATAACCTGCCTCATTTCTGACATAATATTAGTGTGTGATCTAGTAGTGGCCACCCGGTTGCTAATTTTAAACAGCAATATGGCCAGTACTAACTCATGTACTTTGTACAATGGTCACTGATGAATCAAATTTGAGATTTGAAAAATTTGAACAAATTGACATTCTGGCATTTAAAAAAATAAGAGGATTAAGGATGAGAAGGGCTATAATATGCTCAACAAATATGGTGGTTTCAAATATGGTAATTGATATTGGAGGCACGCAGTTTGAAAAAGCCACAAAAATATGCTTCACTGTGGCGACTGCTAGTGCGTTTACCTCTTCTATGGACAGGCCCGGATTACTCAACAGGCCATCCCCTAGACCCATACGGCCTGGCCTAGGGGCGCATATCAGGGGGGGGGGGATTATTAAATAGCTTGTTGGTTAAAAAAAAAAAAACAGGAATTTGGCGCTAGTACATATAGAGGAGAAAAATTCTACTAGAACCGAGAGAGAGATTGCAACCTGCTTGCTGAGCAGGTAAAAAAAATGAAGGGGGAAGGGCATAATGCTTGATTTAAGTAATAACTTTTCTAAGCAAAGCAGATAATTTTCAATTTCTTAGATTTAAGCAATCATTTCTTGAAAACACAGATTTTCTTAAGGTAAAAACACTTATTAGGAGTAAGTCACACACAGTAAAATTAGTAAAAGCCGTTATATATAAAATTCCAGTTATAACACTTGTTTATGGAACAATTTTTCTCTTGGAAGTCTGTAAATCATGTCAGTAAGTATGTGTTTTGCAATCGGATGCAATCAGATTTAGAAATGTGTGAAAAATTGAGATTAACACCTAATAGCGTAAAAAGTGGCCAAAATACGTAAGTTTACGTTAATGTGTAGAATTCGATAAATATGCATGTTCTTAAACTCAAAATCCATGACCCATGGAAATTGGTAAATTTCCATGATTTTTGAGCACTTTTTGCCGAAAATCATGATTTTCCATGACCATTTTCGATCATAGCCGAAATCCACGACTTTCTAAGTGCATGGACACCCTGTCTTTAGTAGTATTGAAAATTTATGCTGCCAATTTACTATATCCATTGATATACCTTGGTCAGTTGTAAGAAACAAATTTTCCTAGAATTACATTGAATTGTGTACTTACTATTTTCTTATGAACTAGTAGTACCCGCACGGCTTTGCCCGTAGTAGAAAAATTAAAAGGTCTTTTGGTTCGCCTATGTATTTACAAATAATGTATGGTGACTTTCTCGCCAATTGGCTTGCCCATGTTACGGTTCCACGTTATGATAACTTGGTAATTTGCTCATCCATTTTATGATAATTTTGCTCGGGAAAATGTTCTTAAAATTGGAATAGAAAAAGAACAAAATCGAATTTTCGAAAAATCGCTTCGAAGTGCACACCCCCATGCTACAAACTAACTTTGTGCCAAATTTCATGAAAATCGGCCAAACGGTCTAGAAGCTATGCGCGTCACAGACATCCAGACAGACAGAGATCCAGATATACTGACAGACAGACTTTCAGCTTTTTTAATAGTCAAGAAGATTTCGTAGTGGTAATAATTACTCTGTTCATACTTACCAAAGTTCATATGTAGAATACTTAAAAAGTACATTCATTTTCTTTTACTTTTTTTTTAGCGTACAAAAAATACAAATACAAATTTTATCCTGAGTACGTATGTACTTTGAAGAAAGAAATGTACAATAAAAATGTGATTAATATATTAGTACTTAATGTAACTATCATATTGAATCAATTTTAGTCATCAGTTGTTTGAACTTAAAGTGAGTAATGTAAATTCTAAGGAAAGGATGTCAAATGGCCACTACTGACTCGTGCATGTGGCCACTACTGAAAATCTCAGATTTTGGAGTGGCCACTATTGGATCAAATTTGAAGTTCGGGAAAAAATGGATAAAAAATAGAAAAATTGAAATTCTGGCATTTTTAGTAAATGGGACGATTTAGGAATAGTTGGGCTATAATACGCTCATTGAGCTAAAAAATTGGAATTAATATTGTAGACCCACAGTTTAAAAAAGACACAAAATATGCTTAACTGTGGTCACTACTGGTGCGTTACCTTATTGTCTGATCAGAAAAAGTTTTTATGGCACGGTTGACAAATGTATAAAGGGCAGACATTTTTTGTTTCATGGGATGGTAAGAACGAGAGTGTGGGGAAGACAGACAGCAAATGGTTTGCGATAAACAGTAGTTTCTAAAATTCATTATTGTTTTTTTTTAATTAACACATCCAAAACGGGCAAAGAATTATTGTTTTCAATTTCAGCAGTAAACTGAATATTAGAATCAACGGAGTTAATTTTTTGGTAATTCCTCCAAATGTACAGCCATTATTCAATTTATGCAAAAAGTTGCAGAAAGGAAGTACCGAACAATTTGTAATATATTTAAATGAAAAATGAGGCTCTCGTTGCGATAGCAGATAGAAAAAATTAATCTATCCGGCATCGGAACTGAAATCCAGAGACATATTTTACTGTCGGTAATTTTTAACCCGATTCCGAGGTGAATTACCGAAATTGCAAGATTCCGGACACATCAAAGTAAAAAACTTCGGAAAGATGATGTCATGCGTCACGTGACAGTTTTAATTCCGAGGGTGGAAGACTTTCCGGATAGATGGAAGTAAACGCCAAAGGCTCTAAATTTTGAGAAGACTGAATTGACATTGAAATCATTAATTTCGTAGTGATTTAGTGCAGTGCTATCTCATTTTTACAAAAATCAATATCCTGGGTAAAGAGACGATTCAAAATTAAAACTTTGCTTGCAACTAAGTTAAAGTATTTTCTGGCCATCACTTGCTGCTAAATAAAACTTCGAATTTTCAAATCTATCTTACAGAGTTCCTAAAAATTCCTTTTTTTTTTCAAATGCCTCTTAAGCCTTCTAAGCAAAAAAGTTGAAGCTCTCTTTTTCAGGGCATTTTCGAGAAAGCTAAAAAAAAAGATTTTATTTATTTATTAGTAGCTGTGTTGCTCGGCTTTGTCCGATCTACCTTGAAAATAAAAGATTTGTCAAATGACGTACAGTGGCTCCCAAAAGTGTTCGTACACCTTGAAATTTTGTAGTAAAACCAAAATAACGCAAAACTGAATTCGAATATGAAGTCCAATTTTTTTTCACACCTTTTCTATGCCATTTTGATTAAAACCCAGTAGTTCTTTTCAAAATATTTCCAGATTTTATTTTTTAAATTTGTCAAAAAACGAAGAGACAGAGAAAAAATGCGTCACAAAAGTCATCGTACACCGAAATATTTTCGAATAAATTCACGATTAAAATTATCATATGTGGTCTTTTTATTATTTTTGCATTGTAATGACACTGTAAAGTTATTTGCCTTTAATTTTTTGTTTTTTTATTCCTTAATATTCTGCTTATTATTTTTAAATGGCAGGTATGCATAGAAAACAACAAACACGATTCGAAATTTGATTTTTTTCCCTCACAATAGACATGAATTGGTTTAAAATGTCTCTAAATTAGTTAATTTATACCATTCTATGGTGAAGTGCTTGATAAATAAATTTAAAGACAAGAATCGGATCGAAAACAAGGTAAGAAAAGGTCAACTGGCAAAGATAACAAAGCGTTATCGGATGATTACAGTTAAAAAAATTATGAAAAATACACATTTGAGTGCTGAAAAAATTTCTGCAGAATTGAATGAAACAGTTTATGTTTACTTTTCACCTAAAACTGTTCGCCAAGTTCTCTGATTAGTTGGATTAAAAGGGACCTCTTCACGCAGAAATTTTCTTGTCCATACAAAAAACAGTAAACTTACACTTTCCGTCGTAAAATCAATGATAAATAAGCTCAAAACGTTTTGGAACAACGTCTTACTTATAGATAAAAATAAATTCAATATTTTGGGTTAAATTGTCAATAGAAGAAAAAATGAGGAATTTAATCTTCAGAACTTAGTTGGATCAGTTAATCAGGACGGTGAAGGTGTTTTTGTGTGAGGGTGCATAACTGCATCAGGACTTGGAAATTTAGAATTTTTAGAAGAAATAATGAATCATGCTGTTCATTTAATTATTCTAAAAAACAATTTTAAATTATTAGCCCAAACTTTGGTGATCAGAAACAACTTTGTTTTTTATCAAGATAACGATAAGAAGTACACGTTTGCGTTTGGTGCCTCAAAAATTGTCCTTAAACTTAGAAATATCTCCTCAATCGCAAGATTTAAACTTAATGGAACATATTTGGAGATATCTGGCGGCTAGATTACGAAAATACACCATTGAAATGAAAAACGAACTAGAAACAGTAAGACTCGAAGAGCGGCTGAACACTTACTCAGAAATTGCATAAGAAACGAAAGAAAAAACAATGAAATCTATTTCCAGACGTTTAAAAGCTGTAGTTGATACTGCATAATATTCTACTAAATAATAATTTTGTAAAAAGTTAGATTATTTACTAATTTTTTGACATTTTTTCAAAGTGTACGAAGACTTTTGTGAGATAAAATTTCCGGCACTTTTTGGTTTTCGATTTTTAAAAAATTAAGTTTTAATGTTTTATTAAACATTTTCGTGTAGTTTTGTTAAAAATAGATCATAAATCTTATAATTAAATACCTATTCCGAAATATTAATTCTAACCAATGCATGGAGCCTATTTCATTGAAAGTCGTAGGTGTACGAACACTTTTGGGAGCCACTGTATATTCAACAATCAGACTTAAATAAAAGAAAAAAAAACATCATTCAAAATTTCCCTTGCAAACAATGACGAAAGATATTAAAATACTTTCAAGAAATTAAATCGAGAGAGATGGATTTAAAAGCGTTACCATGGAAACGCAAAATAAAATAAATTTAAGAAATGAAGATGAGAAAGAAAATGGTTAACAATTTGATTGGACGTGAGATTTTTTGAAACTGATTTAAAAAGGCTTGGAACTTTTTTTCTTTTGGAGATAGAAACTTAGGAGGATTTTTCTTTTGGAGATAGAAAGTTTTTCTACCATAGGTCGAGATAGATGTGCGCTTTCATTTTTTACGTTTCTGTCGTGTAACATCACAAATGATGAAATGCCATTCAGTGTTGCCATTCACGGAGAAAAATATTTAATTCGTATCTTTACTCACTTGTATTGGCAACGACATGGTTGATAGCAAGCATAGAGCGCAATATTTAATTCACTTCTTGATTATCATAACGTGAAAACGCGTTAGAAAAATGCGCCAAATTGCATCATTTGTGACGTCATAAAGACCACACCTTGTTTTCAAAATCGGGCATTTTAAAGAAATAATTTAAAAATAACTGTTGGGAAAATGAAAGTATTTTCTGGGTCAATGTTATTTTATTACTTATTCTATCAATTTTAGTGACTAAAAGTAGTACTTTTGACTGAAGGAAACAACTCCATTCCTTCACTTTTTAGTGATAGATTTAATGAAGAAAGTAGTGCCTAAATTTCGGCTAAGCTTAAAAACGTTTGAGCTAAAAACGCAAATAACTCCCGCCGTAATAAAGTTAGAGCATTGAAACAAATTGCGTAGAACGCGGAAAATTGGACCCTTTCCAACGACATGTAATAATAACATATGCAAGTAATTTTCAACCCCCATGTTCGGGAATTTATGTGAAAATTGGGCCTAAATTGGAATAAAAAAATACTACTCATCTGGTTTTTTTTCTTTTTTTTTTTTTTTCGAACCGGTCTGCAAACCTCTCCGGTGCTAAAGGAAAAATACTGTGAGAATTTCAGCGAAATCGGCCGGGTAGTTCTCGAGTTTTGAGCATTTAAACAAACAGACGCTTTTTGGAAACTTCATTTTATACTATGTAGAGCTCTTTTAGATTGTTAAAAAAAATGAAACATTTATTTCAAAATGTTGCATATCTTTTTTAACAAAAAAAAAAATTAAATAAAACATACCGCAACAAAATATACTGTACCGTTTCCGAGACAAAGAACTCTAAAGATTTTGTCAAAAATCACAAGTGAGAAATAATGCTCGGGCCGCCATCTTTGGCGTCCTGTATCTCGGTCAAGGATTTTTTTTTTTAAGACAAAACCAAAATATATCTTGGTCTTACTTTTTCTTACTTTTTCATCTTACTTATTTATGAGTTTTAATTTTAACATATAAGGCAGTGAGAAGCAAAGGGATGTAAGTGGCAAAATTAAAAAAATAGGGGATAACCAGTACACATGGTAGGTGAATCTCTCCTCTGTCTTGGGGCGGCAAGAGATGGTACAAGAAGCCTTGGTAGTTGCTGCTATGCAACATGATTTAGAAAGAAAATTCAATGAAAGCATACGTAGGACGTAATCTTTATACGAGTTTTACTCAAAAATGAAAATATCCACTTACATCCCTTTGCTTCTCACTGCCTCATATGTTATATTCAAAAAATTCCAAGACTGTCAAGGTATCGCCAATGGTTGAGTTGACATGAGTTCTATCACAGGTATATTTTCTTACTTTTAGGTAATTTTGGTGGATTTTCCTTAAAAGAATATTACTGATCTTGTGAAACAGTTCGAATGCATGTGAGTATGTCTTACGGAGCGAGTCTGCAATATTCATAAATGAACGAAGTCGTTCAAATGAACGAGTTTAATGAACGGGTCAAAAGAATAAACGATCCTTTGATGAACGGATCATTAAAAAGAACGACATTGCCCATCTCTACTTTTTGTACTAAATATTGAAACTGATGTTACTACGATTTTATTTTTAAATAATTCAGAGACTTTGGGGTGTTATAACGAATTCATTAGCATTGCAAACTAGCAATTTTAAAATAGGGACATTTAATAAGAGAAAAAAAAATCGCCAGTATAAGAACGCACATTAGAAGCTGCATTCAAGTGTAAAATTATCCGCCAACAAAATAGTATATCGAGCCTTTAATAAATACTAGCAAAAATACCCGGCGTTGCCTGGGTCAGTAATAATTATGAGAAACAATCGTTACTTGCCCTTGTTTTCTGTTTTAAGGGAAATAATTTAAAACAAACCTTTTTGACGTGATTAAAAATCGAGCATCTTCCTTACTCATTAAACTAAAATAGCAATAAGTATAAAGAACAAAATAGTATTCAATTAGAAACGAAAGCACGACATTTAAGCATATACAAATTTGAAGAATTTCCGAAATATGAAATTAAACTTTACATGTTTAAAAAGATTTATCTCTGTTAGTACTTTTTTTTTAATCTAAAACCTTCTCTGTATGGCTATTGATGTACGAACTGTTTTAAAAAATGTAGCCGCCCGTGTTCCCCTTACACTTGCTTTAGTTATTTTGGGAAATTTCAATTTTTGTGAGCACTTGGTGCGGTTTAAAATATTATCAAATTGGCGAGAATCATTTTGGGACATTTTCGAAATACTCCAATTCCTTACTAATTTTTATTATAGAAATATTGTTGCCAGATGCTGAGATACCTTTGGTCAAAATAAAATGGCGCTAAACGGTTTCATCCGAAATGTTTTCAAAATAAGTAGTAAAATTTGGCGATTGTTTGAAATCGTGCAAAAAGAAAATTAATGGAAGTTTTTGTGCGGTTTATGGATTTGCCTAATTTAGTTGTTGAATTATTTTACACAGTATTTTTTTTTTTTTTTAAGTATCTTTGATTGGCGATATTTTGTTTATATGGTGAAAGCTCAGAAAAATTTTCCGTAGTCTTTGGGCTCAAAAACAGCGACAGTGGAAAAAAACTGCCAAATGCATCAGCTACTGAAATCTTTCTGAAAAAATTCTGGCGATATTTCTGCTGGTTGGTTGAATATAGTGAGCAAGTGTCCAATCAGCATAAATAATAATAATAAACCATTAATTACATAAGTTCAGTTTAAAAGTAAAATGATGAGCCAAATGCATTTATTTTAGCCAATCTTGTGGGAAAACGTCACTTTAAGATTTGACTTGAGAAAAGCCTCAAAAAGTCAGACGAAACGCAAAAATATTCAACAATACAACAATTCTTGGGAGTTGAGATGACACACTAAATAATGACTTGGGTTGATGAAAGCCCTTCGAACAAGGAACAAAAAAGCCCATAACTCGTTTTTTATACAACTTAGAAACTTCGAACAGACGCTAACAGCAGAAAAATTGGCGCTTTCGATGGACATATAATGTTAATATGTGCACGTTTTTTTCCACCTCCGTATTGGGGCATTTATGCGAAAATTGGGACTAGGAATAAAAACGAAACTATCAATCGGATTTTTTTCAAACTGGTCTATAAACCTCCCCAGTACCAAACTGAACAAACGGCGGAAGTTTCATCCAAATCTGCCGGGTAGTTTCTGAGATCTTAGGGAACAAATTTACCAAACTCCATTTTTATATATTTAGATTAAAAAATCCATAAAGTTATAAAACTAGAAAAAAAAAGCACAATTCGCACCAAAAAAACCCCCCAAAAACCACAAAAAAAGTAACCTTTAATCAATATTGATTTTAACACACACTCACGCAATTACAAACGCGAAAGTACAAAAAAACCAAAGAGAGCTAAACTCATTACAGATTTGAAATAGGGAAGTTGAAACATTATACAAAAAAGTTATGATATTCTTTTTGCTCGCTTTTTGACATTTTATACTCTGTTTTAAAAGTAATAATTCATCATAAACGAAACTGGAATTTTCTGGTGGTCAAAAACACAATCAAATTAAAAGAAACATGTTTATTTCTTTGCACCTTGACTAAAATGTTTTTAGTGTTAAAAGTGTAAATACCTAATGAAACCGTTGACAGAAATAACGTTTCCTTTGAAAGAATTTGATGAAAGGTAGAATTCAAAACTTTTGTTTATTTCTTTTACTATTTCTTTTCCAGCATAACTAATGTGTTCACCATATGTTGCATAACAGCTTGATGAAAGCGAAAATTAATAAAAGTTCTAGAAAAGCGGATACCCTTTCTCTTTTCTGGAATTGACAACAGAAAAACAAAACTGATAAGAAATATGTAAAACTTCTTTTTATATCTATTTTTCAAAGTTAAAAAAATGTAGTAAAACTCGAAAGAAAATGCATTTATTTTTCTAGAAGAAGTGTTGCAGCGCAGTGTCATTTTTGTTTGGTAATATATATATTGTTTCTGAGCGTATGATAAAAAAAAGTATTAAAAATTTTTACTGAAAGAAAAACTTACAGAGGTATCTGCTTCTTAGTTTTAATAATTCAAATTTATAATTTAAAAAGCATTCATGATAAACTGTTGAATTTTATGTAAATTTAGGGTTACATTATGTAAGACTGGGTAAAAAATGCGAGTATGCTAGTTTTCTGAGACTTTTAAGTATTCGAACTCAGTTAAGTTGTGAACTTCGACGGAAGTTTGTACTGATTAGGTTTTGGTCGCCATTTGATATCATAGTTGGGGCAAAGGTAGCAGCTTTGGAGGACTAGGTATCAGCGATGTTTGGATGACTGTGACGCTCATAGCGCCTAGACCGTTTAACCGATTTTCATGAAATTTGGCACACAATTAGTTCGTAGCGTGGGAATGTGCACCTCGAAGCGATTTTTCAAAAGTTCGATTTTGTTCTTTTTCTATTCCAATTTTAAGAACATTTTAACGAGGAAATTATCATAACGTGGACGAGTGCAAATTACTATAACTTGGTGGACGAGAAAATTATCGTAACATGGAACATGGACGAGCAAATGAACATAGCAAACTGGCGAGAAATTCATCATCCAATCATTATTTGTAAATATACAGTCGAGCCAAATGACCTCTTAATTTTCTACTACGGGCAAAACCGTTCGGGTACCGCTAGTAAATATATATAAGCAAAGCACGAAAACATCAACTGGTAGTCAATGAAAAACTCCTATGTTTAAGTTGATGTCATATATATTACAAGTGTTTACCTGTCTGTTTTTTTTTTTTTTTCATTTCTTTTTCCATTATCTGAAATTGTTATTTCTACATAAACGGAACTTTCATACTGAGAAATATATATTATTAATAGTATAGGGTTAAGTTGTCGGCTAAACTATTTAGTTCGTTTGGTCATTTCATAGACGGCGCCAAAAACATTCTATAGCCAAATACAAATTATTCAAATAGCGTCATCTGTAAAGTAACAAACTGCAATATTTTTATCAGTTTTTTTTTTTTTTTTTTGTTTACGACATTGGTTCTCAATTGATGATACGCGTACATCTTGAAGTACGTAAAAATCTGTATGGGGTATTCAGTTAACTACCAAAAAAATTATATCAAGCAAACTCAAGGCAAGTATATGTAAAGCTAGAAAACAAAAAGAAAACCAGCATTAATACAAATTACTTTTTAAGACTTTTTAACTTTTATGTCTGAATAGCAGAATTCTTCCTAATAAACGGCCCAACAAAATAAAACTTCTTGATTTTAATTTAACTTACTCATTCGTAAATAACTGCAGGAGTTTAATGGTTAAATTTTAACTATTGTTGGGACTTGGCAGCTTCGCAATGCTGTGGTTAGGATCAGCGTAGCCTTGACAATGCTGCCAGGTTAGGTTTGCCCCAACTATAGTATTGCACATTTCAACGCATAGATAGTTTATACTGAAAATTCTGATGTGGACACTAAGCAACACCACGCTAAGGCCCCTGTGTATACGAGCCGACGCATCAACTTAAGATCAGCCTTTTGGATCGGAGCACATGTTTGAGTGGTCGTCTTTTTTGGCAAGTTATCGCGTTTGTTGAGTTTTCATTGCGAACAATTATTATCAGCACGTGAATTATTTATTAAATGAAATATTATTATTATCTAATTCGCAACTCCAACGAACTATAGGGGGCACTGCAGTCACTGTCTAATGGCCGACTTAAAAACTAAAACAAATGCACATGGTTACGAAGAAAATGCTAAAAGTGTTGTGATTTTTGTTCGTACGTATGATTTTTTCGCTTTATTCTTTTTAAATTAATTTTCAAAGTCTTGTGGATATTCTGGCCCACGTAGAAAGAAATGAGAATTCAAGAAGCATTACTAAACGTCAAAGATTAATGCAAACTACGTAGTTCGTAGTTCTAAGCAGCTATTTCCACGATGTTGAATTCGATATTTATCAATTCTTGATAAAACTAAATAATAATTGTGGCCTGACAAGAACAACAATTAATGCTAGAAAATTCAATATGACATTACAAATTGTTATCGAAAGAAGATGATACCTTTTTGCCTTGCTTGGCTAGCGCTTATTGTTTTTTATTTGTAGCTGAGTTATTTCTCTCGAATTCCCGAATCGGTTAATTTAAAAATTTTCTGTTCCGATTTTTTTTAATTTCCGAGTTACGATTTAATTGTGTCATGTTATGCAAATCATCAACAAAATTCTCACGGATGTATGGTGGTAGTTTTCTTTTCAGTTAATTGACCAATATTTCTTTTTACTTATCGAATTCTGTAATCTTACTATCATTTTATTCCACTCATGATAAAAATTAAAAATGGTTTAACTAAAAACGCGAAATCTCGCCAAGGCTACTTTGCTCGCACTATACTAAAACTATAACCCTAAACAAATTTGGCGAAACCTTTCAGCTGAGAATAAAAGGAATAAAGTAAATTCTTTCTCGGTTATTCATTTTGTTCTACGATAATATATTCAAGAAAATATTTTGCATACTGTCCATTCCAACTAAATGCTGCTGTAAAATATGGTAAGTTTAATTAATTTAAGATTAAAAAAAAACCCCATATTCTTACAAATTCATACAAAACAATAAAAATTTTTACCTTGTATAACGTTATCCAAGTTTGTTAATCCAGAATTTTCGCTTTCACCAATTATTAAGGAAATAATGAAAATTAACATTATTTTGAGAAGCTCGAGAATACTACTAAGAGACGAATTAATTTCTGTAGCTGAAAGCAAACTAAGACACATCGATTTCGTTAATAAATACTCAGAACAAACTGCCTGTGTTTACGTCAACAGACACACGTGGAACGCAACGTGGCAATGTTTTAGTTTCATTTGCAGTTTTGTAAATCACCGCAAGGTAGCGTATTCGAGCGCTGGAGTTACGAATTTGGCAAAACTCGAAACTTTTCTTCCGTAACCCTACCTCCGCAGCAATGAAAAATCCGATCCAAAATGGCTGAACTTAAGCTGATGCTTCGACCTATCTTATATAAAGGCTCTACTGGACACCACACTACTTTTGCATCTGTTTTTGAGCAATCACGATTGCTTATTGCTTTCATTTGACTGTTTTTGGCGTGCTATCATTTTTCCCACCGGTCCACCCTCTGCCAGCACCACCCGTCGCGTCGGCCGGCCTCACGATGCTGCTCCTCTAGCGAAAACCGTCTCCAGGTTGCGTCCATATCCTACACACACACGCATACATACACGCACCAACACACACAAACACACAAACACATACACAAACACCACCATACACACACGCATGCATACAGACACCTACACATACACACAACTGCCCACACATTCATGCCTGCACACAGACACAAACACATATGCTTACACACACATACACATACCCCGCCCCCACGCACACAAACACTCATACACACAACTACCCACACACTCATGACTGAACACAAACACACATGCCTACACACATACACATACCCCCCCCCCCTTCACACACACATACAAACACACATTCGTGATTGCGAAAAACATAATTTGAATTCAAGATGACAAACTTCAAATTAATTTTTTTTTTATTTTGATGTTTTTAACAACTCAAACGAATGGGTGTGTGTAATTATGCAGAGAGTTAGAAGCAAAACTTCATGGATGAATAGATTTTAAAACATTTTTCTACACACTTAAAAGTATGGTATACATAGAGATTTGATTATTTTTCTGTGACTTGGCTCACTTTAAATCTCGGCGATGATTTTTACTTTCTTCTATATCTAATATATAGAAGAAAGTATTGGATTCGTGCAAATTTTCGAATTTCGAATTTTGACGGATTCGAACGTTTTGAGGTGTGCTGAGCCCATTTCGATCATTTTTGGAAAATGTCTGTCTGTCTGTATGTGTGTGTGTGTGTATGTGTGTGTGTATGTGTGTCACGTCTGTGTGTGACCAGTTTTTTGTGGCCGCTCTACAACAAAAACTACCGCATGAAATCGAACGAAATTTGGTACACATATGTGCCCCTATGTGAACGTGTGCCCATTAGTTTTTGGCGCGAATTCCTCCAAGGGGGGTGGAGCAATGGGACGTTTTTCGAGTTACGCGTGCTTGCTATTCCTCAGGAAGTAACTGGCGGAATCAAACAAAATTTGATCCATATGTTGGTATTAACAGGAACAGGTGCTGATTCAATTTTGGTGTCAATAACTCAAACGGGGGTTGAGCTATAGAACGTTTTTTGTCGTCAATTGTGACTGCTGTATCTCAATAAATAATGAACGGAATGAAAGAAAAATTTATCGGCAAGTAGCCCTTAGTGGGTATAAGAACTGATTTTATTTTTGTGTCAACAGCTAAAAAGGGGGTAGCGCAATCACCCGTTCTTTTTTTCCATTTTGAGTGCCCTATCTCAAGAAGTAATGCTACGTTCTGGTTGAAATTTGGAATATATGTGAATCCATATGTAAACAGGCTTTGGTTCTATTTTGACGCCGATCGCTCCAAGAGGTGTTGATTTTTTTTTTTTTTCGAATAAAAATATTTTTATTAATGCAACAATAAGAAAGATAAATCGTAATAGATTGTCGTCTGCGTATTTCTCGTGATTTTAATTGTATGGAAATGATAGGAAATATTATCGCAATGATTTAAAATTTTTAACTGTTGCCATCTTATGTTTGTTAACAAATAAAATATTTGTAATTCATTCAAGCAAGGCTTTTAAAATAACTTTCAATTTTCGCTCTTTGCTTTGCTTTCGCAATAATTCAGACATTGGGATAGTCGTCAAGTTTTTGCATGTGTCATTTTGTTTTTGTTGGGAATATTGCTTCCTCGTCAAGCATGGGGAGGGATCAGAAAAAAAAAGAAAAATATAGAAGAAAGTTTCGTGATGGCCACAACATACTAGTTCATTTTGTTCATTACCGTCATGTTTGGTCAAAGTTACATATAAACTACTTGCTTGGCAATTGCACTCAATATTTCGCCTTTTTAATGGACATTCAAACAAAACAAACCTTTAAATAACACTAAAAGTTCCATTAAGCTAGTATGTTGTGGCCATCACGAAACTTTCTTCTATATTTTTCTTTTTTTTTTTCTGATCCCTCCCCATGCTTGACGAGGAAGCAATATTCCCAACAAAAACAAAATTACACATGCAAAAACTTGACGACTATCCCAATGTCTGAATTATTGCAAAAGCAAAGCAAAGAGCGAAAATTGAAAGTTTTTTTAAAAGCCTTGCTTGAATTAATTACAAATATTTTATTTGTTAACAAACATAAGATGGCAACAGTTAAAAATTTTAAATCATTGAGATAATATTTCCTATCATTTCCATACAATTAAAATCACGAGAAATACGCAGACGACAATCTATTACGATTTATCTTTCTTATTGTTGCATTAATAAAAATATTTTTATTCGCAAAAAAAAAAAAAAAAAAAATCAACACCTCTTGGAGCGATCGGCGTCAAAATTGAACCAAAGCCTGTTTACACATGGATTCACATATATTCCAAATTTCAACCAGAACGTAGCATTACTTCTTGAGATAGGACACTCAAAATGGAAAAAAAGAACGGGTGATTGCGCTACCCCCTTTTTAGCTGTTGACACAAAAATAAAATCAGTTCTTATACCCACTAAGGGCTACTTGCCGATAAATTTTTCTTTCATTCCGTTCATTATTTCTTGAGATACAGCAGTCACAATTGACGACAAAAAACGTTCCATAGCTCAACCCCCGTTTGCGTTATTGACACCAAAATTGAATCAGCACCTGTTCCTGTTAATACCAACATATGGACCCAAATTTTGTTTGATTCCGCCAGTTACTTCCTGAGTAATAGCAAGCACGCGTAACTCGAAAAACGTCCCATTGCTCCACCCCCCTTGGAGGAATTCGCGCCAAAAACTAATGGGCACACGTTCACATAGGGGCACATATGTGTACCAAATTTCGTTCGATTTCATGCGGTAGTTTTTGTTGTAGAGCGGCCACAAAAAACTGGTCACACACAGACGTGACACACATACACACACACATACACACACACACACATACAGACAGACAGACATTTTCCAAAAATGATCGAAATGGGCTCAGCACACCTCAAAACGTTCGAATCCGTCAAAATTCGAAATTCGAAAATTTGCACGAATCCAATACTTTCTTCTATATATTAGATATAGAAGAAAGTAAAAAGGAAAAATCCTTTTGAGTAATAAAAGAAACGCGTTAAAATGTCAAATAAGCCACCAAGTAACGGAAAAATAATTAAATAAGCTAAAATGTTCGACCTTTAACTAAACCCGTCAGCTTTAAAAAAAAAAAAAAAGCTAATGTGTGCATCACATGACTTTCTTTTACGCCACTTTAATGATAATAAGGCATTGCAGTAAGCAAGGAAACACTATATACTTTCACCCCTAGTTTGCTGCAAACCGAAGCAAAAAAACGTTTAACACAGATTTATTTCCCCATTATTGGCAGTTTTAAAGTGATTCTCTAAATATCGCCAATTGTGGCCAAATGGAAACCAAAATTAAAAAAAAAAAAAAAAAAATGCCAAATTGGTCACCAAGTTGGTGACAAAACTTGGCGATCAAAAGTCTGGTGATATATCGCCAAGTGTCCGCCAAATTATAACATGACTGCATCGAAATTAACAAGGATTTCCCTTCAAAAAGGTGTAAAATACCCCTTTTGAAGCATTCGAATGCAGCCAAAAGGAAAGGTGTGCAACTAGAAGCACACTTAGGAGTCTACTTACCAAATTCCAACTTTATAAGGTTGGGTTATGCGAGACACATACGCACATACACACACACACATACGTACATACGGACGTCACGAGAAAACTCGTTGTAATTAAGTCGGAAATCGTCAAAGTATATTTCGGATGTCCATACGTTCTTAGGTATATAAGCACGTGTTGTCGGGTGGGAAAATAAAGGGCAATATTCATTCGGGAATGAGCAAAATGGAAATTAAGACCGATTTTTTGAGGGAAAATATTTTTGCAAATACAATACTTCCTTTACTGTGTAAAAAGAAGTAAAAAGCAAAATGAAATCAACCGCTGAAGATACACATGGACTCTCGTTAAATTGTAGACTCAAAAAAGAGGAGCAAACATGGCGACGGCGGGCGTGGCATAAGCATTATTTTTCTACTTTCGGTTACGTAGAGAAAGTAAAAAAAGTCGCCAAGATAAGTGACGTTTCTGAATGGAAAAGTACTGGGAATTGTACTTTCAGATGTGAAGAAAGGTGATGATTTTTATAAGCGTGTGTGATCTAAAATTCCATAAAATCTGCATGGAACGTGTATGGAGCAAAAATACGATAGGGCATAAGAGTGGGCAAGATAATGCAAAGATGTGTTTTACAGAGATTCATTTCCCAAATATCGACAATTTTAACAAGATTTAATGGATTACTCGCTAAATATCGTCAATAGCGCCAAAATAAAACTAGATCCGATAATTAATTTTTGTTCTCCAAATAACAACCCAAATTTGTGACAAAAACTTGGCAACAATAACCTCGGTAATCTATCTCCAAGTGGTTGTCAAATTATTATTATCCAAACGTTTGCATTGAAGTTGACAATGATTTGCTCCAAAAAACATGTTCGAAGCAACCAAAAGGGGAGGTGCACAACTAGACCGCACTCAGAGTCGACGTACGAAGTTGCAAATTTCAACGTTGTTATACACACATACATACATACCCCTTTTGGGCACGCGATCCTCAGATTGGAAACTCCTGTTGTATTAGAAAAAAAATGTGAATTGAAACAGCATTTTTTTAAGTTTTTCTTTGAGAGACAAAGAGAAAAACTATATTTTTCAATCTCATGGCTAAATCGAATAAAACAGGCTGTTCCACATTAAATGCATTCATTTATTATATCAATTTTATTTTCTCTAATAAAGTCTTTTATTTATGAAGATTCATGCTTCAAGAACGACTAAACTTTTTAATTATCCTGTTTCACGAGTGTTATAAAAGTGGTGAGGTTCCAACTGGCCCACAACTGTCAAACACATCAAGAGAATCTTGTCAGTCAAAACCACGAGAAATTTTTGGACCAAATGGGAAAACACCCTTCTTTTTTGGACCAAATGGGAAAAGCATTTTGAATAGGTCAGAAAGTATTTACTGCATTGCCAAGAGGTTTCTAAAACGTTTACCAAATTAAAAGGATCATAGAACATTTTCTGGTGATCCTTAAAACTCATTAATGAGTATCTCAACTCCTTTTAAATGAAAGTTTATCTTCAAAAATTGGAACTTGTAATTTTCTCATCAAATATTGAAACTAAAATTGGGGAAAAATATGTTCGAGTTTTCTTAAAGGCATAAAACTTTTACTATCTTTAGAGGGAAAGTATACTTTTTGAAATGAAAACTGTTCGGTAAAATTTCACATTTGTACAAACGGGTTTTTAATAAGTGTATCGAAACTCAACGCAAAAATCCGTAATTTTTTGTCAAACGTTTATTAAATTTATTATTATTTTCAAATGATAGAAATCGTGAATTGGAATTTATAGCAATGAATGCACAGATTTTATATGCTTTTCTGACTTAATTTACATAATATCCAAACATTCTTCTGCCGTACCAATTCGCAACTCCACCGCTCGAATACACTGCCTTGCGGTGATTTACAAAATTAAAGGAAAAAGTATTAATTCATAAAATCTTCATGATTTTCCTAAAATAAATTTGTTTTTCTTACAAATAGTAATAAAAACCAAATAAACCAAAATGTAAACAAAAAAAACCTGGTTCAAACCAAAAAGAAATCTTTTTTGAATTTTTTTTCAAAAAAAAAATAAATAAATAAATAAATAAATAAATAAATAAATAAATAAATAAATAAAACCCGGTTTTTATACCAACCTTGGTTCATAGCTTATCAAGTGATGTACATTTAAGAAACAAACTCAAACCAAGGAAGTGTGATAAGGTGCATATTTACATTATTTCGCCATTGGAAATAAAAAAAAATATATTTACATTATTTTTGTGTTCTTGGAATGTTTTCTTAAATGGATGCATTTCTTGTGCAACGAGTTACTATTTTTTTTTTCGTCACTAACTACTTTTTTACTTATGAGTGTTTAAAATATATATATATATATATTATTTACTAGTCGCATGGGAAGCTAGATAAATAGCTACGATGGCTCATTCAACTCAACTGGGGAGAGTTGGTACACACCGCCGAAGGCTGTGCACTGAGGAACTTCGCCCCTTCATGCTGTGATGACCCGTTGCGGAGTGATATTCTACGTATAAAGCTGTAATAACCTGAAAATTGCCGTTTTTGGACGTAACGTTTGTCTGGCTTTGAGGTACAGAAATTCGCTTAGTTTTCAAAAGTCATAATATTAAATATTTATACATATAATATTGTGATGAACCAGTAACTAACCAGTAACTAACCTGAAAGAAAAGGTAAGACTAAAGAAATATAGACGCCGGTTAATTTAGTTAGTATTTTATTGAATCAACCGCTTTAATGAATCAAACCGTCAAAAACAGTACAAATTCCAGCTTTATTGAATTAGCAGCTTTATTGAATCAGCCGCTTTATAGAATCACTAGTGGTACCCGCACGGCTTTGCCCGTAGTAGAAAATTAAAAGGCATTTTGGTTCGCCTGTATATTTACAAATTATGTATGGTGAATTTCTTGGTTACGGTTCCACGTTATGATAACTTGGTAATTTACTCGTCCATCTTATGATCATTTTTCTCGGGAAAATGTTCTTAAAATTGGAATATAAAATGAACAAAATTAAATTTTTGAAAAATCGCTTCAAGGTGCACACCTCCATGCTACAAACTAATTTTGTGCCAAATTTCATAACAATCGGCCGAACGGTCTAGGCGCTATACGTGTCACAGAGATCCTGACAGATATCCAGGCACAGAAAGAGATCCGGACAGAGAAACCTTCAGCTTTATTATTAGTAAAGAAAACTGTTAAGGGGCAAACGTGATTCATATAAGTGGCGGCCACTGTAATTAGTTTTGATAGAAAAGAAATAAAAAAAAATGACAGTAGGAAATGCAAGTTAAAATTTAGTTTTTGAAAAAGTGATAATTTTTTTTAAATAAAAAATGTGTTTTCATACGAAACCATTTTGTTATGCTCACAAACACACCCACAACATTGTGTGTGTTAGTGTTTGCGGATGCGCGTTGCTGTCCTCCCCTAGATAAACTTTAAGTAGACAAACGAGATGTATTTCTAAAATGGGTACAACAGGTTTGCTTTGCACTAGCTTGACTGTTAATTAATTTCTGTCCAGGGAGAACGAATACTTTGTTATTGGCTACGACGGGCTTTCTGCAAGGCATAAACAACTTCCTTTACCATGTTGTTAAAAAAGTTGTTTATGAATAAGCAGTGCTTGGGTTTGCCAGCAATTTTTTTATGCTTCAAAGATTAGTTTAATTAAGTTTTGTGTGTAATAATCTGCAACATATCGCTCCGATTTTTCATTCTATTTTCAAAAGATAGAATTTAAAAAATTGCACCTAACCAATACAGCAAGAGTACTTAGTATTTTCAAGGTTATGTTTAGAAAAGTTAAGTATTTTAAAATTTTCATATTATATTCATTTTTAGTTGTAGACCTCATTGTACTATATATTTATTGTTATTACTTAGAGCTGCAGCATGTATTATTACGCATAGAATTACAAAGTTTCTTGTTGAGTTTTTCCGGAAATTTATGCTGGTTAAAATTAATCATCCCATATAAACTTATCTAATAAAAGACGGTTTTTACGGAGGTTTATGTTTTGTATTACAGAAGACCCTCGTTTTACGCGGGTTTATCTTACGCGGTTTCTATTATACGCGGTTCAAGATTTGGCACCTTTATTTTATTTTATGCGGATGAGTTTCGGTTTTACGCGGATGCGGCAATGCAAACAGATAAAAATTTTCCCTCTTTCAAAATCAAACTCCTAAAGATTGCTGATTACGCATAATCAACTGCATTTTGGCATGCTAATAATTGAGCTTGAACCACTGGAGACATTTTACGCGATTGATTCCAGAGCTCTTTCCAGAAGTTATTAAACTCACACAGTTCAGAACTCACTGGAAGAAGAGCTTTTAGGAATGACACAGGAGGCCAACAACAACGAGGATACCGACGTCGGTGACGTACCACCAAAAACGTTCACATTGAAAATTTTGAGCCATTCCATAGACAATAGAAATGATTTTTTCTGATTTGTTAGTGAAGAAAGATTCTATCATTGAAATGACGCAAGTGATCATGGATGCGTTAATTCTCTGCAAAGAATTACGGAGAGAAATTCTTAATGACTGAAAAAAAAAAAAAAAAGAATAGTACAGCCAGCTCCTCTTTATAAACAGAACACGAAATTAATTTATGTTTTCTTTATGCATGTTGTGCATAAAAGTCGATATAAGTACACATTAAACATATTATACAATTAATCATCACTAGAATGAAGTATTTTGTTATCTACGGAACCAAACCCCTATTTTACACTAGTATTAGGTCTCAATTTACGCGTTTTCGATTTACACGGCATTTCCGTGGAGCGTAACCCCTGCGTAAAACGAGGATCTGCTGTACTTGATTATTGAAGCGTTAGAGTATTAGGTTTTAAGTATAAGACATAGCTTACAATAAATATTTACAAGGGTTAACTGTTGGACAGGGGTGTTTGGTTTAAACCACGTTGGTTTAAACCACAATTTAAACCAAATGGATTTTTTGAATTTTTTTTTTTCCTTTTTAACTGAATTGTTTTCCCCCAAATGTTTGCATACGTTTTTCATATGATTGGAAGATGCAAAATTCAATTAATGCAAAGTAACCAGCAAAGCTTTTTTTTTTTAAATCAATGCAACTTTTCTTATTTTAAGTACATAAATATAAGGCAGATCAACTATGTCTTTCTAAAATTATATAGGGAAAAATCCTTGTATTTTGTTGTCTTTTTCTATTCATTTATATTTCTTTCATTTCTATTTTACATTTCAAAATAGCCGAAAAAGCACACTTTAGCCAAAATATATTTTTTCTATCTAATTTTCTTAATTACTGAAGAATTACAGAGATAAATCATGAATCATTTAAGCTATTTGTTGTGTATAAAAATCTAAATTCTGTAGAATATTTAAATGACAAGAAAAAAAATTGCACACTTTTTAACATCTACAATAGACGACGCAGTTAGAACAAGAAAAAAGAAAGATGCATAAAATTTTGAAAACAGTTTTTTAGCAGTAAGTATTTGCAACTCTGTGCACTCATAACAAAATGTAATGTCAAATTTTCACCTCTTAAAACTTTTTTAATCCCATTATAATAAAAGGATGATATATGAATAGTAGAAGAATAAATTAACGTTAGTTTTTCCTAATAAAATGTCTTCACTATTGAAATGTGTTAAAAGTATAGTTTCATTACTTGGATGTGTACTGTAAAAAATACGGAATAAATTAGGATTGTGAAAAAACTGCAGAATTTGTCTTTTTATCCGACTGCGGGTGCGTGAGGCTAAGGAGGGTGATGTGTTAATGACTCTATGTATGTATGTATGTTTGTTCCTATGTGGCATTGTAGAAGCTAAAAGCCTTGTCCAATTTTGATGATTCTTACGTCAATCGATTTGTCTTAACCTTGAGAGAGTCACTAAACACATGACAGTAAACAAAATTCACCATATCAACAACCAGTCGTCATATTGTCAGTTCGGGATCGTGTTGCATGCTACCTGCGTGCGAAGCAGAGTGCGACAATTGCAGGTAGCGTTTTCACTGCTTGGATTTTGTGTTTTCCAAGTCTACTAATTCGATTTTCTTCTCTAACATAATACATTTGTTTTTATCGTGATTCAAGGGACTGAGTTTCGTGACGTGTACTTTCTTGACGTTTTTTTTTTTTTTTTTTTTTTTAATTTTTGCGAGAAAGATTTGACTCACGACGCTTCCGAGCTCGAGTCATCACGAGTTATACAGGGGGTTTATATAGATATGGTTGACTTAAGTTGGTGCATATTTGCTAAAGGTCAAGCATAGCCGAGTTAGGTCCCTAGAGGGACTTGTAATCAGTAGTTCAGACTACTGCAAGTTACTTAATAATCCTCACGATATAAACTCTCTCAATAAAATGACAAGATTGCGAAATTTACCGCATTATAATCATAACTATAGTGGGGTTTTTGTTTTTATTGATTAATTACTTTTATTTGAGGGTTTTAGTTGAAATGATTAAAAAAAAAAAAGAAATTGTATTCCTAAACGCATTAAACCATGAGAAATAATGTCTGCAATGAAAAACATAACGAGAAATAATGAAAAACATAACGATTCTCTTAAAGCCTATGTGACCTATTTGTATTAGTCTTTTCAATGATACATTTACGTAAATTTTGCATAAATCTTAGTCTTATATCTTTTTTTTTAAATCTTTTAACAAAATACGTGTTAATATTTTGATTTTTAAAATTGTGTAATGCACATCAGACTTATGATTCATTTGTAAGTACTGAAAAGTACTTTCTATGCTTAACATACTTGATTTTAATTTCACTCTGACTTACATATTTATCATAGAAAGCTATAATTATGAGGAAACAGATTTACAAGATTTTATTCTTGGTTGTTTATAATTATATCTTAACTCTCACAGCAAATTATTTCTTTGATTATTCATTAGTGCCAAGGTCTATTTACTAAATTCATGGTACCTTTTTAGAAGTTTAAGATTTCCAAACAATATTCCTCCTATAAAAAGCGCTACTTATGAGGAACATTAATCATTAAGTAATTAACGTATCTATGTGAACAATAAACATTCATTAACAATTAAATCATTAAATATTCATGAATTTCCAAAAATTAAATCTTTCTTCTTGCAAACAGTGTTTAAAACCAAATTAGCACGGTTAAAAAAAAAATAAAATAAAAAAAAAAATAAAGTTTTTTTTTAACTCTGCTTTTGGAAAAGAATTTTCCTTTGAAAAAAGAAAAATAAACCGATTAAAATAATCGGTGCATTTCTGGAGGAGTAATTAAGCTCTCAAATTAAGCCCCCTTTTAACCTGGCTAAACCAAGATATAGATAGATCTACAGAAATGTTTGAGTTTTGTTTTAAGAAAGTTCGATGAAATTTAAGTAAACTTTTCTATAGTATTAAAAATCATAATAGCATTTCCCATTAAAGTTACTGCTGTTGAACGAAGTTTTTAGAAGCTTCAAATAGTTTTAGAACCATTAGAATCGTCGATAAGTCCAGTTAAGTCCATTTTAAGATGATTTCGATTGAAAATATCGTTGCTTATAATAGGGGTGTTTTTTTTCAGACAAAAGTATACTTTTAGACATTGAATTTAATAGAACAAGCAAAAAAAAAATAACAATAATAATAACATGGAGCCAGAGAATACTTTTATTTTCCCAACATTTAATTTTTAATTAATTTTTAATATGTCGGATAATTCAAAAACAAAATATTTCTTAGTGTGACATCACAAAAGTGAAGACAGCCTTCTTGAATTGGCTCGTGAGTTGTCGGTTCTCGCAAGATATCTCCTTTTGTGATTGTTTTTACTGCCAGCAATTAGCGGAACGAGAATTATTAGTTACTAGTGATGCCCGCACTGCTTTGCCCGTAATAGAAAAATCAAAAGGTCTTTTGGTTCGCCTGTATATTTACAAATAATGTATGGTGAATTTTCTCGCCAGTTGGCTTTTACCCATGTTTCGGTTCCATGTTATGATAATTTCGTAATTTACTCGTCCATCTTATGATATTTTTTTTCTTAAAATTGGAATAGAAAAAGAACCACATCGAATTTTCGAAAAATCGCTTCGAGGTGCACACCCCCATGCTACATACTAACTTTGTGCCAAATTTCATGAAAATCGGCCGAACGGTTTAGGCGCTATGCGCGTCACAGACATCCTACAGACATCCAGACATCCTCCGGACAGAGAGACTTTCAGCTTTATTATTAGTAAAGATTAAATAAAATATTCATTTGTGGAAGCTTGGCAATGTCCTGAATTTTTGTTCTGGTAACCCTAGCCGACGCATCAGCTGAAGTTCAGTTAATTTTGAATCGGAGCGCGTATTTGAGTGGTTGTCTTGTCTGGCAAGTTATCGCATTTGGTGATTTTTCACTGCCAGCAATTATTAGCGGCACATACATTACTTATTAAATAAAGTATCATTTTTAGCAAATTGACAAAATCCGAAACTTTGTTGTGGTAACCCTAGCAGAGCAACAATGAAAAATCCGATCCAAAATGGCTAAACTTTAGCTGATGCGTCGGCCTGGCTATACAGCGGCTCTACTTAGCGACCTGTTCACTTGTGACGTCAGCAGCAAAAATTAAAAAAAGCTATGGAACGTCTTTTAAGATTATTTATTTAGGAGAGAAAATAAGGCAAAATTAAGGAAAACAAAAACTCACCCCATGTTTTCGATTATATGTACTTTCAATATTTTTGAAAATGAGAAATAACCCGATTGAAACCTGAAAAATGTTCAACTGAAATTTGCAATAGTAAAAATCAACTTTCAAAAATAACAATGCAATGATTGCTTTGAGGAAAATCAAATAAAAAGTTAAGCTCATACAGTTTAAATAAATAAATTATATTATGTTTAACTATTTCTGAATTTTTAGAAGACAAAGCAAAAAAAAAAAAAAAAAACTAAGCACTTTTCATATTTTACTTAAAAGGGCAAAATAACTTTTCTTGGTCAGACAGGACAATTTGAGTATTTCTATAGTTTTCAATTATTTCAAGAAAATGATGCCACAAACGAAGAAAAGTGCGGCTCAAGTCATTTAGAGAATGTTTTATCATTATCTAGCTGAGCCATTCCATTTCAGATCAGGCAGAAAATGTCATACATGACTCTCACCGATTATAATAGTTACAATTAACGGACATATGAAATATCCCAAAAGGATACTTTGCAATAAAAAATTTGAAGAAGATTGAAGAGAATTTCTAATCATTATCTAGCTTTCAATCATGACTTTGAATGTTGAAACATGCATATTTTTCTTACTGGGAAGAATTGGTTTGAAATGACTAGAACCGCACTTTTCTTCGTTTTGTGGTGTCATTTTCTTGGAATTTTTGAAAACTACAGGAATACTTAAACTGTCCTTTCTGACTTAGAAAAGTTATTTTGTCCTTTGGAGTGCACATTATGAAAAGTGCTTAGTATTTTTTTTAAAAATTCTGTTATTTTATTCTTTTTATTGTAAATGTATTTCAGAAATTGAATAATGTTACCATCACAAAACTTCTCTTTTTTTCATACAAATGCTTCATACTAAAAGGGAAAAAAACCATATACGTGTCTAAAACGTAAAAAAAAAAAAAATTGGCACTAAACATTAATCCTTGTTCTCCCTCTGGGATTTGTCCGTGTGCTAATTTAGTTAGAACCGTTTAAACATTAAATATTTTTGGGAAAAGGTTGTCATATTTCATAACATACAAGTTACTTGTGATAAAAATCCTAATATTGTTCTTTATTTAGCCCCCTTTTCGATTATTGTCATAGATGAGGACGAAAATCCTAAGAAAACGATGATAGTGGATACATTTCATGCTAGTTAAAGAGAAGCCTTGGTTCAAAATTTTCATTTTGATTACAATTAGCATTATTGATGCAAGGCAACAAAATTTGTAACCATGGGCTTTTTTTTAAACGTTCAATGAGAAAATAATATGAAATTTGCTGTTTTCCTAATCGAAATAAGCATTTTATTTTAGAATTGAATGTTTTAGGGTTAAGTTGTACCTTAAGATTAAGCAAATCATTTAGTGACATTCAGAAGCCTCTAAGGGGTTTAATTACTGAGGTACAAGCAAAAGCAGGCCTTAGATTTTTCCGTGAAAATCAGGCCTCAGATTTTTCTGTGAAAATCAGGCCAAGTATAATAAAAGTGATTAAAAGGGTAGGGGTGAGGAGAGGATTAGAGAACTGAACAGAAAATACCACAGCAACATCAAATTTCGACGCTCTGGCAAAATTTGTAAAGAACGCCCTGCTCAGAAGGATGAGGCTCTGCGGGTCTTTTTTAAAGGACAACCAATTTAGTTATTGAGTTAGAGCTAAAATTATTTTAAAACTATCTTCTCATAAACTATAAAATAAAAATAATCTTAAGATAATTACTTAAACGTATATCATTCTACGGTAATTTGCTCCAGAATCTTGACTACCTTTTGCTTTTGAGTAAATAAAACGATCATGAAATACCTTATGAACCCATTAAACTAAATGATTTATAGAAAACCTTCATTAGTTTTTATTTATAATTGACGCAATCCCACTTCACTTCTCACTCAATAAATTTTGCGCAGATTTCTAACAAATAATATTAATTGTTTTTAAAGTAATAAGAAAAACATTTAATTTTGCTAAGTACCGAGACAATTTAATACGGCTGTACGCAGGACTTTTCTAACGGGGAAACAGTTTCTTGAAATTGAATAAATCAGTCTGTTAAGAAATTTTTCTTTCTAACTATTAATAAAATAAAAAGAAAAAGATAATTTAAGATAGTTAAAAATATTTCATCTTTGATTCTGTTTTAACTATTTCCGTACATATTTGATTCTGTTCAGTATAACGATTATAAAATACTTTATAAGTACCTTACATTTCGAAGAATTTTGAAACCTAGTTTTTCATTTTTATTTACAAGAAAGTTAATGATCTTGTTTGCATTTTTACCGTATAATTTTCTCCGAATCAATTAACAATGGCTTCAGTTTTCATTTGAAGTACGAAGAATAGAAGTTCTGATTAAAGGAGATTCTATGGGATGAAAAAAATATATTTGAATTATATGAGGTATTAAAATATATGATATTATTTGTTTCATTAGTTTTATCTTTTTTAATGATTTAAGGGTTTACGGAAATTTTAAATCCTTCATTATTTTCAGTGTTGTAATATTTTTCTGATACTGGCTAAGTATAAACATGCCATTGGGCAATTAATTTGAAATTTAATGCGCTGTAAAATCTTTTACATTTTAACACAATAAATTGGTGAATAAAAGGTAAGGTTATATTAATTAAGAAATAAAATGAAAAAAAGCGAAAATAAATTTTTTATGATCAATTTAATGACAGCGGGTTAATTCTCCTGTTAGGGACATATTAGAGTGAGACGTACACACTTATGCCTGCAGGGCTATTGGTTGACACATACACTCACTGACGTCAGCAAGCAGGGGCGCCGATGGGAGATCACTGTGATCTTCCAAAAATTTCCTTATTCTGCAACATTATCATCATTCGGCTAATTTTGTCTGATGATTCGGCAAAATTATCGTCATTCCACAAATTTTTCCTGACGATTTGGCAAAATTATCATCATTCGACTAATTTTGTCTGACGATTTGGCAAAATTATCATCATTCGACTAATTTTGTCTGACGATTTGGCAAAATTATCATCATTCGACTAATTTTGTCTGACGATTTGGCAAAATTATCATCATTCGGCAAAGTTTGGAGTTTCCACCCTCACAAGAATTTAACTTCGGGGTGCCCCTGCTTGCAAGCTGTTGGCAGAGTTTTTTTAAAGGATTTTGTTGCATAATTAATTGAATAAAAAATGTAAGTGCCGCTGGTGCGGCGGGTAACCCGGAAAGGCGGATAATCGAAGGGCGATAACTGAGACTCTACTGTATTTTTTCTGAGGGGTAATCCACAAATTATGTCACGCTTATGATGGAGGGCGTAACAAGAAGTGTACCACGCATTATTATTATTATTATTATTAATATTACATGTTTATTTCATAGAATATGCTTAAGAAAAACAGCGTGACACGTGACAAGGAGAGGGGAGAGAGCAAGGTGAAGCGTTATAAAGAAGGAAGGGGGTCAAAAATGTTGGGAAAAGTTAAATATCTTTTATGGAAATTCCTTACTGTCCAAAATCTTTTCTTACAGTTCTACAAATAATTCATGTGTGTAAACATTTTATCTAAAAAGCTCAAGTGAAAATGAAAACTGGCATAAAACGAAATATTCTGCTAAACACATTGAAAAATGAAATTGCTTTCACAAAGCACTAAAATAATAACTTTTTTAATATGACAGCTCTCTCTCTCTCTAAAACCTTTATAAAATTGCCCATTCTTTGCAGCAAGGAACCTCAATGCCTTTAAAAAATATTCACATGTTATATAAAGAAGCATATTGCTATAAAAATATAAATTGTAATTAAAGTTGTTAGCAAGAGTTTGTTCAAACTTTGTTGCATGTTTTGAAGAAAGTAACTTGCGTAAGCCACAAAAATCCTTGCAAACGAAATGCTGGGACAAAACGAAGCGAACGACAACAAAGAGAGTAACTGCTGCGGGGAATTTTTTTAAGAATATAATTCTTTTGTAGCCATTTAGAAATTTTTGGAAATAAATTGATGAAGTCCATTTCTGTGCTCTCTTTTCTCTTAATTCGTGCTTAATATGGCTAAACTGGGGAAAAAAAACAATAGCGATAGAAAAGAATTTGGATTAAACTAGACTATCAAAAACAACACATTGTTTTACAAGCGGCTGTTTCTAATGTATGTATTTATTCTAAAACATTGTATACTGAGAAACAGCGAAATTTTTATTTCTCTGTAGTTTTTTTCATTAGAACATGCATGAAAAGAATATTAGATTTTTTTTTAAATCTTTATCTTAGTCTTTTACTGATATTATTTTTATTTTTTGTTTACTTGATAATCAAATGCCATATTTTCAAAGGATTATATTTCATACAAGTTTATTCCTTTACATTTGAAGCGAAACTTATGATTTCTTTCTTTCTTTCTTTTTTTTTTTTTTTTTGAATGATTTGATTCGCTTTCCTTTTATTTCTCGTACTAGTGGTACCCGCGCTACTTTGCGTAATTGAAAATTAAAAGGTCATTCGATTCGCCTGTACAGTGCCCGCCGCTTATTAAAATCACATTCGTTCTGGGGACATTTAATTTTATAAAGCGGCTGATTTTATAAACCGGCATACCTTTAAAAAAACCATTTAAAATAAATTAAAGGTTTTGAAGTTTCAGTACTGGAAAAATGGAATGAATTACTTCATTTATAAGTATTTCAAATACAGTTGTCATTTTACTAAACATTTTCTTATACTTGCACAAGAGTCTTAAAATATTGGCATATTGTGGTTTGGTTTACAAAATTGCAGAGCAAAGATTCAATATCGTTTGAGAGTTTACAAAATGTTTTGTTAAGTTCAACATTACATTTTTCTCTTTGCTCTAGTGCATCGTATATCAACAAGCGCTTTTCTGACATCTATTGAAGAGGCAAATTTGGCACTGTGATTTCTTCGTCTTCTGAGACCGATTCCCTCACTCTTTGGTGATTATTTATCTTTTTTTTTTACGCTTGATGTCCAAAAGTTGATTTTATAAAACGGCGATAGTGATTTCATTAAAGGATGATTTTTACATGTTTTGATATTGCAATGATTCTGTTATTTCAGATTTGATTTTAAAAAGCGGCTGATTTTATAATCCAGTGATTTTATTAGCGGCGGGCACTGTATATTTACAAATAATGGATGACGAATTTCTCGCCAATTGGCTATGTTCATTCGATCTGCCATTCGACGTTATGATAATTTCGTAATATACTCGTCCATCTTATAATAATTTTGCTCCGGAAAATGTCCTTAAAATTAAAATAGAAAAAGAATGAAATCGAATTTTCGAAAAATCGCTTCGAGGTGCACACCCTTTATCAATGAATTTATTTTTATTTTAATGACTTGACTTCATTTCTCAATTGAACCACCTTCTTTTTCATGGTGCAACATTAATGTTAACATAAACTTGTGCAAAATGGAGAGCAGAGTAGGTACACTGAATGAATAATAAAAATCAGTAGCCACTTTCAATTATTCTATATTTTTGTATTTTTTGTAACAATTTGTTGTTAATCTCGTCTTTTCCTTTTCACGATTCCTGAAGCTTTATCCTGATATATTTTTCAGTTAAATTTAGTTTTGTCTTTCTTTTTTTTCAATTCAAAGATTTTTTTTGCTCCCTACACTTTTGTTTGGCAAACCAATGCACATGCTTAACTCCCTATAATGATCCAATCATTCACATTGCTGTTACTGCTAATTTCTTGGCAATCAATAACAAAACGAATTATTTTTGTTACTGAATGTAACAAAAATCAAGATACAATTTAAATTATGTTTATATTTTGAATATTTTTCATTACTCTTGTCTCTTCATTTTCATGTTTTCCAAAACCGTTTCCCAGCATTCCTTCCAGCAAAATACTGAAACTTAAATTGAATTTCCAATTAAGACAGCCGAAGTGCTTCAGAAGTTAAATTCCGCCTCACGCTGTTGCCATGGTGCGGCTGAATGTAATTGATCAGATATCTGTTCCGTGATTGAATAAGGACTCTGGTCGAGGTTATTGCGAAAAGTATGCGCCGCAAACATTAAGAATTTCTACTCTTCCCATAAATCAATTTCTTTATTTCGTTTCCGGTGATAAGACGGAGATTTTTCCACTTTAAATTTCCTGTCGCTGCTTAGAAATAGTTATGCAAAGAAGTAGAGATAACGCCACGTGAATTTAGTTCAAATAAGTTAGCAAAGAACTTGCTTATGGGTGATTCTCTGAAGCTGCAGTTTTTTTCCTACGTGTCTGCATTAACACAAATGATTTCGATTTTTTTCTTTTGTCTGCTAATTGTTTCTTTCTAATTGTTTATTAAGCTTTGAAGTTTTTAAACACAAAAATAAAATCCTTTCGTAATTCTCTTCAGTAGTAAACCAATTTTGTTTTGTTCTATAATGCAATTGGAAATTAAAATTTTATGAAGTTGAAACAATGCAGAATGGGCAGAGAAAATACATAATTAGTTTACTTCTAAAAATTAACTTGGCGATTTTGCCGAATGCATTAAAGTTTTAAACTACCTTCTGATTTTTTTTTTTTTTTTTGAGAAGTCAACAGATACCAGTCACAATATAGTAGACAGCCCGGTTATATTGTGTATAGTTCTGCCTTAGCACTGACTTAGGGGCGGTAGCTTACTGCAGGTATTGCTTATTATTTTCATTCTATTGACAGTGACATTTCTGACGCTTCGCAGCTTGTTAATTTGCTGTTTTAAAATGATGAAAAATGATAGAATTAAAGAAAGCAATTTCTCCCATCGATTTCAAAATTATTTGCGTCAAAGCAGTTAATTATTTAACTGGATAGGACAGAGGTTCCCAACCTTTTTGGTTGTGCGGCCCACCAGTTTTGTAGAAAACACCATTGAGGCCCACTAACTACTATAATGTGCTGTTATTGTATTGATTACTCACTGTAAAAACGATTCAGAAACGTTACTGGAAAATAATAGGCAGTTGATATGCCCAAGTTCGGTCAGCAACATATCTTTCAAAAACCAGGGATGTTTTCCGCTAAAAGTCAGTAACCTTTCTGAAATTTTCCATGAAACTTTATGAACAATTGGGAAATCTCTTACGTTAAAGCCTGTCATGTTTCAGAAACCATCCAGAAATATTAAGTAGGTTTAATACAATTGATTAGAACCTTCCTGGTTTACCAAGAAAACTCCAGAAGCATTAGAGCAACCAAGGCCAAAACTATGCGAGAATTGCAAGTAAGAACCTAGCAATTCTTCAATCCAGTGACTTATTCGCTCCCATTGAGAGCTTGGTCACTCAGGATGGGCCATAACCGAACTTAATAGGCCGATACACTTAATACACACACTCATTCAATTTTTTTAAAATCTGGTAGTAAAAATGTTTTTCCCAACAGTGGAAAGTCTGCATTCGTGTAACTTGAAGTAATTCAAGAAACTTTTTTGCGAAGATAGTTGGTTTTATGAGGAAATAGGTGAAAACCTGTGAAATCCCGAAATGTTACACGGGAATAACCAGTAACGTTTCGGAATTTTTTTACAGTGCTTGCGCTTCCAAAATTTACTTTCTTTTTTAAAGCATTATCAATATTTGTTATCAATATCTGGGTTACGTTAAGACAAAGTTGAAATTTAACTACAAATGCTTTGGAAGACCAAATATTTACAATAAATACTTTTATTTTTAAATCTCTGCAATTATGTTATGCAAAAGTTTGTTTCCCTTTCAATGCAAACATTTTATCAGCAATTTTTTTTTTTACTCCACGGTATTTATTATACATTTATGTAGAGTCCGTAACGTGACCTTTTTTGCCATAATTTTTTAATTTACTGTTTGATTAGCATATTATTTTATTTTGATCTTTTCCTACCAACACACCAGCTCAAATTAAAATAATTTGCAAATCAAACGGTAAATTAAAAAGTTATGGCAAAAAAAGGTCACGTTACGGACTCTACATAGTGTCAAAAATACCGTGGAATGCCCCTATTGCAAGATGATATGTGCTGGGGACCATTCTAGCATTTCTGAGCATATTATAAGAAGTCTCATTTGATTTAAGTCTCCCTCCCTCCTTGCAGCATGAATGACAGCATTCCGTCAGTCCATAATGCCACAAGACTTTGCTTTCAAATTTTGTCGATATTACACTCAACAATTGGTGTGACATACTTTTGAAAAGGATTGATGTTTTTTTAAAAAAAAAAGATGTTCAAAATTCAAACATCAATGTTTTAACAAAAACCACGATGGATGTTTCTTTAAGTGTGAACTCTATCAGGATTGAAAGTGTGTTAAAAACAATAGCTCTGGAGATGTTTATCCACTTCTCCCGTCATGCTGTCCCACTGACATAGGTATACTGTAGGAAGAACAACTTTCAAAATAATTTTAAGGAAGAAAACTTGATTGCATTCACTTAGCTGGCATAGCTGTAAGATAACTCAAAATCAAGTCATCAAAGTGATGAATCCATGAGAATTTTGGTGCTGTTTTTCCTCTACGAGGGAGTTAGTAATCTGGATACATATAAACTGGATAAATGTTGTCTCAAATAACTCGCAACATTCAATCTATTCCTATATTATCTTTTAAAAAAACTGCAATGAAAAGTCTCATTCAAATAGGTAGGTTGTCGAAAAGCCCCTTAAGTGTCTCAATGAATTCACTGGTTAGTCATGCCAGTTCAACAAAGGAGGAGCATTTTTAACTTGAAGCTTGAGGCTAATACTAGTAGTTTCTTCTTCAAATTTTTTTAACGGTGTGTCTGATTTATTAGATTTCATCTTTCATTTTAGGGGAAAGCTCCTAAGAAATATTAAAAGTTTTAATCTTAAAGTTCCTTATTGGCTATGAGCCAACGATTGCTTTTGAGTAATGGTACATCTAATAAGTGAATTTTCGCAAAAGACCCCGATTTATTTTGATTCAAATCCTCCACCAGTGTTTACGGCCCAGTAACACGCTGTTCGCGGCCCTCTAGTGGGCCGCAGCGCATGGATTGGGAACCGCTGGAGGGATATTGCAATGTCGATAACGTAAGAACGAAATTATAACTTTTTGACCATGGGGCTGTCAATAAATGGTGTTACACGTTTTAATTACATATTTGACGCTCCCTCCCCTCTTTCGGTAGCTTAATGTAATTTCTCACCTCACCCCTCCTCTCCCATTCCCTTATCACATGGTACGCTACCTTCCGTAAACATATTGCAGTAAAAAATGGTTTTTAATTCGACCAAAATGTGTGGTGTCACTCAACTTAGTTGACCACCGTACTTATTGTCATAGTCTTCTTTCGCGGAGACTATGAGAATTTCTTGAATACCCGAAGCATTTTGTAGTAAGTTTTGTAGTAAGTGGTTTGCTAATTCTGCATTAGCTACCAGTTTGTTTGGCTCTCTTGGCTCCATTAAGAGATTTTTCGCCTCCAGCTCATGTGATTCTTATTCCGGGCTGATGAGTGCTAAAAAGCACGAAACTGCAGTCCTCGGATGGAATAACTGAGCTGGCGGTGTATTTTAAGTATTTTAAGTACCCGAAGCATGTATGGTCAACCCATACAGGTAGAAAATGCAACGTCAATAAAACACAAATAAATAAATAAATAACATTTCAAAATGCGTTATGCCTTTCCTTCCCTCATCATGTGCCTGTTCTTAGTGTTTTTACTATTACTGCATGTAGTTCACATTTTTTTTTTTTAAATAATTTTCATTTTCAGTTAGAGTTTTGCATTTTATTCCCAAATGCAAAAAAAATGATGTTATTTTCAGCAGTGAAACAGTCTCCTTACTTTATTTCATTACTCTGTTGTGGTGGAAATAGTCTATTTCAACTAGGGATGCCCCGAACTTGCAATTTTCCGAACGGAACTGCGCAATAAATTCATGGAAGTTGTGAAATAGTTTATTTTTGACATAGTTTTGGTCCTATATTATGAATTAATTAATTATTTTCTGTGGTATAAATTAAAACACATGTCTGCGAAAGATGACATATGATTCGATTTGAAAGCGATCTTCGTATGTCAAAAGTCAGCTCTTAAACGTTACTATTCCTGTAATAAAATGAGAACAGGGAACTCTGAATGTTTTCAAATGAAGTTTTTTAAAGTTTATTTAAAAGACGCACGTAATTACTTATTTGTTGCAGTGACAGTTGCAGAATGCTATCAACCATATCGTTGCCAATACACGTGAGTAAAGATGCAAATTAAATATTTTGCTCTGTGAATGGCATTTCATCATTTGTGATGTCAGCGGCAGAAGAGTAAAGAATAAAAGCGCACTGATTTGAGTATTCTTTCTAAAAAATATTAAACTCCTTTAAGAAATGGTCAGATCCTATGTTTTTAAGCATTCTCTTTCAGAAAAAAATACTTTTAAAATTTTGGAAACGGCCCCATTCTTTCATATGAAAGTACGAAAAAGGTTTGAATCAAGAGTAAAATATTTTTTAAAAAAATGCCTTGACTCGTTTGTGATAAATTTGAAACACACATTTCTCCAAATGAAAATTGCAATTTCCAAAAAAAAAAAAAAACTTTTTGAGGAAAATAAAAATACGCATTGGTACTTAGACCTCACTGAAACTGTATAGTACTTAAAAAAAAAACAAGGCGAATGAGTGTAAATGACGCTTCTAAAATAATAGTTGTTTTAAAGAAATAACATCAGAATACAGTGGAATTTTGATAATTCGACACCAAAAGGAAACACGAAAACATGTCGAGTTAAGCGGGTGTCAACTTAACAAGGCTCCATGATTTCATTCCTACCTATATCACTGGTGTTTATAAATTCCGCTAGAAAGTGCGATATATCCGGATAAGAGATATTACGAGGAGCGATTCAACAAAGGGGTTATTGTATAAGAATTTGTTCTTTTGGACTAAAAAGTAATTACTTGAATCAAAGTGTTTTATAAACACGAAAAAAATCTAAATTCTTCGTATAATTTTAAAAGCTTTTTAGTTAACTGTTTAGTGATTAATTAACTGCTTAGTTAAAAGTTTTGATAAAAGAAACTGTTCAATTAGGAATTTAAAGGTAACAAATTTTGCAACTGTCACTGCTTCAAATAAGCAATTACGTGCGTCTTTTAAATAAACTGTCATTAAATTTTTCATTTGAAAACATTCAGATTTCTCTGTACTCATTTTAGCGCAATTTTAATTCGCTTTTTGATTATCATAACGTGGAAACGCGGAAGAAAGATTCGCCAAATAGCATCATTTGTGATGTCATCAAGACCACGCCTTGTTTGAAAAATTGGACATTTAAAAAAATTAATTAAAAAATAACTGGTGGGAAAATGAAAGTATTTTCTGTGTTCATGTTACTTTTTTGCTTATTCTATCAATTTCTGTGACTAAAAGTAGTACTTTTGACTGAAGGAAACAACCCCATTATAGTAAACTAGCTGCGTTTCCCCGCTTTGCCCGGTCTACCTTGAAAAAAAACCATTGCGTCAAATGAAGAATCTTCCATAACCAGGATTAAATGAAAGATAAAAAATATGCAAAATTTTCTCGCCAAACAATGACGACAGATACTAAAATACTTTTAAAAAATTAAAATAAAATGAGAAAGATGGTTTTAAAAGGCGTAACCATGGAAACACAAAATAAAATAAGTTTAAGCATTGAAAATGAGAAGGATGGAAATAAACAATGGATTCAAAAAGCGTTACAGTGGAAACGCAAAATAAAATGGTTAAAAACTTGAATAGAGAACTGATTTCTGAACTTCATTTAATTGGCTTGTAAATTTTTTTCTTATGGAGATAGAGGGTTTAACTTCCGACTTTAGGACTCGAGTTAGATCTGGAGTAAAAAAAGCAGCTCTTTCCAATGCTGTCAAAAAGAAAACTGTGGGACATTTCCTTCACTTTTTATTGATGGATTTAATGCAGAAAGTAGTGCCTAAATTTCAGCTAAGCCTAAAAAACGTCAAGCTAAAAAGGTAAAAAATTCCCGCCGCAATTAAGTTAGAGCATTGGAACAAATAGCGTAGAACGCGGAAAATTCTTCCCTTTCCAGGGATTTTTACTATTATTATTTGCGAGTAATTTTTCACCCCCGTATTCGAGAATTTAAAGTGAAAATTGGGCCTAAATTGGAATAAAAAAAGAACTATTCATCGAATTGTTTTCGAACTAATCTGTAAACCTTCTCAAGACTAAAGGAATAAACTGTGAAAATTTCAGCAAAATCGACCGGGTAGTTCTCGAGTTTTGCGAGTTCAAACACACAGACGCTTTTTGGACTACATTTTATACTACGTAGAGAAAAGAAAGAAATATTTTAAGGTTATTCATAAGCTTTGCAAAACCAATCGTCATGAGTGCAGAGCAATATTCCATGATAAATAAACTTTCTATTTCCTTTTTGGCGTTCGAAACCGAGACCTAATGATTATGCTCTGCTCAACCAACATGTCTGGAAAGAAAACATCTTTCAATCTATATATTTACCAAAAGAGGTATCTCGAGATTCTTCGAAGGACGTTTCTAGATCCATTAATAATTTATCTTTCGACTTCTATCTAGGGGAATTTACGTCATAGCTATTCATCATAAACTGTTATTTCCGGATTGAATCCAACGCAGTACAAAAGTACCGCCGGCTGTGTAACTTTGCGATTTGTTGAAGATTTTGCATGAGAAAGATGAGCTACAAAAATAACTCGAGCATAAGTGATTGCTCATGTACTCGAAAATAGTTATTTTTGTACCAGCGTACCAGCATGGCTTTGCCTGTAGTAGAAAATTAAAAGGTCATTTGGTTTGCCTGTATATTTGCGAATAATGAATGATGAATTTCTCGCCAATTTGCTATGTTAATTTGCTTCCCCTTGTTGTGGTAATTTGCTCGTCCACGTCATGGTAATTTACTCGTCCATGTTGTGACGATTTGCTCGACAAAATGGGCTGAAAAATGAAATAGAAAAAGAACAAAATCGAATTTTCGAAAAATCGCCGAACGGTCTAGGCGCTATGAGCGTAACAGATATCCAGAGATCCAGACATACAGATTTTTGTCTGTTGAATACAATGTAACCATAAAATGACGAAATTAATACACAAATACTGCAAGAAGTCGCAGACATGTTGTTTCGGGGTTACAAAGAACATCTCTTAGAATGCAGAAAAGTGTGAGCTTTCGAATGCAGTCATCGTATAAAAAATGAAATCAAAAGTCTTCTTTGAGAAGATGAATTACATTTATGGTTTAGATGTCAGATACAGTGCCCTCTCGATTTACGCGATGGATGCGTTCCAACACCCCTTGTGCAAGTTGAAGTTTCGCGTTGTAAAAGATTGTATGTACAGTGAACTCTCTCTATCTGTACACTCTCTAATGTGAACACCTCGATATTCTGAACACATTTTGATGGTCCCGGAAAACTCCATAGATTTAACATATATAGACTGATCTCTCTGTACTCATAACAGCCTATAGTATGAACACCGCAGCATTATGAACGCCATTTTTTACCCCCTTCAGTTATAACCTTCCTACATACTGAACATGTTCACAATCAGTACTCGAGAATACCGATTAACCAAATTGGAAAACCTGAAATACCTTCACAATTTTATCACAATGTTTGAAGAGCATTAAGAAGATAGGAGAAGCAGAAAAATTATTTTTGCAGATATCAGGGTTCGTACGCTCCTTCAAAACTCCTCCTGTACTCCTTCATTTAGGAAATTTTTTAAGGGTCCTTCAAACTCCTTCATTTTGGTTTTGATTCCTTCAAAACTCCTTCTTTTTTAGATATAGACTCCATAACCGTCTTCTATGACAGTAACTTAAAATACTTTAATCAACAACTCGACTTCGTCACAAGGGCGAAGGTATAAGAGTGATTTTATTGATATATTTCCCCATAAAGATATGATTTACAAATTTGTTATAGAAGTCATAAAAGTTGAACGTGAAAATATTATTAGATGACAAAGACATTTCGTAAGTGTAGTAAATTATGCTTTAATGGTGCTTGGCTATTTTTTTCAAGTTTTATGATTATTGCTTTTTCCTCCACCACACTCTCAGCAGCAAAAGTTTTGTCTAATTAATATTTAAATATTTAAAAATACATAAGTAGATGTGGTATATTAAGTGATTGTATTAAAAAAGCAATTGTTTAGTAAATTGCAGGTTTGACATTGCAAAAAGAGTCATCCACAAGTGATGTCATGCCTTAAAGAGGAGACGGGCTCATGAAATTGTGACAAGGGGAAGAGAGAGGGTGCCAAAAAGTGACATTACACAGTTATTATAACAATATGTTTATGAAAAATATGACATGCGACAAGGGAAGGAGTATGGTAAAGTGGGACGAAGGGGGGAGGGGTCACATCTGTCGAAAACGAAGTGTGAGAACATTTAAGGATAGCCCAAAAGTATTCCTTCAAAATCTCATTTTATTCCTTCAAAACTCCTTCATTTTATTTCTGAAATTGAGTACGAACCATTGGATATTGCTGTATTACATAAAATCATTCAGCTGAGACATATGAGCCTTAAGTTTCTGTCACTCAACCGTATTTCAAGAATCCAACCATTATATTAATTAGTATTCAAGACCTTTAAGGTACGATTACCTGCAAGCACTATGCAGCTGGAAACCTTTTTGCTTAAACAATTGGATGATAACACGCACTTGCACAAGGATACAAAATGCAAAAGTAAATTAAAATTACTCTTTTTTTATGCACTTTTATTATACTTGGCATGTTTGACACGGAGAATTCTGAGGCCTGCCTTTTGCTGATATCTCATCATCTAGACTACTTAGAGGCTTCGGTATTTCACTAAATGATTCGCTTAATCTACAGCTCAAAGCTGAAAAATTAAATTTCTAAAATACAATTTTATGATTTGATTAATTTTTTAAGTGTTCTACTTCTACAACAAAATGTTTCATCGTGGGACGTCACAATTGAAGATATCCATCTCGAATCGGAGCTTGGGGGGGAGGGGGGCAGAGGCTGTCTTTTCTGACAAGACATCGGTTTTTGGTGATCTTTCACTGCGAACAATTTATTAGTGGAAAAAGAATTGTTCGTTTAATAAAATATTCACTGTGCAAAATTTGGCAATGTTGTGGTAACCCTAGCGAATTGTTCACTCGTGACGTCAGCAGCGGAAATGAAAACATCGAGTTTAAGACTATGTTTTAAACAGAGAAAAAAAGTCAAAATTAAGAAAAAGAAAGTATAACTCCTTCCATATTTTCGACCACGCCCCTTTCAGAAAAAAATCAGTTTGGAAAAAGGAAAAACCCAATTAAATTAAAATGATTTTATAATTTTTATTTCTCAATTTGTTTTAGAATTTTTTCCTGTTTATGGTACTAGAAACATTATTAAACAACATTCGACAACATTATTAAAATTTATGTTAATCAATTAAAATTGGGGAGCTTGATGAACAGTGACTAATCTATAAGAATGCAATGGAAACTTGTTTACGAAAAATCTGCTTGCGGAAAGCATATTTAGTGTTAAGGATACAATGTAAAGATAGTTACAAAAAAACCTTAATCCATCCTCATTAACTATAATTAACGGTACTGAGAAAAAGTCTTTATAATCAAGATTGGTCTCACGGTATTTGGAAAAAAAAAGCCGCTTCCAAATAATAGGCTTTTTTTCTTTCTACTCCGTTTGTTTGTGATACTAGGTAAGTTTTCTGTGTTTAATGCCTACTATATTGAACGGAGTAACGAAATTCCCAATGAAGTTAATTAGTTCGGCGAAACAGCTAACCAAGCTTATTGCTCTTTTGTAGGATGTTTTTAATTTACAAAAATATATTCATTACATGTTTCACTTAGCGATAAATTGTAAACTAATCGAAAGATAATAAAAAAAAATTAATTAGCCCCAATTACATCGTAAATTTTGGAACGATTTTACTTTTAAAGGGGAATTTTCGGGAAAATGATAGTTTTTTATTCAATTACTAATCAAGTATCGAAGTTTTCTTTAACAACGCATGTGCATAAAATCACTACAATGTACGGAATTTTGATAAAGGTTAGTGGTCAAAATTCCCTTTCTGGTACTGTTTTTGTTTTTCTTGTTTATGTACTGGCAAAAGAGTGTGTGGTAGAGTTCTTATTCTAAACAGAGCCGTAACCAGACCTGGAAAGTTGGACAGGGGAAGCCTGACGGGATTGTTTCGGGGAAGGTTTTACCAAGTACAGTTCTTGGGAAATCTGTATGATAAATAACATTTTATTTAATTATTATTTTTTTCATTTTCATTACACTAGGGCTAGAATATTTAAAGGGAAGAAGGGGCTTTAGAGGCATTAATATAAGCAAGTAAAAGATGACGTATATTAAATGAAGGGAAACCTGTCTATATAACTTCACCCATGTTAAATATTCGATGTCTTTTTAATAATTTAAAAGAATAGATATGCGCATTCGATATAATACTTCTTAAATTCATATTTTTTGAAACTGAAAAAAGTTAAATAAGGAGTTCGGCACTTTCAACTTTAAAGAATTTTAAAGTTTTTGTTAGCGACATGTTTTCAAAATATAAAGAATAATGCCGTATTTTTTGAGCAATCACGATAGCATATTGCTTTCATTTGACTGTTTTGATGTGCTATCATTTTATTTTCTCACCAGCACCCTCTGCAGCACCACCGTCAACCGGCCGCCTCACGATGCTGCTCCTCTAGCGAAAACCGTCTCCAGGTCGCGTCAATATCCTACACTTACACTCATACATACACGGACGTACACACACACACATACAAACACCTACACACACATACACAAACACATACACACTCAAACACATACAGACACCTACACATACACACACAACTACCCACTCACTCATGACTGCACACAGACACAAACACATATTCCTACACACACATACACATTCCCCCAACACACAAACACTCATACACACAACAACCCACACACTCATACCTGCACGCAGACACAAACACACATGCCTACACACATACACATACCCCCTACACCACAAACACACATACCCCCCCCCCACACACACACACTCACACACGCCTACATACACACACTCACACACACACACACTCGTGATTGCGAAAAACATAATTTGAATTCAAGATATCAAAATTCAAATGAATTTTTTTTGTAAGAAATGATGCAATAAGAATAAATACTGCATGTAAAGCGCTGAACTTGTACAATTCTTCAATAACTAGTAGAAAGTCGCTTGTCAAAGTATGACGGGTGAAAATTGCTTTTCTCCTTCCACATATTAACGAAGCCATTGCCTGTTTGATGATATTTTGATAGTTGAAATTTTAACCCTAACTCCAGTAAATTAACCCTAACCCCAGTACATAGCGTTCATAGTTGACCGCTTTTTCGTTTCTTCATTCCCCTGAAATGACACAGTCTTACCAGTAAAGCAGTTGAGTTATCGGATTCAGTTCAGCCTGGTCACAATAAAGCCCTTTCCCTGCATGTTAAACAGTACCAAAACATATTATCAAATTGTCATGCCGTGGCGCGAGTTTCATTGTTGAAACACGCGGGTTACTCGATCATCGGCTATTATTTATATGAGGATAAAAATATTCTGAAAAAACAAAACAAATAGTAAGCGTAGGGGATTTAAACCCTAAAAACCGACACCTTATATAGCCCTCATTCTAAACTACTATTCTTTACTTATAGCTGAAAGTCTTTCTGTCTGTCAGGATCTCTGTGACGCGCATATCGCCTAGATCGTTCGATCGATTTTCATGAAATTTGACACAGAATTAGTTTATATAGCATGGGGATGTGCATCTTGAAGCGATTTTTCGAAAAGTCGATTTTGTTCTTTTTATATTTCAGTTTTAAGAAAATTTTTCCAGAGGAAATTATCACAACGTGGGCGAATAAATTACGGAATTATCTTAACGTGGAACCGTAACATGGACAAGCAAATGAATATAGCCAATTGGTGAGAAATTCATCATCCATTATTTGTTAATATACAGGCGAACCAAATGACCTTTTCATTTTCTACTACGGGCAATGCCGTGCGGGTACCGCTAGTTTAAAATAAACTAACGTCTCATGACCAGAGATCCACAAAAAGTGTAAAATCTTAGTAACCATAGGCACCAGACAAATTATTTCTCAGAATAAATAAGAAAATTTAGTGTAACATGAATTTTGAAAGATTTGAATCTTATAAAGTCGCCAAGGTATTTTTTCAGTCGTCCGGGTGACCTGGCTCCTAGGATTAGTCTGATGACGCTCATCATCAACACTGGATTTACCCATAAGCTAAACAGGCCATAGCTTGGCGACCATAAGTTGGTAGGAGCTCCCAAATCCCGAAAAAGTGCATCATTCGTTCCAAAAAAAAAAAAAAAAAATGAAAATTACGAGAAAAAAATTCATTTAATTTCCAAGAACTCGAAAAGATTGAATGTTTGAAAAAATGTAACTATAAACTTTAAAATTTCAACAAATGTGAGGGGAAGGGGGGCATCCAAATTTTTTCCATTTCCGCTTCTTGATGCATCTTGCGTCGAAAATACAAAATCGTGGTTTTCGCATTTCTGAAGCATAATGCTTAAAATAAATTTTTGTAACTAACATGTTTCATATTTTTCTATTTATTTAATCCCGAACACAATATTTTGGAAATAGGTTTGTTACTGCTTGCTTTTATCTTACTTCTACTGCATACTCTTAATCGTGTAGCAGTAGTAAAATATATTACACTAACTCTATTCCTTTTCTGCACTACTTGCGATTGGGAAAAAAAAGGTTATGAAAAATCTGATGTTTTTTCTATTTTTTAAACTAAAAACAGGTGTTTCTTAAAGAGCAAGAGCAATTCCGCAAAACTATACAATCAAGTGTTAAAAGTTCAGATACTAGAAAGGGCAAATAAGGTGTTATAAATAAGACTACCGAACACCAAAGTTTCATCATGTCTTGAAAAACGAGCTGATGTGCGCATCACATGACTTCCTTTTACTCCAATTAAATGTCATTTTCCCATTATTGGCAATTTTAATGTGATTCAATAGTTTACTCTTTAAATATCACCAACAGTGGTCAAATCAAAACCACATTTTTAAAAAAAATCGCCAAATTTGTCGCCAAATTGGCGACAAAACTTGGCGACCAAAAGACTGGTGATAAATCGCCGAGTGTCCACCAAATTATAACACCACTTGAGTTTACATCGAAATTAACAATGATTTCCCCCCAAAAAAGGGCAAAAGACCCCCTTTAGAGCATCCGAATGTAACCAAAAAGGAAGGTGCACAACTAGACACCACTAGGAGTCTACGTACCAAATTTCAACTTTCTAGGACATTCCGTTCATGAGTTATGCGACATGCATACACACATACGCACATACATACGTACATACAGACGTCACGAGAAAACTCGTTGTAATTATCTCGGGGACCGTCAAAATGGATATTTCGGGTGTCTGTACGTTCCTAGGCATATATCCACGTGTGGTCGGGTTGAAAAAAAAGCTCAACATTCATTTGGGGGTGAGCAAAATGGAAATTAAGGCCGATTTTTGAGGGAAATTTTTTTCGCGAATACAACACTTCCTTTTTTGTAAAAGGAAGTAAAAAAGAAGTCGAATAAGCTTATTTGGAGATTTTCTGAAATCGATAGAAAAGAAGCTGTTGAATTATAGTCGGGACGAACCTAATCTAGCAGCTTCGTAATGCTGTGATTAGGATCTGTGAAGCCTTCACAATGCTGCCAGTTTAGGTTTGCCGCAAATATAGTGAAAAACAAAGGCTATAGTAAAAGCATTCCATCCATATTAAATGCTATATCACAAGCTGACACTTTAAGCTAATTTACTAATCCAGAATCACCCATCATTCCATCTCAGTCCCAAACAAATACGCGGTAGAGGTCACTACTGTGTGTAAAGACGACATGAAATTTACCTTGCCAATGACAATATCTCATACCAAAACCATACGGCAACAATCATTCATATTTTATTTTAATTAAAATTTTGATTTTTTTAAAGTTCGTTAATTCAAAAAAGAAATATGTGTCTCACTCATCCTACCTGCTGGGAGAACAGTAGGCCAAAATTGAATTTTGTTTTTATTTATTTATTTATTTTTTTTTTTAGCTTGTGAGAACTCAAGGTGTTTTCTAAATTCACTCTCATAATACCTATTACAGTGACAAATATTGTACCATTTGAAACGTTTTTTTAATAATAAAAAATGCCATCGAATTTTCGTGTCTCACTGTGCCCACTCTTCCCCTACTCTGTGTTATTTGTTCATTTTTTTTTTCTTCCGAAAATCTTTGTTTTGTTTTCAGCATATCCTAAGACGTATTCCCGCTTTTGAATCTTGGGAGCATTTCTATAGGTAAAATTTATAAACATCTTTTATTATAACTACTAGCTGCGTGCCCGGCGTTGCACGGGCTACTTGAAAAATGAAAGAGATGTCCAATTGATGTTTTTGTATTACTCTGACATCAGTTTCTAAAGCGCTAAGGAGTAAATAAATACGCGTAATGCAAGGTTTGCAAAACACCAGTAGAGCATATTTTTGGCAAAAATCTCTTTAACGTTAATCATAGTTATCAATAATGCAAGTTATGAGTATTTTCAATTAGCACAAAAGATGAAAATATATGCATTATCAATTATAATCTGTGCTCCCTTTAAACTGAATTAAATCTGATAGACTATACCTGAAACATTTGTATGTACAATTACGATCAGCTTTTTACATAAAATGACACATACTTTTTGGTTGCTTACGTGAAACTAAAGCACCAAGACTTAATAAATACCAATCAGCATTAATCTAATACCAAGTCATTAGATTCGAATTAAGCTTTAGTTAAAATCCTTAAAAACAATATATTTATTCAACTCTGTTTCACTTAAAGAAATCCAAACAATCTTAATTTAACATGTTCTTTTAACAATACAAACTATATTTCAAAAATAGAAACAGGAAGGAAAAAGAGAGTTATTACAATTCGAAAACTCACAGATGTGACGGGAAAAAGTCCAACAAAATGAACATAATTAGTCGCACATCCTAAATGTACCAAAATATGAGGCCGGTGAATGATAAACTTACACTACAATCAATAAACATAGCTAAAGAAACAACTTTCATATGTTGAAAGGAGTTAAGAACGTTGAATGTAAAAAATAAAAAAAGGACAGACGATAAAATAAAGGCTATATCCGAATAGAGCGACCAATTTTAAACTAATTTAAAATGAAATTCTAGATGGAAACGTTGTTTTAAGATTTGGACAGCAGCCAAAAAAATCTCTTTCAAAACAATTATTAGAATTTTACTTGCTCACGCAAATTCAAAATGGCAACAGGAAAGAAATAAAATTCCCGAATAACGTTATGTTAATTAACGTTTTAATTAATATCTCCGCTAATTAAAGTCGAACAATTACGAGATTGGTCCTATTGTTTTCTTTGGGAAATTTCGAATTGATCGGTATCTCGTTTGACTCCCGATTTGCAGCGGTTCTCGGGAAGATAGATCTTCAGACAGACAGACAGACAGACGCGAACAGATTTTAATATTATAGTGGATGGATACCATTTGAAAGGAGTTCTTGAAAGGAAATGTCATTGACTTTCATCCACTTCTTTCTTTCTTTATTTCCTGTTTAAGATGAATCTGGAAACATTCTCGTTTGATTGAGCCCGCCTATTGACTGGCAATTGAGATGCGTGATTACTGAAAGCTTTCAGCTTTATACGCAGTTCTTTGGAGGGAGGGGGAGATTCCTTTTTTTTCCTGCATTATATCTGCGAAAGAATTTTTTTTTAACCTGTTTTTTTTTCCTTAAAAAAAAAAAAAAAAAAAAAAAAAAGCTGAAAACTACTGAAATGCTTTCATTTCGAATAGTATTTTTTGAATACTATTTCCTTTATACTATTCCTTTTGAATACTATTTAATACTATTTCCTTTTTCGGAATGTTTTGATGAATTCAGAATTTATTGTGAATACCTGAGACGGACAATTTGATGATTGGATGCATGAGTTTAATATTTCGATAAAGATTTTGAAAGTAAATTTCTTTCGCGGTGATGGAAATTGAATCAAAAAGAGGAACAAAAACAAAATAAGAAATGTTAACAGTGCCCTAGAAAACTTTTGTGGCAACTTTTGGGGAATTTGATTCTTCCACAATCAAAAATATGGTTATTTTTTTAATCGCCTCTTCGCCGATTTTTTAAAATGAGAAATGTATGTATCGTTACTTTGGTGTTAAAATCAATAACTTTAGAAATTAAATCTCCTATACTTCGTTTAAAGTCTGAAAGAAATAAGTGTTTTTACTATCACAAACGGTTTTTGTCACATTAAAAAATTGTTTTTGATCCAATAAAACCGCTAACTTTGAAAATTAAAAAGAAAAGTCAGTCACAAATTACAGTTAAAATACTGTCAGAAAAATCAAACATACGGTTCTTAGAAAAAGGAAACAAAAAATAAATCTGTTTAAAGAATTAGTTTTAATCTATGGGAAAAGGGCTATTTACATGAATAGTTTTAAAAAAACCGGAACTGGCCAAAAGTTTTTTTTTTCTTTTTGAAATTAAGACTTTGTTAATTTTTTCAACAGAATGAGACGTTCTAACATTGGTACAAACTACTTATTTTTCTCAATTGCGAATAATTGTTTTCGATTTTTTTATATTGGTATCTGAACAGTATGCTTTTCGCACTCTGAAAATCTATTTTGTTTATTTTAAAATGTTTTTGGGCACATGAGTTTAGAAAATAATATAAACCAGTAAATAATAAATAAATAATATTTGTTTCTTAAGGAAAGTAAAAGAAAATAAAAGTAATAATATTTGTTTCCAAAGAAAGTAAAAGAAAATAGTATAACGTTAAAGCGCACAAATTTGCTAAAAACAGCATACACGTGTTTTGGGATTACAAGGAACCCCCTTTTCAATGCAAAAGAGGTGAACTTATGGATGAAAATACATCTTACAAAAGCCGAGATGTCTCATTAATCGGATTTATCGGATATCTTTTCATCCATAAGAAAGGAGTTCCCTATAACCCCAAATACGTGTACTTAGCTCTCTACAAATTTGAGCGTTTTAGCGTTGTAATATTGTTTTAAATATAGACCAATTTTGCAATGATATTTTACAATGTTTTAGAGTAATTAAAATTGATACAATCAAGTGCCCATTCTTGGGACAGTAATCTAACTTAGGACATTTTGACGCACTTCGTTTCGAGAGCTTTTACAACGGTCGCTATTACACCAGTAAGAAATATATGGTGTTACAGGATAAGTTTATAGTTATCTTTTGAGGTTAAAAAAAAGGGGCGAAGTTGCAAAAAAAGCACAAGTGACCTTTTTTTTTCTTTTTTTCTTTATGAAGAACAAAATAGTCTTTGGTAATCTTTCTTTTGTGTAAAAAAAAATCTAGAAGCAAGTAAAGAACGCAGTAAAATGCAGTTATCTAGAAAGTTTGTCGCTTTTATGCAGTTATATGCATTAACGACAAAAGGAACAAAACTGTGCAACTGCATATGCGCTGCACATATTCATTGGAATGTAATCCAGGATTACATCGTTAATTTACAATGACTAAATTATTTAAAGTTACTTTTTAACCAGTGTCAAGCATTATTTGATAAAAGTTAATATAAAAAAACTATCTCTAAATATGTACATATCTTCTCCTCAAGTTTGTTTTACGTTGTTTTGATTATTTTTGCAATTGTTTTTACAGAACTGTCATTTACTCTAAACTATGTTACAATGACTTCTACATAACCACGACATGTACTGGTCTCGCATATTTCACTTCTTTAGGTCCTTACCATCACATTGCTCATTTATAGTAGAGGAATGTGGGGAAAATTGAAATACCGCGGTGCAAGTGAAATGCTGAAAGATTTTGTCTGTTTTTAGCTCCACCTATCTGGTAATATTTTAACTATCATGTAGTCTATTCGAGTCAGGAAAATGTTATCTCTGAAGGTCAAAGCATATGATAATATAACCAATTTTCAAAAATTGAAACTCATTTTGTAAAAATTTTGTTGTAAACCAAAAAATGGTTTTTTGCTGTTACAAAATGACTTGTTATTAACGTTTTAAATATTAATTGGAAGCTACTGATATTAGGTGCAGTACTTATTTATTTAATGTTAAGCATATTTTTATTTTAAATATGTTGTACAATCAGTCAAGTTAATGCGTGGCACAGTGGATGGTGTAAAGTGCAATAGTTCATTTCGTTTATACATTCAATAATTTACTAAATCACTTAAGTATTCATTTACTAGTCAATTTATTTACATTCGTTCATTTAATGATTCACTTATTTATTCATTCATTCACTTTTTAATCCCTCATTTAATAAATATCATGCATTAATTAATTAATTAATTTGTTTGTTAATTGTTTCTTTATCTATCCATTTATTTATTAACTCTTGTGTTTACTTATTCATTTAATGAAAAATAAAAAGAAAATGTTTCATTAGAAAAAAAATTCACTTTAACTATTGCCTAGGGCGGTCACAAAAAATCGACTTTCGAATTTCTTCCGCGGCACCCCCCTAAAATGTCACAATGGACTAGAAAACATGTGATTTGCAAAGTTTCAGCTTAATCCAATAATATTAATACGTGCCGCAGAGAGGCTTAAGTTACGAAAAACTTTTTAACAAAAAAATTGAACCGCCGAAAAAACTGAAAAGCAAAAAATAATAAACCATTTTAATTAAACCTTAATAACTAAGTTCTTAAACTGATGTAAGTATACCTAAGTATATATTTTTGTAATAATTTAGAGTTTTTAATTAACCTTAATAACTCAGTTCTTAAATTAATGTAAGTATACCTAAGTAATTTTGAGTCGGTGCCAAACAAGCAAATTAATTATTTTTGAAAAGCGTGAGTCGAGCGGTGGCGTATGGCGACACGCCCCTTCGCCGGAAAATGCCGAGCGTTCACGAAGTTAAACCCGAACGTCGTCGAGTGGTCTCGAAGAAGCACGTGTCGAGTATTTGGCTGCTACTGAGCTTTTGCCTCATATACAACAGTCAAAATGTTTATATAATTGTTCATCATACTGGAAAAAGATTTCTCATCTTGTTAAAAGCTCAAATAAATGGTTTTGTGGGTCATAGTATTATTCAGCCTAAGTATGGAATAACAACTGTAGCCGTTAATTGCATACATGATCCTGAAGATTTTTCTCACTGGTTGTTTGCCTCTCTCATGCGAGGTCCCAAAGGTTTCAAAGCTCCAACGAGAGGTACTTTTTATTGTATACGATCTACTAGTATTCATGATTTAATGATGGCGTGTGGAGGGAGCATTTTTTGAAACATTTATGTTTATCGCCGGACATTTCACATTACATTGCTAATTTTATTTGGTTATTTCTTTAAATTTAGGTAATTTAGGGATCTTTGTTTATTTATTGTTTGGCACCGACTCAAAACTACTTAGGTATACTTACATTAATTTAAGAACTGAGTTATTAAGGTTAATTAAAAACTCTAAATTATTACAAAAATATATACTTAGGTATACTTACATCAGTTTAAGAACTTAGTTATTAAGGTTTAATTAAAATGGTTTATTATTTTTTGCTTTTCAGTTTTTTCGGCGGTTCAATTTTTTTGTTAAAAAGTTTTTATTTTATAATTTTTTGTGGCTATAAGCTACTAATGTGGCTATAATCTGTATGCTTATATTTTTGATTACTTTTAAAATAGCTACCTACCTTACTTTAGCTATTAACATATATATATATATATATATATATATATATATATATATATATATATATATATATATATATATATATATATATAATCGTATTTTAACAATTATCTGTTGTGTTACATAAATAATTTTAAAAAAGCAGGCTTTATATACTAACATGGGTAGGCCTACAAAAAATGCTGCTCGGATGAGGAAAAGATGTTTAGAAGAATCTATTAATGAGAAAGAAAAAAGGTTGGAAGCAAACAGAAAGAGAATTACATTAACACGTTCACAGGAGAGTTTAGGTCAGCGCGAGGAAAGACTGTCGAGAATGAGAAGCTACAATAACGATAGGTTATTGCAAGAAGGTGATAAGCAGCGCGCTCGTCGTTTAGATATGATAAGAGAGCGACTTTCAAATGAGAGTGAAGAGCAACGCGCTCATCGTTTAGATCTGATAAGAGAGCGACTTTCAAATGAGAGTGAAGAGCAACGTGCTCATTGTTTAGATCTGATAAGAGAGCGAGTTTCAAATGAAATTGAGGACGAACGTATGCTTCGTTTGGATGCTGCTCGTAACTGTTCAGCAATGGTGGTACTTCACGAATCTTCCGAGGAGAGAACTAATCGTCTGAGCGCCATGCGACAAGCAGCTCGCGAGCGAAGAAACCAGTGTAACGCAGAAAACTTTAAGAAATCAATTAATGTTTATGCTGACTTGTCGTGTTCAATATGCAAAAAAAAAAAATTGTATCCTCAGCAACGTAGGAAATTGCAAACTAAAAATTTAGGCTCTATTTTGCCTAACGAACTGGTAGCTTTAGGTAATATAATTACTTGTTCACGATGCTCAAACAATATTAAAAAACATAAAACTCCACCCCAGGCCTATTGGAACAAAATGTCGGTAGCTGCAATACCTACAGAAATTGATGAGTTATCGGAAATTGAGAAACGTTTTATTTGCAGAGTAGTGCCATTTCTTAAAATAATAAAAGTTCAAAATCGTTTGAGCCAAGACTGGTGCAAATGGCAGGCAATCCTTTTTGCTCAGGATGTGGTCGAGCTGGCGGAACAACTTCCGCTTGAACCTAATCAAACTGGATTAGTGCTCGTAGTAGAAAGTCGTGAAAATTTAGAACATTCTAGGGAGTTTCAAATTGATATAGGTAAACTTCAAGTGGCATTGCAGTGGCTCCTAAAGAATAATGCACTGTATAAAGATGTTCGTGTGCATTTTCCTACTGTGATCGATATTTCTACGATAACACAAATTGCTGACGAACCCGCGCATGTTCATGACAGTGAAGAACCAATTGTTGAACGGTCAACTGTTAATAAAAATAACTATACTGTCTTGCAAAACAATGTATCTATACTACATGGGTCCTTTCATCAGGGCAATGAACGATTTAGTCCACAGTCACGTGGTCGACAATGCACAGGGATTGCAACTGTTGCTATTGTGGCATTTTCTTTGATCAATCCTTATGATTGGTGCAAAAGTGACATAGATTATATGTTACTAGTAGGAGATAAGTATTATAGAGACTGTATTGCGGCTCGGGTTAACCCCAATTCTGAAGAAGCACACATAGATTATTTGGCTGCAACAATTACAAATACCAGAGATTGAGAGGTCTACACTGCCGTGGGCAGGTCAAAGGCAGTAACTGCATTTTTTTTTTCATTTCTTTTTTTTTTTTTTTGCATTTTGTCATCTATTGTACGTTAGCTTTGTTGTACAAACTAACTTATTTGGTTTCCGCTGAAAAAAATATATAACTCCAACATTTTCTTATTGTTAGTACTACTGAATCCAACACACATTTCTTCAAATATCTCGAAAACTCATTTCTGCAGATACTGCCGCTTACCTGCCCACGGCAGTACACACGAGAGACATACAGGTCTGAAGCTCATTCATTGTGAGCTTTTTTTTTTTTTTTTTGTAATACCCAACTCAGAATCAAAAAATCTTGGAGTGAACAACTAATCACCCCCTCTCCCCCCCTTAGGGTAGGAATTTTTCCCTCAAATTTATAGGGGAATTACTTCAGGCTATACCCTTTCTAATAAAAAAAGAATATTCAAAATCGGACTATTCTGTAAAAAGTTATGTGTGGTCATACATTAAAAAAATATATATATATATATACGTGTCGACTTGAGAACCTCCTCCGTTTTTTCGTCGGTTAAAAATAGTATGTCACCATCACTAAACTTCGCCCTATTTTTTCATACAAATCCTGAATATAAAAAATGTTTGACGACTGGCACTGAAAACTAACCCTAATCACAAGTACCAGAGATTGAGAGGTCTACACTGCCGTGTGCAGGTAAAGGGCTATAACTGCAATTTTATCTTTTTTTTTGCATTTTGTCATCATTGTTTGTACGTTAGCTTTGTTGTACAAACTAACTTATTTGGTTTCCGCTAAAAAAAATATAATTCCAACATTTCCCAGTTGATAGTACTGAATCCAGCGCACAATTCTTCAAATATCTCGAAAACTCATTTCTGCAGATACTGTCGTTTACCTGCTCAAGACAGTACACACGAGAGACATACAAGTCTGCATCTCATTCATCGTGAGGTTTTTTTTTTTTTTTTGTTATACCCAATTCAGCATCAAAAAATCTTAGAGTGAACTACTAATCGCCCCCCTTTCCCCACCCTTAGGGTAGGATTTTTTCCCTCAAATTTATATAGGAACAACTTCAGGCTATACCCTTTCCAATAAAAAAAAGAATATTCTAAATCGGACTATTCTGTAAAAAGTTATGTGTGGTCATATATAAAAAAATCTGTGAGTGAACAACAAATCTCCCCCTTTTCCCACCCTTAGGGTAGGAATTTTTTCTCCAAATTTATATGAGACCAACTTCAGGGTATAACCTTTCCAATAAAAAAAGAATTATCAAAATCGGACTATTTTGTAAAAAGTTATGTGTGGTCATACATTAAAAATCTGTGAGTGAACAACAAATCAACCCCCTTTTCCCACCCTTAGGGTAGGATTTTTTTTTCAAAATTTTTATGGGACCACCTTCGGGGTATACCCTTTCCAATAAAAAAAGAATTATCAAAATCAGACTGTTCTGTAAAAAGTTATGCGTGGTCATACATTAAAAAAAAAATATACGTGTCGAATTGAGAACCTCCTCCGTTTTTTCATCGGTTAAAAAACAGCGATTTTTAGAAAAAATCGTAGTTTTTCCTCTTTAAAACCAAAACTTTTCATCCTAGATAATTCATTCTGGTCTCATTTTATAGGAAATTTGATTCTCGTGATGAGATGTTTATCCATTTTTTTAAAATAAAAGTTACAGAATGGTACTTGGCATTATTCAGGTCAAGCCATGGAAGATATCATCAATAAGGAATTTTCATGCAAAGACTTAAAAGCATTACAATATTAAATTACATTTATTTGTTCTTTGGCAATTTTTAATTTATCCATTAAAAAGGCTTCATTTGAAGGTATTTTAAAAATTAAATGCAACAAATTGCTGATTTAAAATAAAGGAACTAAGCTGTTTAGAAGAGAAAGCAAAGAGTTTAAACTGCAAAAAAAAGAAAAAAAGAATCAAATGCATTTTATTACTAACACTGTCAAATGACATACACTGAAAAGACATACATCATTATGTTACTACTTTTCATTGACAAGTTAAAGTGGTAATGGCTTCGATATGACAGATTTTGATGAATATGGAAAAATGTGCCTGCATTCAGACATAACTTGTAATAGAAACTGTCGATAGTTAGAAATTAGTTTTACACTTCTTTCAGTTGTGACATTGACAACCCTTAAATTGTTTACTATCTTTTTAGTTTTAATATAATATTGGTTTCTACACTATTCATCAAGATCAGTATTTAAAAAATTTATCGATTTCGAATCTCTTTAAAAAAAATTGAATCTCTTAAATAGTTTGAGGAGAAATTAAAAAATCTACTTTGTCCAATAAAGTAAGCTTCTTTCAGATAGAGCTGTGCTTTTGCATCCCTATCATCACAATAATCTATCTCCTACTTCGGATTTGAATTTGCAGCCTCCCTTGTTTTGATCTTTCTTTTTTTTCAAGTATCATCAAAAGAGGGAAATGCTACTTTCTCTGAGTTCAGGACCACAAATGGCTAATCATTTTATGTAGTTCTGTGCCTACATCATCTTCATAAATACTCTAGTATTGAGCCAAGGATTTTATTAACTGTAGATCTTGGTTGCGGGCCAAAACTGGATCACAGACAATAACCCATACTTTTCCGTAAATATCGATGATAAACAACCAACTATCTGCAATACCTTTTATCTCTAAATCGATTAAGGAAAGCTGACCCATGAAAAGATATATTTTTAAAGAGTATATGAGGCAGTGAGAAGCAAAGAGATGTAATTGGCATAATTAATATTTGTGAGATAATCATTACAAATAATAGAGGAACCTCTACTCTGCTTAGAGGCAAGAGATGATACTAGTAGCTCTGGTAAGGGCTGTTATATAGCATGATTTAGAAAAATGTTCAATGAAAGCCTAACTAGGATCTGAACTCTAAACGCTTTTTATAAGGAACTTTAAAAAGTCCTTTGACAAACCCTTTGCTTCTCACTACCTCATGTGGCCTTAGTCATCTATCTGGTGCGATGAATAGCGCCAGGTACTCGAAAAGTAACGTTGTTTGGAGAAAAACTCCCTAAATAAGTTAGGCAAAATTGAATGAATTTCTTGTAGTCATCCCTAGGTTGCTACTGATTTTATTTCTCAAAAAATTTCACCAGAATTGCTTATTTTGTTTTTAATCTTCTATACTTACTTTGGTTTCCTTCTTATCTGTACCATTCATCCTGAAATTCTTGAAAAATATCTGGCTGAGGACTAGTGGATGTACCTGTTTTGCAAATCAAATCTTCTTTTAAACCAACTTCTAAAGTGTGGTAGAGACTTGCTAAATACAAAACCTTTTTCTGTAACAACTGTACTCACAAAACGCAGTTTTGCACTGCAGAAGCCCTAAAAAGCAACGTCTAAGAACACAGACCACTTTCTTGGGAATCGTAGTTTTTCCTTTCTCTAGGGGGTCGAAAGCCCTTACAAGACTGGGATTTTTAAGCTATTGCTTTAGACCACCGAGGAATAAAACAACGCTCCTTATTTTTAGCCACTGCAGCTAATTTCAAAAGTTTTACACGCAGTTGTTTGTTTTAGCTTTGAGTTTTAAACACATAACTATAGTACAGTGAAATCCTGTTCCAACGAACTTCGAATTGCGAGAAATTTTAGTTGTAACAAGGTTTTAGTAGTAATGAAATTCAAGCTACGTAATAGAAATCAAATCAGGGCTGAAAATTTATTTTGTCAAATCGGATATTTCGTTGTATCGGTATTCGCTGTAACGGGGTTTCACTGTATACATTTCTGATAATATTGCTGTTTTTGCTCTGATTACTTAGCATTGTAAGGGGATTACAACCATTAACTAAAAGAACTAATACAATTTATTTTTTAATGATTCATTCTTTTTACGCGATTTGGAGGATATTAGCCACGACCTGACTTGAAAAATCTTGAATAATGTTCAATCAATTTTTACAAGAATTTAAATGAAATTAGACTCAAAGAGAATAAAATTCCCTACAAAATGAGACCAGAACGAAGTTTCTAGAATGAATAGTTTTGGTTTTACCAATGAAAAACTACAATTTTTTTGCTAAAAATTGCTATTTTTCGTAACTTTAGCCTCTTTGCGGCACGCATGGACGCCCATATGCAAAGTTGCAAGGGGGCAGGGGGGGGACTCAAATATTTTCCCCGTGGTTTAGCTGGATATGTTCCCCGTAAAAACTGATTTCAGGACAGATTAGAGTCATTAAAATTCGACATTTTTAATAATTTATTCACTAAGGGCTGGCGAAGAAATGTTTTTACATTTTTGCAAAGAAAAAAGTACTAAAAGCAAGGAAGTTCTAATTTAAAAGGGGGGGGGGGGCTCGAGACCCCCCTTGCCCCCCTATATGGGCGCCCTTGGCGGCACGTGTTAATATCATCGAAGTGACTTGAAGCTTTGCAAATCACATTTTCTAGTTTATTGGCACATTTTAGAGGGGTGCCGCAAAAGATTAGTTGAAAAAAGTTTTTCCCCATGTACCTTGTGACCACCCTACTATTGCCCCATGAATTTTTAAAGTGAAAAGTTTCCACTTTTTTTTAAAGGTAATTAAGCAAGAATTAAAAATAATGTTTAGTGCAAGTTCTATTGTAGTTTTTCTTTCTTAATGCACTGTAATTTTCAAAACAAATTTCCAATTTGTTCACTTGAAAAAAGTAAATTATCTTAACTATTTCACTTTGCCTCACATTCCCCTACTTCAGAGGGTATTTACTTACCATAAAAATGAAACAGTTTATAACGTAACATAGTGCTTTTGTTTTGCTTATACGTAACTCTACAAAGAGTACCCCCGCCGTTTCGCCGAAACGAATTTTGTTTCTTCCCTATTTTTCCCTTTCAATCTTACCTTCTGAGTTTTTCTCGAATGTTGAATTTTTCAATGAAAGGGGGAAAGAAATTTCAATGTCGACGGAACAAGTGGTAAGTCCTATAAAGCAGCGACTGTGTTTGAAATGTAATTCCATGTAGAGTTTTTAGAGTAATCGTGTTTATTTTTTCTTCTTTTTAGAACACTGATGTCTGTCGGGATCGAAACACTCAGAAATGATTCTCTACAAAATTATGCCTCATCTTTGAGAGATCTGTAAGTAGTAATTATGTAGAATATTGTGCAGTAAACTGTTCAAACGATTGAAACTTATACACAGTTCAAGCGTTTCGATGAGTTCATATTAGTACAGGGTAAGTCAAAATGAATATGACGATCACAAACGACTACAACTATTTAATGAAAAAAAATTGACCGTTTAGACTTTCACAGAATGTAGACGGAACTTCAAAATTTATTTACGTACTTAGTCTGAACAAAAAATACGCGAACTCATGCAATCTAGCGGCCATGACAAAGGCCTATAATCCCGCTAACTGTCGGCGATAGTTGCCTGACACCCAATGAACCGTCAGTACTTGGCAGATCGCCAAACTGCGCGTATGTTGCAAGTTATATTAGTTTCTGTTGTCTTTGTTTTTACTGTTCGTAAAAAATGGAAATTGACGAAGTCACAGGTCTCTAACGTTTTACAGATCGTGTGCGTTGTGTATGACCAAATTTGACTCAAAGCGATGAATAGATCCTTCACCATGACAACGCACCTGCACATTCAGCATTGATTGTTCGCCAGTTTCTGGCGAAAAACTCAACCGCCATCTTTGATTATTCTCCTTTTCCGGCAAATCTCGCACTCTGCGACTTTTTCTTATTCTCAAAATGCAAAAAAGGGATGAGGAGACATCATTGGGAAGATTTGGACTATAAGTGCACAGCAACGAATAGAGTGTACATTGAAGGGGACAAAATTGATGCGGACTAAACTTTGCAAAATAATTTTTTTATGGCCTCAGTTCGCGTAATTATTGGACAGATTACGTGCGGGAAGACCGCCTATACTGGACCCCCAAGAAGAAGTGGCCCCTGTCGCTAAATGTGAAGAAAAACAAAAGTCTGAAGCCAAATTTAATTAAGAATCGCCATAGGTACTTACATTTTCTGTAAATATGACGATAATTTTTAAAAAAAATATTTTCGACAAAGTCGCAAAAATCCGCGTGTGGTCGGGTTGAGAAAAAAAACTCAACATTAATTCGAGGGTGAGCAAAATGGAAATTAAGGCCGAATTTTTAGTGAACTTTTTTTCGGGAATACAATACTTCCTTTTTTGTAAAAGGAAGTAAAAAAGGTTAACAAGCACAAATTTCAGTCAAATAAAAAAAAATCTGGAATTTTATCTAACAAAATTGAAGTTGAATCTTTTGGCTAAAAAGAAAAGAAGAAAAAAAAATCTATTTTATGAGGTTGAAGCTTCTAAGCAACTTACTTAATGAAAACCAGTGTGAATGCTTTAATAAGCCTTAATTAATATTTTAAGTAATCCTAAATGCGCATTTAAATGTCACTACTAAATTATTTTCTATAAAAAAAATTAAAATTTTTGTTTGAATTTCATGTTTTTAAACTGGACTACTGGTCCTTGTAATTAATAAAACAACCGGTCAACAAATAACGTGAACATGCACAAATTTCAGTCAAATTGAAAAACTATATTTAACAAAATTGAAATTGAAGCTTATTGGATAAACACCTAGTTTCGTGTATGGCAGATTCTAGGAAATGTGCTTGAAAAAAACAAAAAGTCAAAATGAATTTAGTGTTACAATATGCTCAAAATCATCCTAACTACGTTATTAAATTACACTAATCACATATTTTATAACGTGATAAGTAAAAAGGCTTGCTGAACTACATTTTCTTAAATTGGACCACCGGTCCGATATGATAAAAAATTTGCGGTCCAATAAAGGAAAACTCGCCATTTTTTATTCTTTTATTTATACCTTGTCAACAAGTTTCCCAATCGTGCATGTAAATATATTGCTGTAATCCCCATTAAATACTGTTTATGACACTATAAAAGCAATTTTTCTCAGTTCACAAATTTTAATATTATTCTACTACATACAAGTTCTCAAAATAAGATCGAATACGTTTTCAACACAAATCACATCGTAACTCAATCTAAGAAGATCGAAATGTGACGAAACTTCATCCTCAAAGGTTTCAGTCACAAATCTTTGTATTTCCACCGGTTGAGTGTAGCACAGAACTCTACGCTACATTTTAAGCCCCCGGTCCAATTTAAGCAGTGGTATAAATAAGCAATCTTCCCCTATAGCGCTCAGCAAATTTGATGAACAGAAAGTACGCATTTATTATGCGCTCGGATCGGTTAAGCCCTGGTTTTCTAGGAGCGAATCGCCGATATTCGACGTCGCTCCTCGCCATGACGCTGAAATCAAAGTCAAGTGTATTCCGGCGTGGCCATTCACGACGTCGATTTAGCTCGGGTGCGCATGCGCAGAAGAATCACGCTTTCCCCTCGGGGAGGAGCGACGCCGACGATCGGCGTGTTCGCTCCTAGGAAACCAAGGCTTTACTGAACGAATGCTTCAGAATGCATGGCGTGAAATGAACCACCACTTAGATGTTATCCGTGTGACCAAAGGAAGCCACATAGAAAATCTCCGAGGTATGCATACAAAATTTTGAAGTTCCGTCTACTTTCTGTAAAATTCTTACCTATCATTCTTTTTTCATTAAATCGTTATAGCTGTTCGTAATTGCTATATTTATTTTCACTTACCATGTATTTCTACATTCATCATAAGAAGTAGATAATAACGATTACAAATACCTACAGTTAAAGAGTCACTTTTATAAATATTTTAAAAGAGTTTTAAAAAACCATAACTCTTTTGTCCATTTAATATCCGTAACCAAGGTTTTAAACTTTCAAACAAAAAACTTTCAAACTTTTTTAATTTTTTTAAGTTCATATGTTTCACCAGAAAATAATAATTCGAAGATAATTAGTAACATTTTTTTCAAAGGAATTCATGAATTTGACATACGTTTGTGATTTCTTAAGCAACCAAATTTTTTTCACTACCTTTTGAGATTTTTAGTTTTATTAAATATTTTAACACATTTTAACACATTAGGTGCCTGCCAAGATGGCCATTTCCCATGGAATGGCCATAATAATATAAATTGTTCATTCTTGTATTCGGTAATATTATTTTATGACTTAAATTATTGTTTTTTTATGCTTTAAAATTTAAGGGGAAAATAACATCAACACACCATTCACCCCTCAGAAATACTAAGTAGGTACCGAAAAAAAAAAAATACATCGTTTCTTTAAAAGAAAAAGGGGACATTTTGAAGACCTCAATGCCTTGTACACATAGCTCCCATGTGTTCCCGGGAAAAAAATCAGTGCAATGTTTTCAAAATAAGATATTGCCAGACCGCGAAATTTTGGCACTTGTCAATCATCTGAGAAAACGAGCCCATTCTTTAAAATACGTAGAGAAGAAAGAAAAGCCGTGTGCCATGTTTACGTGTTTAGCGACAGTTTGGCTATATGTATAGTTTTTTGAACAACTTTTGTAGAGGCGAAAATAATTCTTTGACCATAAGAGGCCAAAAAAGAGGCAGCATTGTTTGTAGCAAACCATTTGAAATTTACCATATGCAACATTTATTTTATTATTTTGTAATTTATTTCAATTGAGACTGCTGTTAATATCTTGACGGAAATAATTATATTCTTAACTTATCGTTTGCTGACTGAAGATTGTTTTTGTTATAGAAGGTGACGTATGTAGAGTTTAGTGATTAATACTTTAGATTTTTAGAATTAGTTAAATTAATTCACATATATTTTTATAAATAAGTAACTTATTTTCGTAGTGTGATTTTTTAGACCTAAAATGTTTAAAATGCAGCAATAACTACACTAAATTGACGAAAAAGTAAAAATGACAAGCTTTGAGTTTTTATTGCAGCCCTACCCTCTCCAAATTTCAAATCAAATTCAGTAAAGGAGGCGTTTTTGTCTCTGACCGATTTCTACTGAAAGAGGTAAAACCATGACCCACCCGCTTACTTAGAATATCACCAGTACAATGAGACATCTGTCTTGACCGCACACAATTAGAATATTTTACCTCTTTGATTAATTTCTGAAATTCCAAGGTGACGTATTCAAACTCTAGACCCAATACCACACTTGCTAGTTCCGTTATTCAATTTCCTTCTGCGTGTCACCTCTAAATGAAAATGGACGTTTCTGAAATTAGGCGTGATCAAGGGCCATCTCCTGACAGCCGGACTTTAACTCTTCTGTCACAGATAGGATGTTGAAAGCAGGGGTGGATTTACGCACTGTGAAACTGCACTTGCTTGTGGCGGACAAACTACGGAGCGGAAAGAAATTACGTATCCTCTTAGAGATAATAGCGAATTCACTGATCGAGTAACACTCCTGACGTCACCATCAATGAAACTCGCTCCGCGGCATGATCATTTAATAATATTTTTTGGTAATGTTTCACCGTGGCCTCACTAGATGGCACTGACGCTTAACGGGCATTGACAATTTATGACTTTTCTGTGTTAAACCGATGCAAATATGATCCGTTAATTCATCCACCAATCAATGTCAACGTTCCAAAGTTTGTTTATTTTCGATTGGACGTCACCCATTTGACCGCAAGAGGCGCTGAGCGAAACCCCTGCATCCACCAATCAATGGCAACGTAATGGAAACAGGGGTTCCCTGTAGCGCTCTCGTTGTTGCCATGAGTTTCAGCGATTGTCACGGCCTATAAGAATTAGGTGGGGCCATGGTTTGACATTCAGGGAAATGCTTGATTTTGACAGGGCTGAACTGGATCCGATAACTTAACTGTTTTACTGGTAAGACTAATGTTAGGAGAATGAAGAACGATGTATGCTATTTGCTGGAATTTAGGGTTAATCCACTGAAGTTAAGGTAAAAATTTCAATCATCAAAATATCCCCAAACAGACAACTGCTTCGTTCAAATGTAGCAGCAATTTTCATCCGTGATACCTTGACGGGTGGCTTTCTAGTATTATTGGAACGAAACAAGTTGAAAAGTGTTTTTGTTGTTGCTGTTTCCAATCCTTCGAGATATAGCAGCAGCTAAATCAGATCCATGACGCCATGAACCCTAGCAAAGTCAAGAATCAGCTGTGAACCAGCGCAAACATCCGCTTAAAAAGTTTAAAAAATGAATAAATTATCAGATTTTTATTTTATAAACATTTAAGCTATTCCATTTTAATAGACGTATCAGTTGCTGCACAAAAGTTACATTCCACTAAGTCTCCAAATACAGTGAAGTCCCGTTACAACAAACTGCAAGAGACTTAAATTTTGTTCGTAGTAACGGGAATTTTGTTGTAAGGGAATTCAGGCAATCTGATGCAACTCAAATCGGGACTGAAAAGTTTTTCGTTGAAGCAGATATTTCGTTGTATTGGCAGTCGTTATAACGGAATTTCACTATAAGTAAAATTCTCGGTTTATTGTGTAGAATTTATGAAGAACGCGGAATGTACCTCAAATTAGTGCAATTATATTTTGAAGATACCTATAAACAATATTTAAGGGGGGAAACCACTTTAAGAGCCTAAAATGTTAGTGTTTTCGTGAATTTTTTTGACTGGAAAGAAATAATCAGAAATTCTTTGAACTTAAAAGATATTTTATTCATCTTTTCAAGTACACTTTGTAGTTTTTTGAAGTAATTTCCACCAGAATTACTGGAGTTAGAAGCTGCTGTCCATGAAGCAGATTCCATCAGAGCTTGTTGCTGATGGGCATTACCACAGCCACAATTTTTGTCTATAATCATTACAATTTTTCTTTCTCATAAACAACATATTTTCTAAGAATATGATTCTAATTGTGATCAAAAAAGCTGAAAATTTTAGATTTTTAAGGTTTTTAATTATAATATTATGTTTTTCTACCATTTTTTCCCATTTCTAACATTTAAAAAATATTTTTATTAATAATATCATCAAAGAGTTGATTCATACAGAGTATAATTGAATAAAGAAGATTCGCACAAATTTTCGGAATGATTAGTCAATTACTCTTTGAGCTAGAATGCCCACCTGAGAAAAACGGGTTTGAAAAAAAGTGCTGTGTTCTTGAACAGCTTTACTAACATTTTATGACATTAGAAAAAGTGGATTTTTTGATCCGTCTAAACTGGTTCCCCCCCCCTTAAGGAAAATCAATACTCCAAATATTTTCAAAAATTCGATTTTTTTTAAAAATATATTTTGAAACGCCATTTCAATACCTTTTTAATGATACAAACTTCTTGATCGTGCTTATATTAGAAGTAAGTTAAAATAAGCTTTAAAAAAAATGTAAACCTATTTTGATGAGGTATGATTTTCCCCTTTAAATTGCAATATCTCGAAATTGTATTTTTGAAACTAAATGTTCCTTTTTCTCAGAAACTAAATTGTGTTAGGCTTTGAAATTTTTACCACCTATTCCATACATCTAATCGCATATACTGAAGTAATTTTTTTCTTATATTCGGAAAATATTTTTTATACGGCTGATTTCGTGTTGCAAAATGGCATTTTTTAAAAAACAATACAGTGACTTACACATTAGAATCTTTAAAAAAACTAAGCTTTCTTTTTGTAAAAATTTACTTCGGTATAGAGAAAAGAGTCTACTAAAGGTCCGGAAATTTTTTTCATAATTGTATCTGTAATAGATTTTCAGAAAAAGGTACATGAACCTGTGCAAATTAAAATTGACCTGTATAAGGGGTACTGACTACCCTTAAACAAAGTTTTTTGGCTCTGTAATGGACATATCTAATAAAATACGTCCATTACTGAACAAAAAACTTATTTTGAATACTATTCCTGCAAATCTTCAAGATTTAATTTCATTATATAGAATTGGAGTGCATGTTCTTCATGAAAGTTAGTGCAACGAAACAAGAGTGAAACATATTTGGAGTCTTGGTGAGGTATTTTGAGCAACAATTGATTAGCTTGAACTATTTTTACTTGAAACAAATTTTATTGCAGTCGATGGAAGAGAGGCAGATAATCAAGTTGGGTGGTAAAGAAGGTATAATATAGAAGAGGGTTGCAGAATAGACGTAGGCGGTATCGTATGTTGCCTGGCGGGCGGAACTGCAATAAGTCTGCTCCTGATTTGAAGCGGCAACTTTTGTCATTTAGGCTGGTTTTCAAAGTTAATATTCTGCGAATCGTAAACTAAATGAAAACATGTTTCACAGCAAACGTTGTTTGTCTTAATTAATCTAACTCCCTTCTTTTAATTAGAGTTGTTTACAGGTACTCTATCAAAATAATTTAGTTGGACGATTTTTGTTGGACTTTTAATACTCTTTAAAAAAAAATACTCTTTTAAAAAATATAGATTTTTTGTTTATATTTTCAGGTTTATTGAAGGAGCAAAGGAACTGAGGGATATTGAGTCCAACGTGTTCCAAAATTGCTCGAAATTGAGATCTTTGTAAGTACACAAAGTTTTTATTTTTACAATTTTTTTTTCATACCCCACTCCCCTCTTGCTTTGACCGTAATAAAAGATTTCGTTTTTGAAAGCAATCTGCTATTGCACGCATTATCATGAAGTGTAACTGCCCATTGCAAGGTTACTTTTAACATAAAGAGCACAACCAAGCTTTATTTACTGGAAAAGTTCAAGATTTAAACTAAACCTACAACTCCGTGTACTTCATGGGCTAGCGCTCATTTGGACATTAGAAAATAATATTGAATAAATAAATGAAATAACCACTACTGTGTGTGTGTGTTTTGAAAAATTGATCGTTTAAAACAGTATATCCGAGATGTTCAAAAATTTGTTTTTTTACGTAAATAAAGGCGTTTTTTTTGTATTCAAATTTGGTTTTGTAGCAATGTGTACAAATATTTTTTTTTAGTTTTTATAAATACATTTATGCATTTAAAACCTGTTTGAAGAGTTTTATACATTTGTGTATCTGTGTTTGCAGAGTGCAATTGAAAAAAAAACTTAAAGCTCTAAAAATTACAAAATTCTAAATGCTATTTATATAATTTCAAAAATGTCAAACCTTTATACGAAAAAACACAGTGTACTCTTTTCTCAAGTACATTTTTCTCAAGCATTATCAACAATTTTTATTTGCCTTAATGATATTATCTATACTATATATTTCAAATGATTAATATCAAAAACAACACGTACATAAGAAAACACATGAAGTAACAATTAAGTAAAAATTCATAACTGTAGTAAATCCATCGAAATTATTTATTTAGTAATCAAATTAAAACTACTATTTATTAATTTTGCCTCAGATACTTTACGAGTTCGTTCGAACTTATTTTTAAGCCTCAACTTTTCAAAGTTACACCGCTCTTAGAGTAACGAGCAAGGAGATCCACTTTAATTATCTGTCAAGTTTTAGGGGAATTTTTAAAGAAAATTACAAGACATGGCTAAACAAGTTGAAAGTTTTTTCAAGCATCCTGTTTAAGATGTTTGAATAAGAGTGAAACTAACGAGAGAAACTGAGAAGCATATTTCGCGGTAGAATGCTCGTAATTCTCACGTTTTTTCCCTCCTCTTTTAATAAATACACGTTTTTACGTGTCGGAACTAAAATTAGCTAAACACTTTTGAGAATTTAATTTTCCGTGAGTTGTTTTGTAACAATGCTTTAGTTTTTTTTTTTTTTTTTTTTTAATGAGGAAGAGAGAGAACGAGAGATTAAGAAAAAAAAAAAGATTCTTAGTGAAAGATAAATTAACAACAGAATTGTTGCACTGTATTTTGAATGCTCCACATGTGTCTTCAAAAATATTACATTTTTACTTCAGAAAAATATCAGTACCTGGGATATTAAGGGTATTAAATCATAAAAGCAGAGTTAGACACGAGATGAGTTTAAAAGTGTTTCATTTGTAATTATTTGTGCTGTTGGATTGTCATTTACAAATTGAAATTATGTGAAATACTAATTAGCATGAAATCACTAGTAGTCAGCCATTTAAGAGCTCGATTTTTGAGTTTTGTTAAACTATAAATTTCATCAATCTATACAGTAGTAAAGACATTATAAAACTTTAGGCTATACTTTTCTGATAATGATTCATTATCTTGCTTGAGAAATAAAAACATTTTAATTTTAAAAACCAAGCTATTTTTATTGCGAAAAAATGCTCCAATAATGGGCCATAGAAATCCAGGGCTCGGCCACGCATGAGCCCAGTAGCCGGCCGTTTCATTTTCATTACTTTTATGGGAATGGGTGATTAAAATGAAACAATATATATTGCGAAACTTACAGCACAGCATTGTACTTGCAAAGTTTATTGGAAATGCAAAGTAATTATGTGCCCAGTGATCGTTCACCCCCTTTTAAAACAACCAGGTCTAAAAAAATTTGCTTTTCATTGAAACATGATGTTACTCACTCCAATAAAAAAAAAAAGCATAATCACGTTTACTGTCGAATGATAAAAAGAAGAGTAGTTAGCAAAGAAACCCTTTAAATACTTCCTTCCCAAGTTTGTTGTGAACCGAAGCAAAGAAAACGTTTTATACAAATACATTTTCCCAATATTGGCAATTTTAATGTAATTCAATGGTTAACTCTCTAAATATGTCCACATTAAAACCAGATTTAAAAAAAGGAAGAAAAAGCCCGCCAAATTTGACGCAAGTTGGTGACAAAACTTAGCAACCAAATTCTCGGCGATATGTTGCCAAGTGTTTGTCAAATTATAACACCACTTCAGTTTGCATTGAAATTAACAATGATTCCCCCCCCCCCCAAAAAAAAGGTGTAAAAGACCCTCTTTTGAACATCCGAATGCAACCAGAAGGGGAGGTGCACAACTAGATCCCGCTCGGAGTCTACGTACCAAGTTTCAACTTTCTAGGACATACCGTTTTTGAGTTATGCCAGATACATACGCACATACGCACATCCGCACAAACATACATACTGTTACAAATTCTGTAAATAGTAATTATTTTTGTGATTAAATTGTTGTAATCTAGCTAAATTTGGCATTTATTAAATTATCCTTCATCTAAAATTATTGCAGTAACGTAACCTGTAAATAGTTTCTTGTAATGAAAATACAGCCCCCGTACATTCGTCTGAAGTATACGGTCCCCTCATTTCTGAATGATAAAATTTGTGAATGGAAAGAAATAAAATAACGGTCTACGATTTTCTGGAATCTTTTGGAATATTGTGGAAACTTTTCGATGTCTATAAAAGGCCGTTACGCATGATAAAAAGTCAGTCTCGAGTTAGTTTTTGCTTGTGAATCGTTGTAGCGGTACGCTGGAGAGCATTTATTGCTCTGTTTTGTGAAGCCTTTTGAGCTGTATTTTTGCGTATTTGAATGTAAATACGTGTGTAATCGTTGAGTTTACGGTGTTGATTGATATTTGCTTAATTGCTGATGATTAATTTAGCAGTTGTAAACGATCTTTCCTGTACATAGTGTAAATAAAGCTCCTGTGTTTTTCTCAAGAACTGTGTCGTCCTTTCAAGAAAGTTGAAACTGCACCAGAATCCTTAACAACACGTATATACAGACGTCACGAGAAAACTCGTTGTAATTAACTCAGGAATCGTCATTACGGATATTTCGCGTGTCTATACATTCTTAGCCACTTATCCGCGTCTGGTCGAGACGAAAAAAAAAAAAAAAAACTCAATATTCATTCGGGGGTGAGTAAAATGGAAATTAAGGTCAATTTTTGAATGAAAATTTTTTTGCGAATACAATACTTAATTTTTTGTAAATGGAAGTAAAAAAAGTTAACGAAGCAAATGTGTAAATGCTTTTATTTATTTATTTATTTATTTTTGACGAACCTATTTTTTATGAGTACTCTATTCAAACGAGATAATACTGCGTTCCCTTTAAATTCATTGAGGGCGATCTTGACTGTATTATGTAAAGATATGTGAGATAAAATCAGGGCCGTAACGAGGTATTTTGTTTCGAGGAGGGTTTTACCAAACACATTTCTCATGAAATCTTCACGATTAATAACATTATATTTCATTCATATATTGTATTTATTTTTTGTTGCAATAGGTAATTTAAAGCAAATGTAAAGAAGATGGAGTATTTGTTTAATGTACAAAATTTTATTTGTACACAACATAACTTCCTTGTACCCTATTTATCGATGTCTTTTCGATAACTCAAAACCGTAGATGCGCGCCTTCGTAATGCTTCTTAAATTCATATTTTCTGACAACAATAAAAATATGTTATAGGGCCATTCCAAGAAAAAGTCGCCATTTTGTCTTGCACTTGAAAATTCATATAATTCATATATTTCATTAAAAACAATAATTCTAACTAGAAATTAAAAAGAAATTTGCTTAAGAAGTCACGCGTACGTTTGTGATTCCACAATCAACAAAATTTTCTCAATAACTCTTTTAAATTATTATTATTAAGGAAATATATGATGTGTCTCGCACGAAACAAAATGTCCGCGTTTACGTGGAATGACCTTATAGAATGTGACCCTTTCAAACTTAACGTATTTCGTTATTTTTGTTAACGTCAGGTTTCCAAAATACTAAATAATCGCTATATTGCTTTGTAAGTGACGTCTTCAATATCTACAAAATAAATAAATACTGCTAATGTTACAAACTACACTGAGTTTGTATAATTTTTCAGCAACAAAAACTTGATTTTTTTTAAATGAAATTAAAAAAAGAAAAATAATAAATAAAATTGTAACGACAATTTTTTCAGTTGAAAAGTATGATGAAAAGCAAATTTTGGAATGGTTTAGAACATTTTCGGAGGGGATTTGAACCCTAAAAACCCACCACTTGAATACGGCCCTGGATAAAGAAAAGGATACGTTCTAACTAAACTTTTTTTTTTTTAAAGAGAATGCACCCCATACTGAAAAATGGAACTTTAAGTTTCAAGGAATAAATCTTTTCTAGAATTCAGATTGTGTTTGCAGAAACGGTAAAATTTATGACTCCAATCTCAAGTCCCATTCTTTTGTAATCTTACTCTTTTCCCCCAAAGGATTTTATTTTGTTGAATTCCGATTACTTTCTAAGAAGAAAACTGGAGTGCGAATTCGTCAGCTTTCGAAAACCTTTGCCGTGGATTATATTCAGTGCTACGTACAGCCAACGAAGATTTTTAAATTTTATGCCATTTTATGTTCCAATGGTTTCTATTATCATAAAATGAGAAATATATTTTTTCTCTCAATTTTTTGAGTTTGTTACTTCATCCAATAGATCTTTTTCGAATTCTTATTTTCTTTTTCTCTCATAATAGTTTCATTAATTTAATTGCAAGACTATTTCACTTAATATTTGGATTTTCCCCCGATGCCTTTAAAAAATAAATAAATAAATAAAATATATATTTTTTTATTTCTATCGGTTTCCTCATTGGTCATGGTTTTTTATTGGTCGTTAAAAATCCTCCCTTAGTTCGTAAATTTTTGTTTTAACTATAGTTTTAACCATTACAATTTTCCCCTTTGTCATCAAACGATTCTTATTCATTTTTACTTCCTTTTACAAAAAAGGAAGTATTGTATTCGCGAAAAAAATTTCACTCAAAAATCGGCCTTAATTTCCATTTTGCTCGCTCCCGAATGAATATTGATTTTATTTTTCAACCCGATCACACGTGGATAGATGCCTAAGAAAGTATAGACACCCAAAATATCCATTTTGACGATCCTCGAGTTAATTACAGCGAGTTTTCTCGTCACATCCGTATGTACGTATGTATGTGCGTATGTGTGTTATGTGTGTATGTGCATATGTATCTCGCATAACTCAAAAACGGTTTGTCCTAGAAAGTTGAAATTTGGTACGTAGACTCCTAGTGGGGTGTAGTTGTGCTCCTCTTTTGGTTGTATTCAGATGTTCCAAACGGGCTCTTTTAAACCTTTTTGGGGTAAAATCATTGTTAATTTTAATGCAAACTCAAGTGGTGTTATAATTTGGCAAAAACTTGGCAATATATCGCCAAGCTTTTGGTCGCCAAGTTTTGTCGCCAACTTGGCGACAAATTTGGCGTTATTTTTAAATTAATTAAACCATTGAATTACATGAAAACTGCGAATACTGGAGAAATTTATCTATATAAAACGTTTTCTTTGCTTCGATTCGCAACAAGCGTGTGGTAAAAATATTTAATGTGTTTCGTTGCTTACTCCGAGGCACTATTATCATTCAATTGGAGTAAAAGGAAGTCATGTGATGCACACATCAGCTCGTTATTATTTACTTTCGCTTTAGTCATTAAATACTTTTCATTCCATTTCTTTTTGTCATTATGTGTTTACACGTAGATACTAAACGATTTTTGTGGATCATTATTCATTATGATGCTTTTTTTTCAGTCACCACTCCTTTCTCATAATTTTGTAGGTTACATTCCACATAATAGTCACAACTTTTTCCATTTATTCGTTAGAAAATTTTCCTTACTTTTTGTAATTACCTCCTTAGTTATTATTAAGTTTTTCTAAAACGCAAGACTTTTTCATTCTTTTTGTTCTCCGGATTTCTCACTCAGTCATAACAATTTCAACGATTTTCTTATAAATAATTTACATTTTGTCCTTATAATTTCTCTCTCAATATGTCGTCATTAAGATTTTGATAGCATAGAGATCGAAAAATTTGAATTTCTATGTACGCCAGCATGATTTTCGTGTTTAACTAAAGATTGTGAATAAGAAAAATATACATTAAAATGTGATTTTTAATGGAATATACTCATCAAGGATTAGCTATCATTCTGAAAGAATAGTGGTTGCAGATTATACATGGCAAATCAATGTGTTTTACTTGAAAGGAATTTATTTGTCTTATCGTAACATTTTACCTTTTATTATTTCAGGTACATCACGCAAGCGCCTAAACTAAAGCGGATTAATGATGGAGTATTTGCGGCGTTCCTCCCAAGCTTTAAAATGCTGTAGGTTCCCTTACTTTTATTAATCTGATCATTATTGCTGTATCACGTGAAACAGTGACTGACGCTCTAGAAAAAACTTCAGCCAGACCCTTAAATCCGACACTCAATAAAAGGGATTTCCGATTGTTCCCGACCAATTTGCACAGACGAAATAAAATAACTCCGTGACATCCGGAAGGATTTTTCTTATCTTCCATTTTGCTCTGGTGGGGTGAATTTTTTTTTCAACTTCAATGATGAAGGGGAGTGTATGTAACCCCATCGTTATGGTCCTTGGGAAATCGATAAAATTTAGCAAATTACTATAGAGAAGTTTCCGATGATTTAAGTATTGTTTGCTTATATGAATTCAACTGAAGCAATAATGAAGCTGAAAGTGGCTTACGCTTATAAATTCATACAGGGTGTTCCGTTTTAACCTGCAAAACCTTTAGTTTCGCAACCGTTAGTCCTAGATGTATACTTCTAATTGCAAAAATGTTCAAAATCAAATGCAGAGTTAAGATATTGAAAGTTTGAAGTGAAAATAAAAAATGCAAAGCTTAGCTTTTGAGACGGGCCCCAGGTCTCCTAACTTATATTTAGGGAAATAATCTCCATCGAAAACAATTACTGACACAAAAAATTGACATTTGTGCTACCAAAACTCAAGGAGATATTTCATTTCAAAGTTTTAAGGGAAGATGAGATTAGAACTTATCGCCTTTTCAGAAGAATGAGGTCGTCAAAGTAAGAAAAACAAGGTATTTCTACTTATTATTGTTTCATTGCTATTCAAAACTAAATGCAAATGTTATGCCGTAATACGCAAAAGCACATTACAAAACCTCGAACAATTTGCAAAACCACACTCTATGCACACATATAATTTTAAACACTTGTTAACAGCTATATTTTCCCTCAAAAGGTGTTATTGAAAGCGAGTGAAAAGTGGTGTGAGTCACAAAACGTTGACGTTTCATATGTCGGTGAATATTGGTCGTACGAATTTAAACTTTTTGTGTTGGAATTATTTTTCAATGGAGGTTATTTCCTTAAATATAAGTTAGAGGACCTGGGGCCCGTATAAAAAGTTAAATTTTGTATTTTTTAACTTACTTTTATTTTTACTTCAAACTTTCACTATCTTAACTCTGCATCTGATTTTTAACATTTTTGCAATTGGAACATTTTTGCAATACATCTAAGACTAACGGTTTCGAAAATAAAGGTCTTCCAGGTAACCTGAGGGTTCCGTTTTAACCTGAGGTTAAAACGGAACTCCCTGTATACAGCGTGTTTATGGAGACTTAAACTGATAAAGAAAATTTACTCAAAAATTAAAACAAGCCTACTGATATAAACATATTTTATTGATCAATATTTTCTAAAAAGTTTTATTCGTAACATTAATTACGTGTGCACCTTGCGAAGTTGTGAGAACATTTATGCAAATTTTAACTTCGCACCAGTTGTTTTACTCCTCCCCCTTCTTTGTACTTCCCCCTTAGAAGTTATCACCAATGGAGTTAGCTTTCTTCTCTCTATGCATAAAGTATCTAAAAAAACTACGTGCTGACTGCTTACATATGTTTCGATATGCATGTTTCGTTAAAAATACTCGAAATAAAATTAAAAAAAAAAATGTGCACACACAGTTAGCTTGTCTTCCTCCAATCTCAATGGCTGCTCCTCAACACCTTTTTTGGATGTATTACCAAGTTCAAGTGTGGCTTGGTTATCAGCTAGACGCTAAACCCAAAAGACTGGGGCTGGAAGTTGGTCGACAATTCACTAGAACCAGTTCAAAAAACTTTACACGTAATATACCAGACATCACAGTTATCACATCCTGAGACTACAGTTTCGTACTTATTAGAATTCTCCAGTCAGGAACAGTGAATAACCGAGCTAGAGGCAGGGCAGACGTCATCTTATTGATGCTGAGAGTAGTAACAAACTGGTAGATAAAATAAATTTATCTACCAGTCTGTTGCCACTCTCAGCTTCAATAAGATTTTTTTTTTTCAAGGTTTGTTGTCTGCGTATAAATCTAGTGTATAACCACACAAAATCTAGATTTCGATCTCGATATGAGTGGTGATTCAAAAATCAAGTGTAATTTTCAGTGGAAGTTCGTCTAAAACTATTGAATTTTGTGGTAATTGATCCTTTTGAATTTTGGGTAATTGATCCTGAAAATATTTTATAAAAGTGGCAAAAGTACTTCAATTTCCATTCCACAGAACAAGGACTGCTCCCTGTGAGAGCAATAATTAAATTCCTTTAGGAGCGGTTTTGAGAATTTTGCAGTAGAGAGAGTGGTTTAGATACCCGTATTAATTTTACGACATTAAATTTGTCTTTACAATAATCTTATCTAGTAGAAAATCTTGCAAACCTGCTTGTTTAAGCTGCATCTCTTTCAGGAGGATAGCTCACACAGGCTTGGAAATGGTACCGAATATGAATCTTCTGAAAACGGATCCGACCATCATATCCATGATGTAAGTATTGAGTTTTGGTTTTATATTTTTGCTTCATGCACTACATTTATTAGTTCAAACAAAATATTAGCTTGCAAATATCTTTTTTATTGCATTAGTAAGAACTCCTTTTATTTCCACAAATATTTTGCTTAAAATTTAATTAAATGAATGCATTCTTAAAAAATAAAAATAAATAAAAAAACTGCCCGTAAACTAGAAAAATCTCAAGGGGGAAATTGGGTTTTCATAAAGGCTTCTAGTACTCATGCAGCTCGTTTTTAAGTAGTGTTTCTTAAGAAGAAGTTGCATTACTTAGCTGTATTGTTACAAAGTTACTTAAGAAGAAACTATAACGTTACTAGGAACCTTTATGTAAGCCTCATTTCCTACAGATTTTCTAGTAAATTGGCAGTTATTTTCTTTGTCTATTTTTGCAGTGTAGTGTTAGAACTTCCGTCGTGATTTTTTTTTATGAAGTAGAGGAATGTGGGGAAAAGTTAAATGGCGGGGCAAAATGGAATGATGAAATATTTACTCCGCTTTTAGTGCCACTTACCTAATAATATTTTAACTTTGTAGTAGCATATCTAGCTTTTTCGAGTCGAGAAAAAATTACCTCTGAATATCAAAGCATAGGATAATACAAGCAAGTTTCAAAAATTGATACTCAAATTGTAATATTTTGTTTCAACTCAAAAATTATTTTGATGTTATCAAATAATAAAGTTCTTGTTATTAATACTTTAAACATTAATTTGGACCTTCTAATATGCGGTGCAATGTTAATTTAGGTAATATTAAGCTAAGTTGTATTTTCAATATTTTGTACAATTAGTCAAGAGTATGCGGGGCAAAGTGGATGGGGCAAAGTGAAATAGTTCATTTCGTTTACTCATTCAATCATTCACTAAACCACTTACACGCATTCATTTATTAACTAATTTATTTTTATTCCTCCATTTAATGATTCATTTATTAATTCATTCTGTCACTTATTTTCTTATTCATTCACTTATTTATTTTTTCTCATGTATTAATTAATAAATTTATTTATTAGTTTACTGCAGCAGTGCCTTTTCATTTATTAAATTGTCCATTTATTTGCTCATTATTATGTTCAAAAATATTTTCCACAATCGAATAGAAAATATTTCATTCGAAAAATATTTTATTTTTCACTTTGCCTCTTGAAAAAAAAAAGTGAAAATTATTCCACTTTTTTTTTTTTTTTTTTGAAGGCACATTTTTACAGCACATTATAAAAAATAATGTTTAAATGCAAGTTTTATTATAAAATAGAAGGTTATTTCTTTATAAACTGTAATTTTCAAAACAAATTTCCAATTTGTTCATTATGAAAAAGTTCAGTCATCTGAACTATTTCACTTTGCCCGAATTTCCCCTACTTGTTACATGATCGATTAGAATGACATACAATCTATTGTATTGCTAGTGTGTATAAATGTAAATAGCTAGTAGATTTCAGATACCAACATTTTATGCAGCAACTAAACAAATAAGTAACATTTAAGGTAACTAAAATAAAAATAAAACTATTTTCATCAAACGGATATGGGAAGAGAAGACGAAATGTTCATTTTGTACTTCCGTTTCTTTGTCAAGTTTAATTTTGAAACTGGTATTTAATCTTTTTTATTTTCTTTATCGCATTTGGAGAAATAATTGGGGTAAGTGAGGGTAAGATGACGAATTTAGCGTTTCTGTAGTTTTTCCATTGGTATCGGCATCTGTCAAAGTACCAACTGAGGTACTGATCGCAACTGAGATGTGACGAATTTCACTGCAAGTGATGTCGGAATGTATTGTTTTGTGAGTCGTAACCTGTAAGATAAATTTTTCTTGCTAGTGGTTGTAATTTTTAGCCACTAGATTCAACAGACGTTTTCAACTCGGCGACAGTGAGTTCTGTTTTTCTTCCATTAATTATTTGTAAAATACAAGTTGTAGTGCAAAACCATGTGTGATCTATGATGTTGACGATAGGCTACGGTCAGAGACGCCCCGATGGAAGATCAAGAGTGGTCACAATGATCTTCCGAACGTTTCCTTATTCGCCAAATTTTGTCTGACTAATAATTCGACAAAATTATCATAATTCGGCGAAATTTGGAGTTCTATTCGGCAAATTAAGAATTTTTACCCATACAAAAAATTAAGTTTGTGACGCACTTGACTGCGGTATAGAAAGAAAAACTCAAAACGGAAACGACAGAATGGAGTAAGATAGATGACGAATGACTTAGTGGGTAAGATGACGAGTGGAGTGTTTTAAAATCATCTCGTTCGACACGATTTTGAGTACCTGTTGCAGTTAAGTGAAACTTTAGACACCAACATTTATGCAGATAAAATTTTCAAGCTTTTGTTGAAACCAAAAATCAAAAAAGGAAGCGCAAGACGTTGATTCTGCCATTTCCTAAGAGTTACCACCAAGCCCAATCAAGTCAGGAAGATTACCTCACTTGCATATTAACTGCTCAAATGTGCTCTCACATCCATCGGCTTCATTGAAAATTCCACTGCAGCACCGAGTCTGCTCAGTTCTTTTTCAAATTCAGATGACCTACTAGAAAACTACCAAGATTCAAAGGAAGAGGCTGCCTCCTTACCACGATTCTCCAGATCAAATTAATGTCAGAAATAGTGCACTGAAAGTTTGCTTACTTCTCATATGTTCTTCAACATCCATTCAAGTCCTTGATGCTTCCTCAGTAGCTCCTCATTAATTTGCTCATTTTTCTCCTTTTTAGATGACTGTCGAGAAAACATCCTGGAAGCAAAGAAGGAAACTGCTTTCCTATCACATTTTAAGAATTTGTTTCATTATGAGTAGCCGATTATTTTGCTTTTTTCATTAGTTTCTACTGGTTTCCTGAAAAAGTAATATCACAAGTAGTTTTTCGCAAAAAAAAAAAAAAAAAAAAAAAAAAAAACAATGTCAACAGAATCTGTTTTTGTCAGAATCAAGCGAAAGTTAAATTTAGAAGAACCCTTTTAATAGTGGACATTATTTTTTTTGATTCGGTATCAGCATCATTGAATATTTAGAAAGCCTGTTAGATACATGGCATCTATCATTGGAAATTACTCATTAAGAATTATTTCCTCAGCACCATCAGGGAGATAAATGGACATCATGCTCCGAACATGTTTAGGGTTTGGGAGGGGAGAACATACTGGTCCTACCAATGTCATCAAGCTGTACGTATTTATAAAGTGTCATCATTTCCTCTTAATGCTTATTTTTAACTGTTCGTCATCTTGCCACGTCATCTTACCCCATAAGAGGGGTAATAAAACGAAAATAGCTTTTTGTATTTGATGACATATTTCTCATATTTCAGAAGGAGGTAACCAGTGTTCTAGATTGTTTTAAAACTTAGTAATGTAAAACAAATCAGCTTAAAAATCGTCAACTTACCCCACTTTTACCAACATCAAAGTCACTATCCTTTTCTTTTTTACTAGAATACTTGGTTCCTGCTCTTGTTTCTTCATTCTTCAAATCCTTTTTTTCAAAATTAAAATTTTAATTTATATCGTTCAGTATATTAGCTGTATGATACATCTGATACACAGCGCTGTACTTGGAAAAAATGTTTAGGGGTACTCACCTTGAGCTTTGGGGGGGGGGGGGACTCACCAAAAGAGAAAATGGTTTGGAACCAATTTACATTACACTTGCTGCTTCCTTATGCGGTGTGATAAAGCTCTGAACTCTCACCAACTGAGAAAAAAAAAAGATGAAAATGCACTTCATTCAAAATTGATAAGAACGAGGAGGAAAATTATAATTGCTCAATTATTCGAACTCGCAACGAAACTTAATCGCATTCTGTTAAGGAAATGAAAGACAATAACTTTACAAGCTAATAACTTTAATGTTGTGTATTAAAAGTAAATTAATGAATCAAACTACAATCAGTATATCTGAAAAAAAAACTAACATATACACGTTCGCAACAATAAGTTAGACTCCTAGTCCTTTAAAGAGCTGTGTAACCGCTTACTTCACTTTACCTCATTTTACTTCATTTAAAAAATCTTCAGTGTCACGAAGAGCTTGCAAAATTTCGTTAATGACGTTAGTTTTTGTGACTCAATGAAGCTCCTCAGGTTTCCAAACATTTTTGAGACTTTAGAACAAGAAGTTATTTCAGTAATCAAGATTTAATGTGAAATTTCTTCATCTTCATTGTCTGAAAAATATTTTTTTCCAGTGGCATCTTGATTAATATTTTCATTAATTTCTCCACTTACAGCCAATTTGCTTACTGCTATTATTAATAGCATTTTTCTGATCAGGTCCCTAGTTAATCGAAAAAACACGTCAAAATTTCGAGTTAAGAGGCCTATACATTAGTTCGATTTAATAAATAATTCAAATTTCTTGCGTTAAAATTAGAAAGTGCTCTGCAATAATGTTAATAATAATAATTATTGTTATTTTAATAGTAGTAGTACACGTAGTCTCACTCCTGATTGTTAATGCACACAATTTCAACACCTACATGGTATTTTAGTTTCACAAAATTCAGGAAAACTTTCAGGAAACTTAAAAATGTATATTTTCCAGTATATTTAATGGTGAATACTTAAATAAGAGAAAGAAAACACAAAAAAGCTTAATGCATCGTAAAAAATCTCTAAAATAAAAAAAAAACCAACACTTAAGGAAACAAATAAATAAATATTGAAAAATAAAAAATGTTGACACTAGGGTTCTCATATGGGGAAATAGTTTTTTATTTCGAAGATCTTCACTTGGTCACTTCTTGCCCTTTTTTATGTTTCTTTTCTTTTTCATTTAAAACCTTTTTTGTTCAGTTTTAAACAATTAAAAAAAAATAACTTGAATTCTGAAATTTTGAATTTAAATTATGTGTTTTGCAATCACGAGTTGCAACAGGGCCCTACTCATTGGGCGCTATTGTTTCTATAAACAGCTCCTGTCCCCCCCAAGCCTACCCCTCCTCCTGGGCGGTTACATGTGTATAGTTGTGTGTGTGTGTGCAGGCATGTGTGTATGTGTAGGCGCGTGTGCGTGCATGTGTAGGCTTGTGTGTGTGCGTAGACCTGTGTGTATACACGTAGGCGTGTGTGTATGTGTGTAAAGGCTTGTGTGTATGAGCGGGTATGTGTATGTGTGTAAAGGATTGTGTGTATGAGCGTGTGTGTGTGTGTGTGTGTGTGTATCTGTGTAGGACATGGACGCCTCCGACCAGGAAAAGCGGATAGTTCAGGACCGGGGGACAGCAGCGCCTGGAGGACTGCGGGCGGTGGAGCTGCAGAGGCCCCTGGTCCAAGCTGAAAAAGGAACTACAACGTCAAGGACGGTCAAGTGAGAACAATAAGCAATCGTGATTGCTCAAAAAACCGCCTTGACGTTAGAATCTACGGAATTTTAATCCTGATCTAGCAAACAGAGATTTGCTTAGAACAAACTTTCTCGAAAGTACCATATGATGCTGAATGCGTTCTAAAACAGATTTAATTTTATTAAAGACATTTTTGGAACACTTACAATTTTTAACATTTAAGCGCTTACGGGAGGAATATAAACCTGTTTATCTAAAAATCCTACTCGAACTCAAATAAACTACAGGGGGCACTGCGGTCACTGTCTAATGGCGAATGAAAAAGGTAGAACAAACAAATGCCTTGACTTATAACTTGATTTGAAGTTTAGTGAATGACAGTAATTTTTCACCGTGTTTGTGGGAAGCGTTCTTTTCTGTTCCTCTGAAATTACATTACTACAAACTGTCTGAAGCCTGTAATTTACCCCAAAGAAAACACTTGGAACGGAATGTTTTACCTTTTTCGGTAGTATTTTTATTCACCTCAAGGTAGCGTATTCGATTCTGGAATTGCAAATAACATTTAAATATATTATTAGAAATAGTGAAGAAGTTCTGAATTTATTCTTAGGGCATGTTCACATATACAGTAACCGGTCGACCGTGGATAACCGGTGACTAACCAGGCACGTTGTAACCAGAGCTACCGGTTAACGAAAACTAATGAAAATATCCTACGGACACTCATCGTTACGTCATCAAATTAACCGCTGATGTCGTCACATTGACCGACCGGTGAAACCAGTTGCTTTATGCCAACATATCCTTGGTTTTTGCTTCAGAAAACATAAAATGCATTAATAAAAGAATAAATGTATCCTTCTACACACTTAAACATTGGCAAAAGTTTGGAGACTGAATGAATGAATGAATGGATATAAAATGGATATCAAAGTGCTTTATGTTTCAAACAAAATAAGGAGTTACGTACGATTTTTTAAACTCCAAATACAGTGCAGAAGATTTTTCGCGTGTTCAAATGTTGATATTAATGAATCTGAATGTTTTTTTTCCTTTGTTTGGCAACGATTAAAAAAAAGAATTTTGTTATATTATTATTGATGGAATGAAACGTTACAAGATTTTTATGTTCGGCTTAAGATGAAAACCATTTTCATAATTTTTTGTGTTCATTGTTTTACTTTATTTGTTCGTTTATTTTAATCATTTAGCAGTGAATGTTTTCCTTGGGAGGGGTTTTTCTTGCAATTCATTTTGGCATTTTTCTACAAATTAGAAAACTATTCGTAACTTTTAAAAATCGCCATATTTAAAGTATTGGCAGTTGGAAATGATTGAAATATAGAATTTGATTCTGGGAGATGAATTTTAAATTATTTGAATAACGGGGGGGGGGGGGGAAGTAGTTTTCTTTTTTATTAAAATACTTTTATTTGTTTTGATCTTTTTGTATTAAACATTAAAAGGTCATGTTTGTCGGGCACTTTCATTTTGTTGTGGTGTACAGAAAAGTAAAATCATTTAAGTTCTTCGCAAACATCTGTTTTGATTTAACGCTTGTTTTCGGTACGCATTTTATAAATTTTAAAATCCTTTGAAATAAAGGACTTGCATACTTTATAATAAATTCTTAATAGTAGCTACATCCTTTTATTCTTTAACTTTCTAAAATTTAACGAAAAATATAAAAAAAAAGCTAAATTATGATTTTAAATAGGATTAAACTCCCACTGAAATTTTCTTTGTCTTTGATAATAAAAGTAAGAGCTCTTGCGTAGAAAGACAGAAATAATATGCAACAAATTTCCTAAGCTGCTTTTAGTTACTCGTAGAACAGAAATAAGATTCTCGAGATTTGGGAACAGAAAAGGTATTGTTTAAAAAACATGCAAATACAAATACATTTCAGTTTCGGAGAAAGGTATAGTTGGAAAAGTTAAAGTTAACATCAGTCTTTACTGTAACTGATAAAATTTGCATATGTGTGCTCAACTATGACTATAATGTCGTTGTATAAACTATTCGGCAGAAACAGCCGCTACACACACACACACACACAAATGATATCAATCCACAAATCTATCAAGAGTGTAATTAATTTAAAAGTTGCGTCTTATCAAACTAAATTTGACAATGCTTCCACTAAACTTTGTCAATTTAGTACTTCATTGGTTATGTCCGTAAACTAAACAGTTGATCTTTCACATTTTCAATGGCACATGAATTCTTTCCGAAATTTAATATAATTAACTTTGATAGCATTTCAGATTTACTAATTTATTTTGATAATATGCTAATGTATGCCACTCACGATTAAGAATATGACAAAGTTTTGAATAAAGTTATTGAGAGAGCTATAAAACTAAATGATAGTTTTAATAAAAAGAAATTGCATTGCAGAGTAAAACTGAAGATAATTAAATCGGATGTGTTTATTAAGTATTCCAGGACCTGTGTTTTAGTAATAAAATACATGGAAGGTAAGTATACGAATGCAGCAAAATTATTTTCCAAATCTTTACAACAATGAGACTAATGACAAAGATGAGTTTCTAAAAGAAATAGTTCCATTGTGTTAAAGCTATTAAACATTTGTAGATTAGTAATAGAACAATAAAAAAATTGAAGAGCATATTTGAAAGATTTTGTGTTAAGAAGTTTAATATTTTTATTTTAAAATGAACGTGCTCATATCAAACAAAATTCTTCTGAAGATACTCGAGTTTGTTTTTAACTCAGCAGAAAATAAAGTTATCGTTTCACTTATTTTTTTAAAGAAATATTTGACTCGTTCATAAACAAGCACGCGGTATCGTATGAAAACAAAACATCTTCAACCGATATTGTGCATAGTATTTGAAGTGTGTCTACAGAAATTAATATAACCACTGATTTCCCCCAGGACTTCCCACTTTTTGTAAATGGTACCTCTCCATTCAGAGTCATTATTTTTATTTGGAGGGGAATTTAAAAAAGAAGTCTAAAAAAAAATTGGAAGCATCGCATTTTGCATAGTCAGAGTCATAGGGTAACACCCCCAGTAATTGGCAGGTCACCAGTGATTGGCACTTCCAACAAAAATGTCCTAAAATAAGATTCGTATCCAATCTTTTTAAAGATTACAACTTTAATTCATGTTACTAAATGGTAGCAGCGCATAGGAAAGAGAAACAGTTGTGACTTGTGTCGAATCAGCCATTTTTGTCGCAAAAGCTTCTCTGGCTTAAGGGAAGCATGCGCATCAATCTATTAAAATCTGACTTAAAATATATTTTAAATTTTCGTTGTCAAAAGTTTTGTTTAGTTGAAAGGAGTTACTTTGAGCGGGTAGAAATATATTTTTGTCCCTTCTTGGATTTTTGAAATAATAATGGATGCCATTTAGTGGTGCCTCAGTTTTGCTAGTTTCCAGTAATTGGCACCTGTGCCTATAAACTCTAATGTGTTGTGCAATATGTCACTAGTTTCATTTCTGATATTTTTGCAGCAACTATATTACATGGGTTCTACTATTGATTTGAATCCTACAGAATATACTGTTAAATTTTAAGAGAAACAATAAAATACAAATATGTTTGGCCATCAGTCAGAAGTGCTTACTGTAGAGAATCGGTTTATTTTTTATGGTCCCTTAGAATCATCGGCTCAATGTTCTTTTTCCTGTGGAAACAGGTTTAAATCGTAAAATCGGAACTGCATACCGACTAATGAAACAGCAATAATCTCAATATTTTTTCCATGCAACATTCCAAATTTATTTTCATTTCTCTAAAATACTTTTTCGACGTCAAGACGTGTGATTTAGCATTAATTTATGTAAAATCACCTGCTTTAAATTAACATTAATTATGTTTCTTATGATGATAAAATTTGTATGTAATCTAAAAAGGAAAAATGAAGTGATTTTCCGGTTTTATTAACATGTGCCAATTATTGGATCACAAGCTGTCATATACTGGGGTATTAGGTGCCAATTACTGGTAATTTTGGTAACTTTATACATATATTTTTTATAAAAATATCAATTTAAATATTTTTTGATTTTAGAAAACTAAATACATGCACATATGTGCATTCTTTAATACAAAAATATTTGCAAGTGAATATTTTTTTCTCTAAGTAATGAAAACAGAGATAAGTTTAAGGACAAACTCTTAAAGTGCTAATTACTGGGGTCGTTACCTATTGCAGAACTTCAGTAAAGAACATTCAAGTATTATTCAACTTGCATTGACAGATATAATTATAATTAAAAATGAACTTAGGTATGCTTATAATATTTCTGGGGATGCACCGGCTCCATTGCTTATACCTTAATAATGTTGTGAAAAACAATGGAAGCAGTGCACCCCCAGAAATATAAATATACATTAATGTTATAGTATAAGCATACCTAAGTTGATTTTCAATTATAATTATATCTGGGAATGCAAGTTGAATAATACGAGAAAGTTCTTTGCTGAAGAATCTACGATGCGACTCTGACTATGCAGAGTACGATGCTTCCAATATTTTTCTTCATTATTTTTACAACATGGGGTTCATAAAAGTGAGTCCTGTGCTCTGGTTTTATGCCGAAAAATAAGTGAAAAAAATTGTAAAACAAGCTCCTAGAAAAAAATATTGATTTTTGTGATTTTTTAATACGTTAGAGGGAATACCCCCATGACTCTCCTGACTTGGACTAAATGTTCGAGCTTTTGAACTTTGCAATTCTCTAGCCTCCCAGAAGAGAGTTAAAGGCTTATATAACGCAACCCTCCCCACCAAATAAAAATAATAGTTTTGAAACTGTTGAAAATTGAAAAAAAAAAAAAAATGGGGGCCCCATTTTCAAAATGTGGTACGTGCAATGTGAAAACGGAGGTCATATTTGGATTCAGGGGGTCAATTTACATATGAATGAGCAAGAACTGTGTCAGAAACATTTTGAGGGTTTTTTTTTTCTTTTTTGCCACACAGTGTTAATTATGGAAATGAATATATTAATGTATTTCTGCTAGAAAAATGTTAATGCAGTATGCATAATGTATATGGACAAAAGTACACAGGAACAGTTTTTCTTATTTAAACATGAGTATTAACAAATGGTAATCAACAACGTTTCGATGCACAAAATTAGCATATTACTGCATACACGTGTTTCGAGGTTCCCTGAAACCTCGAAACACGTGTATATAGTAATCTTCAAGTTTTGTAGATCAAAATACTGTTGAAAACCATTTACTTTTCCGCACAAAGGTATTATTAATTTCTTATGAGTATTAACACTCTTAACTTGATTAAAGTCACTTAAAATGACTGAAACCACTACCATTCAACAATTGCGATGGGTTAACTAAAAGAAAGTCTAATACTATGATTGGTGTAAATTAAAAATTAGCAAACAATTCTCGTTTCTGATTTAATCAGCGGCGTGGAAACTGAAATGCACCAATGTCACAATCATCAAAACATCAGTTCAGATTGTGGACAATTTTCGTGCGCTCCTAATAGCCAAAAATTATGTTTTAGTATTTTTTTGACACAGATAGTGCATATGATAGAGAAACTAAAGAGAAAGACAAAACCATGTTTAGCTAAAAATACAACATTATAGTTTACACCACTATCATTGTAATCCGTTCTTTTTTTTCTTTTGCTTCAGTAAAGCTTTTATACTTATTCCTCCAAAAAATCCATTTTAGTAACATTTTGTATTTTGAGCAGGATTAAACTTTTCCAATCATTAAGGATCATAATATTAGATGACATAAGAAAATATTTTAGCAGTATGGCGAATTTTAACGAGCTGATAAAGAAAAAAATGTGTTTCTGAATGAGAGTATAACAACTTACTTAAACTAAGTATATCTCAACATTCTGGATTATTCATCCGAACCAAAAACTACCAATAAAAAGCTCTACCACTCTGTTTTTATATCTCAAAACTAGAGAAATGGATTTTTTTTCTCTTCACCACTGAAAGTCTGATATGAAGCTCGATTCTCGAGAAATGCCTTCATTATCATCTTTTTATACTTCTTTCATTCCTCATAAAAGAGCGAGATAGAATGAGGAAAAGTTTCTTTTCGGAGGGAGATCGATTTCTTGCGTCGGTCTCTCGCATCGCTATATCACTATGGAATTAATGATGCTGTGTTTGTTTGACAAAATTATCTTCTCTTTTGTTTTTAAGCAAAGTTTTAAGGGCTTTACTAAAATGAATGTTAAAAGGTGATGCAGGGAAAAGTTTTGCGTGCTTTGTACACCAGGAGATTTTCAATTAACTGATGAGAAATTTTAAAGCTTAGTAGTTAACCGCGGTTTTGCAATTAACTCAAGCGCGACTAATTGTTTCTTGAAAGAACTTAGTTCTTTCTTAAAGAGATCCATTCGATTCAAACAATTTATCGACTTGATTTTTCTTCGGCCAGCCTGAAATTTCAAGAGTCATGTACAAGTAATTAATATATTGCGATTTTGAGGTTCAGACTGTAAAAAGTAAAATTATACTCAAAATTATTTGACTCAAAATTAATTGTTTGTTGGCCACTTAAAACTATGTACACAACTTAAAAGTTCACTTTGAAACTTCTGAACTTTTAAATCAAATTTAAATGCGACATTAGTTTTAAATCTTAGTAGTCAAATCAGTTTGTGTTCTAATGGATTTATTTCATTTCAGTACAGTCTTTCAGGGTTACTGCGTGCCCAAATTTTCTCTTTAAACTACCCTGCCTATATTTAAATATTCTTATCGTACTAGTTGGTATTAAAGGAAGAAATTATTGAGCAATTATGAAAAGTTAAGAAAAAATAGTAATTAAACCTGCTAAAAATGAACTATTGGCCCGGTTTAAGGATATCCAGTTATAGTTGGGGCAAACCTAACCTGACAGCGTCGCAGTGCTGTGATTAGGATCTGCGTAGCCTTCACAATGCCGCCTGAATATAATAGGTTTGCTCAAACTATAGTTAACGTAACTGAGAGCTCCGTCTGAAATGAGGTGCAAAATACTGTATTTTAATCTATAGTAGTGCAACTTTGAAGCAGAAAATTAAATTTTTAAATGTTAAAAACTCACCCGTAGTATTTCAAACTTTATAACAATATTTCTGACACTTATAATTTCCAAAAGAGTCCTTCCATGTCAAATGACCTAGGGATCCCCGCTCGACCATCTCCGATTTGGATGAAATTTTATAGAGACGTAGACATGCTTTTAAAACTAACCTACGCAAATTTTCAGCTTCCTAGATCCAAATCTTGAGGATCCAGGATCTCCGAAAAATGTGATCCAAAGTGGCGGATCAGTTTTTTGTGCCAAACTGCCAAGTTTAGGCTAAGTTTACCGAAAATTTTATCACATTGGAAGCCTGAAATTTTAGGTGCTTAATGCACGTCTGGCCTTTAATATATTGAAGTATTTTTGTGAATTTGAGCTCGTTATATTTTGTGCAGCATGCACGTGAACTTGTGAAAAAGCGCGAATGGGAAAAATTTTCCTGGATTTAAGGTTGTCATAAAATCTGAACAAAAATTATTCAAAAGCACATGCTTCGTGATTCTATTGTAAAAATACTTGTTTTTGATGGGTTACAGTTGCAGAGCTTAAATATCTATTTTCTAAAAGATATTGACATCCAAAGTGGCTATCAAAACCGTTCACGTGAAAAATGACCTATTTGTCACCTAGCATCTGCTTTCCGTTAAAACCATTAGAAAGAACAATTTTTTTCCTTTCAAAATAAGTTTTTTTTTCGATGGTGTTCTTATCGCACAGGAAGCCTGCAATTTTAGTTGCTTAAAGTACTTTTGGTTTTCAATACGTTCTAGTTTTTTTTTTTATTTTATTATTATTAATTTGAGTTCATTAACTTTTATGTAGCACGAATGCAAAGTCGAACAAAAATGATTCAAAAGCTCGTACTTTGTAATTCTATTGTCAATATACATGTTTTTAATGGATTATAGTTGCAGAGTGTAAATATTGCTTTTCTAAAAGAAATTGGCATCCAAAGTGGCTTTCAAAATCGTTCACATGAAAAATAGCCTATTTTTAATGCGCTGTAGGTCAAGTTTGTCACCTTGCATCTTTTTTTCATATGTACCATTAGAAATAACATATTTTTTTCGATAAAAATGGCGTTCTTTCATTTAAGTGCAAAAAAAAAAAAAACAAGAGCTTGAAATACTGTTTGTCGTTAGAAGCAAATCTCGTTCTACAATAAATTAAGAATGGTGAATGCCGTGGAAACCAACTAATAGTTATTTTTAAACTGTTATAAGTCAGAAATTGTTTTTTATTTTTCCATTAAAAAGATACTTTGCAAATGAAATATGATTTAAAAAAAGAAAAAGAAAATTATCTTTTTCTGCCTGATGTATCGGTCTGCTTCCAGAACAGGATATTTTTGTGTTTCTATCATATTTAATTCGCAAAAGAACTTTTTAAAAAAAGAATTAAAAACTTATTTCTGACTAAAAACAATTGCGAAATCTTTATTAGTCGGTGTCCACGGCATTCACCATTCTTTATTGTAGAACGAGACTTTCTTGCTAACGACAAACAGTATTTCAAGCTCTTTTCTTTGCGCTTAAATGAAAAAACGCCATTTTTATCGAAACAAATATGTTCTTTCTAATGGTACCAACTAAAAGAAGATGCGAGGTGACAAAATTGAGCTATAGCGCTTTAAAAATAGGTTACTTTTCACTTGAAAGGTTTTGATAGCTACTTTGGATGTCAATATCTTTTAGAAAATAGATATCTAAGCTCTGCTGCTGTAACCCATTAAAAACAAGTATTTTTGCAATGGAATCACGAAGCATGAGCTCTTGAATAAATTTTGTTCAGATTTTATAACAACCTAAAATTCAGGAAAAATTTTCCCCATCCCGCTTTTTCACAAGTTCACGCGCATGCTGCACAAAATCTAACGAGCTCAAATTCACAAAAACACTTGAATATATTAACAGTAAAACTTACTTTAAGCGCCTGAAATTTCAGGCTTCCAGTGTGATAAAATTTTCTGTAAACTCAGTCTAAACGATTTGGCACAAAAAGCTAATCCGCCATTTTGTATCATATTTTTCGGAGATTCTGGATCCTCAGGATTTGGATCTAGGAAGCTGAAAATTTGCATAAGTTAGTTGCAAAGGCCTACACCTCTATAAAATTTCATCGAAATTGGAGATGATCGAGCGGGGAACGATATAAATAAAATAATAGTTTAAAAAACTAAAAAAAAAACGCTTTCGGAGCAAAATGAACTAAAAAGTGAAAAATAAATCTTTAGATGATAGTACTTGACCAATCACTTAATTTTAATGTAATACAAAACAAAACGGGGGGTGCTGTCTATTTACATTTTTGCATGGACAACAAATGGAAGAAATTCAAGACAACTGATAAGCCCCCCCCCCCCCCACGCTTTTTTGTATTACATTAAAATTAAGTGAGTGGTCAACTACTGTCATCCAAAGATTATTTTTCATTTTTTAGTTCATTTTGCTCCAAAAGCGTGTTTTTTTAGTTTTTTAAACTATTATTTTATTTTATTCTTTTTAGTTTAACTTGTTTTACGAAAAAATATTCATTTCAACATTGTTCTAAATCTTTTACATTCATGAAATTTGCTCAAATAAAGAGACGAAAGGTCTCGGGTGGTATTCGAAACGTGGTCTCTCGAACTCTAAAAACATTCAACTTCGCTGATAAATTGCCTGTGGTATAATTGTCTAATCCAGCTAATCCATCTCAATTATCGATGTATGTGTGCGGAAATCATATCTACATTACTTTGAAAATTTGAGATGCATTTGAATAAACGTTTTGTTCAACAATGGTCTAATCAGCAATGAATTTCCAATTGAAGGCTCACCTAAATTTTGGCATGAAATTAGTGAAAATCAATTAGATTTCATGTTCTAATTACCTTGGAACATTGGAACAAATTTTGTCTGATGCTGAAAAATTCAAGGTTTTAGTAGATATTTTAAAATAATTTTTGCGAGCATTTTTTAATGTATTTTTTTAAATTTTTCCTTTTTTACATTGTTGGATTTATGCCAAAATATTGATTAAAGTTGGAGGAAACTAACAATGAAAAGAGTTAATTAATTTGATTATAGAATATTGCATTGTCATCGGGTCTGAGGTCGCGTGCCAAATTTCAAAAGAATCCGATCGCAGGAAGTGGGCGAAATTTGAGCTGCAAGATTCCGTTACAAAACACATATATACATACAGGTGAAGCTAATAAAAGCGTGTTAAAAATTAGGTCAGTTGACGTGAATGACTCAAAAATAACTTCCAAATTCTATTGAAAACTAGCTTAACCACACCCAATTATGAACATTATTTTCTCGAATCCTTTGGGGGTGGAGGGGGACGGTATTACCCTTTTAGATCACCCTAAATAACGGCCTGCCAAAAACCATGAAAATGATCAAATATTTTTTAAAAAAGGCGACATTTAACAAAAAAATAATATATTTTTTTTAGTTTTCGATATTTCAGCAACGAATGCTGACTTTGCATTAGAGTACCACCTTGTTTATCCAGAGGCTCATAACGGGCAATTCGAATAAACGAAAACCCGAGTAACATGAGTAGTAAGCAAAACATACCCTCATATAAATAATAACCAATGATCGAGTAAGCCGCGAGTTTCAATAACGAAACTCGCTCCTCCGTATGATAATTTGATAAAATGTTTTGGTAATGTTTAAAATGCGGGGAAAGGCTTTATTGTGACAAGGCTGAACTCGATCCGGTAACTTATCTATTTTACTGGTAAGACAGTCATTTTAGGGGAATAGAGAATCTAAAAAGTGGTGTAAAATTAACGCTACCTACTGGAGTTTAGGGTTACAATTTCAACTATCAAAATATCACCAACAGGCAACGGCTTCGTTCAAATGTAGAAGCAATTTTCATCCGTCATACTTTGACGGGCGAATTTCTAGTTCTTAAATATGTAGATACGTATAACTTTTTTTACAGCAAAAAACAATGCTTTGTAATAAAATTATATGGGATAGGTTTTCGCAAACACTTTATTATTTATAGTTTAGCTGTAGTGATGTCGTACTGACGCTCCAAAGTACGCTATGCTGTCTGTTAGACTATTAATAAGTATTTATTGTACGACCTATTCAAGAAATGAACTTTTAATCAAAATAAAAAACGGAATATTTGGCGTATTTATTACTTCGTTCTTGCTATCATAATTGAGAGTTATTATTAAAGCGAATATAATTTTTTTTTAACTCTAGAAATTTGATCTGGATACACAAATTCTAGATACTTTTAAAATAACTAAATTTTATTAACTCTTTTGAAAAAGAAAAGAAAGAAACACGGTTGAATTGTTTTAGAAATACCACTTTTTGAATGACTAAAATGTTTAGTATAATCATTTGTGTTATTTAGTTCGCGATTGGATATTTATATTGTGTCTTGACTATAATTAATGAATTTCGAACTTGAGGCATTAATACAATATTTTTCTTTCAGAGATTTTGACAGTAACAATATCAGAAACATTACTTCCAGCTCTGTGAAAGTCAAAGCAGAAAATTTGTAAGTTTTTTTTTTTACTGTTTTCCCGCTTGATGTGTTTTCCCTAGGCTTTTTTGTTTAGGAGGACGCTACGCACTGCCCCTTTCCGAGTTAACGTTTGATGTGCCGTCCTTGTCCTTTGCAAATTCTGTTTTCTAAAAGGTGAAGATTCACACAAACTTGCCCTTATAACGTGAATACTTCGTTTCATTTTCCCACTAGAATCTGGTTTGAATACAAATCTGAATGTTTTTAGCTCAACTTTAAAAACAAAACGTTAAATAGCTTTTCACCATTTAAAAAAATAACTACTAACAAAAAACATTTGGGTTTCGAATGACAGTATACTATACCAAAAAGCTTTAAAAAAAATCCTTTTCTCTTACAAAATTTCGATCAGAAAGAGCCCTTTTAATTGAATTGAAGTGACCTTTTATCTGTCCCTTTTTTTATCCGGAGGAAACACAAGCATAACCTTCAGTTCCATTTGGAGCTATTCAACCCTGTGCACTGCACAGCCCCTTTTGCCACACTCTTAGAAAGTAGCCCGCATTTAAACCCTATCTGATTTTAGAGAAAACAAAAGTACCTCGATACAAAATCGCAGTGTCACAGGATGTGCTATATTCCTTATCGAAACAATTCATTGAATTGCAAATTAGAAGAATAATTTGTATATGTGTTTTAGAAAGAACTATTCCCCTTTCTTACTAACGTAATATTTAATTGAAACGCAACATACAATTAAATACACTTTAAAAATAGTTTAAAATTGAATCGCTGATTTTGAAAAGGGCGTAAGTCACAAGTAACTGATTTTGAGAAAACTTGATAAAACTGTTTATCTCAAGTTACAAATATGTTATTATAAATCTATAGCAGTCGTTCCAAAGGCATTGCTTTTACATATTTTCAGTGAAGTTTTGGTTGATTTCCGATTTAATTTGGATCAAATACCGAATTTACAAATTAGATGACTTACGCCTTTTTTGATATCAATCGGTTTTTGGCAATAAAAAAATAATTTCTTTGCACTTATTTTAAAGATATTTTAATTGTATAAATGTTAATTTTTTTTCTAAACTACATTTTATCGTCGTCGCTGGCGTTGTCAGAAGCCGTGGTTTTCCAAGAGAGGATCATTTTGTAGAATCCATTGAGTTTTTCGGGAATGTGTGGGAGGAGCTTTCTAATGTCAGTCAACTTCTTTTCATTGATGGGCACCTTATCAGTGAATGTATGCTAGCGTAGCTGGTAGATCGGGGATGTTTTTGACTTTCAGGAGTTTAACTGTTGTTATTAAGACCGTCAATCCGGTCAAAAGCAATAAGGATCCCAGGTGTTGAAGAATCAAACACGTACATCTTGTTGGAACTGACGGAGAATAAATCGCGTTGATCACTTTTCTGGCCCGGGCGGTTGATTTTCAAAGGGACGCAGGATTTCTTGTAAAACTCTGGCCACCATTGACTGAAATCGTTGACATCTTTGGGGCGTAGCACCTTGACAGAGAAGGGATCCTTTCTGGCAGTCAGAATCATTGCATGATATTCGTCAGGGACGTAGACGTTTTCTTTGCTGGAATAGTGGTACGTTTACGTGGGAAATGATTCAATATGCTCTACACCATTCGGCTAATTTCAATTGCGGAAATCTCGAAATTTGGTCAAGGAGCTTGAGTGCACAGTTCTTTTGGAGTGTCTCTCCTCCTCCTCTTAACAATTCCTATAAAAGCCTTAGCTTCTTTTCGGAGACACTGTGAAGACTGAGAAAAACCATTTGACAAACAGGTACTTTTTGGGAGCCCTGCATGACATGATAGCTGAAAGTGGACTGCCTCACTCATAGTTCTCTTTTCTGGGACGATGTTTTTCGACTTCATGGTGATCAACGAGGGACTGAAACTAGACGCCTTGTATTGTCTTTGATTGCATAGAGTACAGATTAGCAAGGACACCGTCACGTTTCTCTGGAGAAAAAGAATCAAAGCAAGTTTCTGACTCCTTTTTTACGTTTTTTTTCATCTACTTCGTCTATCATTAATGTTTGAAAACTTACCTAAACCAAAACAACATAGCTAATGACGATACAATATTGGTAAAATAATAATGCAGTATGGCGAAATAATGACGGAAGATTACCCACTACACTTCATAAAACACTGTACCACAAGAGAAACAAAAAATATTACCTTGCACAACCAGCGACATCTATTAGAACTGTTAATGAGTTTGAAAAGGGCGTAAGTTCAATGACTAACGCCCTTTTCAAAATCATTGCTAATTTCCCCTCCATTTTTCTCAATTATTATTCATACAGAATTATGCCGTTTTTAATCTCATTTAGTAGGTTTATTACCACAGTGCCGTTTCCCATTATTATCTCGATTTGTCAAAAATGGTGACTTACGCCCTTTTCAAAATCAGCGATTCAATTATACATCAGAGTCGAAGTAATTTAAATAAAAATCCAGTTTACCATTCCGACAACGTCCATTTCCCCTCCATAACAGTGTCAAAATTAGTGACTTGAATAGTCGCGCGTGAGAATTTTTCTCACCCCCTCCCCTCTATTTCCCTAAAAAGATGTTTACATTTTTTTTAGTTCAAAATATTTCATCTACTAGGGTAGCGGCACCAGTAACAAACATGCTTAAGACATCCCTCTCAGGTTAGCTCAATTTTCTGAGCCTTTTAATGTATTTAGACTTTTTAAGCTATATTTTTCACATGTGCAACAACGTCTGATGTAACGTTTGGCTGCTTCTGGATCCTCTGAATGAGTTAATTCTATTTTTATTTGCTCCATTTCGAAAAAGGGTCCGAACCCAGCAACAGACACCGAAAAATCTGATCATAGGCAACAACAAATAGGATGAGAAGGGATGAGAAATGGACAAAATTCCCTTTTTTCTCTTCAAAATGTGCAAAAGTTCTTTAATTTTAGGACTAAAGCCTTTTTTACAATTGAAATGAACATGAAACACTGGCAGACCTCGTGGTAGCCGTTCATAACTTTCCACCACTGCCTTCTAAGTACCAACTGGCTCATAAAATTCACTCTCATAACACTAGATGGTTACACTGTATTCATGGGCCATAGCAACCTCAGTTTTACCCGCCTAAAATTCTTATTATTTAAATCCAAACTTATGACTGTTACTTGACCCTTATCTGTTACTGATGCCGTTACCCTACTCATTTTAAACACCAAAAGTTACAAAAAAAAAAAAAAAAAAAAACAGTATTATTTGATGAAACAAATGAGGTATTTGATAAAATAAAGCAAAGAAAAGAAAAGTTTCAGTCCTTCTTGGTATGTTCTCCCGTTCATGAGATAATGTACTTTAAAGATTTTGACGAAGATCCCAAGTGAGAAATCATGACACGATAGCCATCTTTGGCGGCCTGTATCTCAGCCCAGGAATTTTTTTGGGCGAAAAAAAAAAGGAAAGAAAAGAAAGAAAGAAAAAAAAACATATTTTTTAATTTTTTATGAATTTTAACATATGTTAAACTCAAAAAAAATCCAAGACCATCATGTTACAGTCCTTGTTGAATTGACATGGATTCTACCATATATACGCATTCTTGGCTTATGAACTCGCTCGAATTTTTTATTCATGGAGAGCAGTGATGATATTTACTTTTTTCAAAATGTTAATATTTTTTCAAAACTGCCTAATGTAGTGTTGATGTAAATGTATTAATTTCAAAAATACCTTATTTCTATTAATTTTCTAGTTTTATTAATAAAAAGAGTATTAAGACGTGCTATTCGCCCACTTTTTACAATGAAACGTATGCATTGTTTGATTTCGAAGACTACCAAATTCAATTAAAGTTAAAACGATAATGTTTGAAACGGAAAATTTGCAAAAGAATGCGCTCAAAAGTAATGGAGATTCAACGAATAGCTTTTCGTCCTATCTCGTCAATAATTTTCGTAATAGAACAGAAACGTTTTGTGAGGAGAAAAGCTGCGAATACTCTCGTATCTATTTTAAGTAGACCTTTGTAAAGTGTCGTAGCCAAAAGGAGCGTTAAGAGTTCCACTCCATACGCCGAAAAACTGCAACAAAGTTTTAAGTTTCTTTTAAATGTAAAATATTCGTTTTCTTCCTTTTTTTTACGTCGCAGATGCCAAACTCTATTTTGTTTGAAATAAAAGCACTCCATTGGCGTAATACGAATGTAGAAATCATTGCATTTCAGAAACAGGCGACGGAAAATAGTTTATTGAAATTTCGAGGGGAATGGGGAGGATGTGAAATAAGCTTTTTCGAAACAAAAAAGTTTGGTTATGGCTTTGAGTGTAGCTCTATGCATTCTAAATTTAAATTCCTGAATATCTCATACTTTTTGGGAATTCATTAGTATTTAGCATTTTTGAAAAATATATTCTGTTTTTAGAGACATTTTTATGATCTTTAAAATCATTCAGAGACGTATATTTTTATTAAAAATAAAACTTTCTCTCAAACAAGGCAAATAAAAGCTTTTATGCCAGTAATATTATACCTTTAACTTAATTACAATACAGTGTTTCTATCTCATGGATATTAAGTAGTTTTATGTGTCTCAATCTATTAAGATATCAAGAGGAAATTCAGACAATTTTGTTATCAAATCCAAATTCATACACATACAAATGACAATGAATATAATAACGTAGCTAGAGAGCCTTTTTTTTAAATGTGTGTATGTGTACGTATTTCGTTACCCTTATTCTCATTTTCTCTTTAAAACATTCTGTGAACGAAAAAAAATCTCAATAATATTCTTTTTGCTTGTTCATCCACTTTATCCCGTTCGTTTAAAGTAAATACAAATCAATGATATACATTTAGTTTGAGCAGGAAAGCAATAAACACTAATTGTAAACTTTTTCTTGAAAATTTTGGAATTTCAGAAATAGAACGAAAAATTAGCTAGACCCGATTCAGGCCTCCCCCCCCCCCCCTCCATTTTTCTTTTTACGCGTTTCAAAGTAGCATTTTCAATAAATGTATATTCTGAGCTTTTCCGGAAGATTTTTAGAAATTTCACTACCATTGATAAAAATTTATTATGTACCGCAATACTGAGCTAAACTTGTCGCGTGATAACCTGCATGATAACCTGCTTTCAAAAATCAATTCACAAGTAATTTCAGTTTCAGATGTACTCTGTGGAATAAAAATTATTGACATTTTAACATCAATTGTAATGAATGTTTCTTTTTTCACAGAATTTTGGACCACAATGAAATTGAAGTGATTGAAGACTGGTCGTTCCACGATTCCCAAATTGCTAACTTGTATGTTTTTCTCCTTTAAACCCTTCTACTTCAAATCTTTAATTATTCTTTTCCCTTAGTGAATTACTAAAAGTAATTAAACGCCATCGCAAACTGTGTGTGTCAAATTCGTCGGAATTAAACTGGATAATGAAAATTATCTCCGCATCTGAAACCTGAGGCATATAAAATGATGCCCAAACAGCTCAGTCTCGTAATCTCCAACTTTGTTTAAAAACGGCTACTTTTCACCTTGAGGCAATTACTTACGGATTAAATTACCCATTTAACGATACAGATCGTGTAGGCAATGCTCCACGAAACTGACACTAGCTCATTACAATGCAATGTTATAAGGTTTGTGTTATAGGATATATCTCTTTGGGACTTCATATCAACAAAAGTTCTTTTTTTCATAGCATCAATGTCAGGCTTTACGACGAGTTCTCAATCGTTAAATATGCAAGTGAATTTGAAGAGTTAGTTAGGGGTAAAAGGCATTAAGTTAAAAATTTGGTTACTCAAGTCAAAATCAGTTAAGTGCACATTATTCTTCTTTCTTTCCAATGGGGGGGGTGTTTAAGAGACCCACCTCAAGAGGCGTCTGGACCATAACCAGACCTAGTGCGCTTCCTAACAATGCATCAGTCTTCCGTGTGTCACCATTAAGACGCTGATGCATGACACAGTAGTGTTTTTGCCGCCCAGTTTCCACCAGATGGAGGCACATGGGCTTTCATTTGATGCGAAATTGCACTAGGAATTTAATTTAGCCAAGGGATATTCTAAGATCTAAGCCAAACGAATACCCAACGGATCTTTTACATGCCGCATAATCATACGACATGGGCGCTGAAGATTTTCTGCATCTCGAAAATCTACCGACATCGGAAAATCTACCGAATCTGCCGGACCCAGGTCAGAACCTGGGTCCCCAGGTGTAGAAGGCCAGCGCCTAACCATCACGCTACCAGCCGGATTTGCACATTATTCATTTAGAATGAGATTTTGTACAGGGGAATATGGGGTAAAGTGAGATGGTGAAATACTTGCTTTGCTTTTAGTGCCACCTATCCGGCGATATTTTAACTATGTAGTAACACATGTAGTGTATTCCAGTCAAGAAAGGTCACCTCTTCAAATCAAAGAATATGATAATACAACCAATTTTTAAAAACTGGTACTCATATTGTAATATTTTGTTGTAAGTCAAAAATTATTTTTGTTAATATTAATTGATAAAGTTCGTTATTGACATGTTAATATTAATTAAGACCAATTAATATTTGATGCAGCATTTATTTTTTTAATATTAAGCTTATTTGTATTTTAAATGCTTTGAAAAATTAGTCAAGTTCATGCGGAGCAAAGTGGATGGGGCAGAGTGAAATAGTTCATTCAATTTACCTGTTCAACCCTCTATCAAATCACTTACGCATGCATTTATTAATTAGTTCACTTACTTTCTTTCATTTAATGTTTCCCTTATTTATTCATTCCTTTAATTATTTTCTCATTCATTCCTTACTTTATTCACTCATTAATTTTTATTATGTTAATTAATTTATTTATTCGATTATTGTTTCGTATTCTTTTCATTTATTCATTCATTCTTTTAGATAATCATCAATATGATCAATAATATCTTTAATAATCAAATAGAAAATATTTCATTTTCACTTTGCCCCATGAAAAAAAAAATTGAAAAATTTCCATCTTTTTTTTTTTTTTTTTTGGAGGTGCAAAGTCAATGCTAAAAATAAGAATAAAGTTTTAATGCAAATTTTAGAACAAAATATATTGTTCCCTTTTTATGTACTATAATATTCAGAACATGTTTCCCATTTGTTCATTTTGAAAAAAGTACTTTATCTTATCTATTTCACTTTGCCTCACATTCCCTTGCTTGAAATAAAATTTAAAAGAACAATTCAATCCATATATTTTCTTCCGTTTTAAAATTGATGATTTCTTTTTCTTCACGAATATGCATGGAGAAAGGTTGAATTTTACTTTGCTCAACTCAACTCTCATTTTCTTTCACATAAAGGATATATGCATATGTATATGTGTGTAAAACCTATAATTGATTTTATTTTCCTGTAAACTTTTTTAAAAAAATCTAAAATCCGACTGAAGGGAGAGCTGCCGTATTCAGCGTCATAAATGACAGGAATGACTGCTATGTTAAAATTACCTCATCTAAACATAATATTATTCATATATTTCCTCATCAATTCTCACTATTTTCTCTGCCGTTTCTAAGATAAGACAGTACACCTTGATGTGAATTTTGCCGAAACCCAGAAATCTGAATAAGTTCTTCTGGTGTGTCTGAATTTAGCTCTGCAGTGTTAGATTGCTGTGGCAGCTCTTTTACGTACATTTATCTCTAAAAGTATAATTTTATAAACAAAGTTGGAAGCATTTTTCCTGCTATAAAAAACAAGTTGCCAAATTCAGCGTTAGTTCGTCAATATTCGCGATATTTGAAAGATTCCAACAGAATCAATGTATCATCGTAGATATTTCCATAATGAAAGACTGGAATTCTCTCCTTCTGGGGCTGTGGAGTTGGAATCGTGGATTCGCAGCGAGATTGTCGGATTGTTGAACAGGGAGAGTAGTCGGAAGTCATAGACTTTAAAATTCCAAGTATCGGAGTCGGTCATTTTTCCCTCCCAGTCCGCTACTCTTCCAGTGTTGCAAAGTCAGAGTCGGGACTGATTTGGAGCTGCTTAGGGAAATATTCCAGAGTTAAACTTGAAAAAGATGCACTTTTTTGTGACTTTAAACAAATAGGGAAAGTTTTGAAACTTTCGCAGAAAAAAACTTCCCGACATTGAAGTCTAAAAAATGAAATTTTAGCCTATGTTTGAAAACGTTGAGGAAATGGGGAATGTTCAGCTCATCTCTCTCTGAAAATTTTTCACCATTGAATTATAAAAAAACGCAAATATATGTTGCTTATGAACCTAGTTATAAAGGAGCAATTTTTTTCTTAGCAACAGTACAGAAATTACTATCATTTGCAGCTTTTAAATAAAGTGTTTTTCTTTTAAATAATTCATAATAGTAAACATTTAAAGAAGGATTATAAAAGTTATATATGAATGTTGGAAAAAGCAGCATATCAACTCTAATTAGCGCTTATGAAATGTTCGATTTTAACAAGAAACTTTAAAGAACATAAATCAAGAAGTAGATACTGGAAATTGCTTGCTAGTTTGTTAGGCTTGTAAGTGAACTAGACGACGGAAGAATATGGCCTCCAACCCAGATATTTGCAAAGAGGAGGAGCTCATAGTCCTCCAGAACCCCTAGGTATCATTCATTTCCTTTGAGACCCTCGAAACAACCAATTAGCATTATTCTAAATTACGAATATTCTTTCTCTTTTTAGAAATGAGCTCCTGATAGACATGACATGAAAAATGATATTGGAAAACCGTAGGTCAGGCTGTTTTTCAGGGTCATCTCTAGTCAAACCTTAAAAACAAAAACATTAACGAGGAACTGGAAAGATCATCTTCAGTCGTTCCACTCACCCTCTTAAAATGGTTTTTGGGGTGCAGTACATTCTGATACACATACACCTAAATAAGCAGATTGGTCAGTTTGTTGCATTTGGTTCAATGGCGCAAGAGTCCTTATGGATAACATTGCGCCATTAAGTAAACAGAAGAAAGGAGAATAAATAAAGGAGAATGTCTTAATTTTCTTTCTTGTTCTTATAGACAAAATGTTACAGATCTTTACTCATTTGGAGACTTTAGAGACCATGGCCTAGTCAGCCTGTTCGATAATCAGACCCTGTTTATTGCATCAAAACTGAAGCAGATAATGTCTTCTCTTCAAAAATTGATTGGTTGTGTCTGTATTAAGATGAGTTTTCAATCACGGACAAAATGCGCTTTCTTTTTTGGCATAACTCGTGGTAGACCCTAATTACTTCCAGTCATTTATTCTTAAATGTAAATATACATTTCCGATGCTTTTTAATCTTGTCTCAAAAGTAAGTTTTCTCATCTTACGTTTGAATGATATTAAAAAAAAAAGTTACGACTGAAAATGTTTTTAAAATTTGGGCAACATTCAAGCTTGGATCCCTGGTCAACAGGTGTGCCCCTCTCCCGTGCACATCCCTGCATAAGTTCGCGATACAAACGAAGAACGTTTTTAAAGTAAGGTCCGTTTTGAAATAAAAAAAGAACGAGTACAGATAGAGCAAAGAAATTTATTGCACAGAAATCTACCACCTTTACGCTATTTTTCGACCTTTACTCCCATGATTTTCCAAGCATTTGTCATAGCGTGGCACAGGTTTTTGAATGACTATTCGTAGAAAATTGCCGCCTGTGTAGTCAACCATGGGGTAACATGTTCTTTGAGCTCATTATTGCTGTTGTACCACAGACCACCTAGGAAATACTTTAGATGCCTAAACAAATGAAAGTTGCTGCGACAGAGGTGGGAGCAGACCAGAGGATGTTCGAAAACGTCCCAGCCAAAGTCCTCCAAGAGTCCTCAAGGTTGACTACACAGGCGGCAACTTTGTACGAATAGGTATACAAAAACCTGTACCACGCTATGACAAATGCTTGGAAAATCACGGGAGCAATGTCGAAAAATAGCGTAATGGTAGATTTTTGTGCAATAAATTTCTTTGCTCTATCTGTACTCGTTCTTTTTTTATTTCAAAACGGACCTTCCTTTAAAAACACGCCTCGTATATGACAAAATTTTAAGGTCAGCATGCAAAGTAAATACTTTATATATTCGACGAAATTGGGAAAATTACTTCGCCGAACTACATAGCAATTATTGATAATATTGATTATTCCTTCCAACATGTAATTTCTAGCTTAATGATGATTTATTATGTTGTCTTAGATGTTCTTAAATCACGTCAAATTACAGTTCGAGAAGCACACTTAATGTATCTTATTCCAGGAGTTTGAAAGGGAACAGAAATTTACGACTGATCACTAATGATGCTTTCACGGGACTGAAGAATTTAAGAACACTGTAAGTATGTTTAATCTCGCTGTTGAAATTGCATTTCAATCCGATAATTTATTGCTCTTTTTACATGGCAGCTTATTAGCTTACTATCAGTCCGTTTTGAAACGGTAAATGGAGAAAATCACTTTCATTATTTCTTGAGGGGCTTCTTTATCTCAAATTTTGTGGAATGATCCTACGTATAATAAACGACCTTCACTGTTGAGGCTTGTGTCAGGGGCACCCCGAATATAAATGTCTGAGGAGGGAAATTCTTAATTTACCAAATGAAACTACGAATTACAATGAATGTTGATAAAATAAAATAATAACAAAAGTAGTAATAAGTAAAAGAACGTGCATTTACATACCTACATCCAATGAGATAATGAGAAGAAACATATGAGGCATCGTTAAAAATTTTTTGAACAATGTTTGCAATTTTGCAGTGCTGCCTCTAAGTTTTTCGAATCGTCAGTCAAAATTTGCCGAATAAGAAAATCTTTAAGAGGTCACAGCGATCTCTCATCACCTCCCATCGGGATTCTCTTGAAACTTGCGCTCGGATGAAAAACTCGATTGATCTTCAAATTGTATTCCACGGAAACTTCTGATTTCGTAGTACATCTCGCAATTGGTTTCTCATGTCGAAATAAGTACGCTCAAATCATTTTTTCTGCGTGTTTTTTTTAATCCCCCCCCCCCCCCATTTTTTTAACGAGACATGAAAATCGTAATAAAATTGGAAAATTTGGACACAAGTGACAAAGTGGTTTTCGAACCCGTTAACCACAAGAAAGTTCGCGTGTAGTCAGACTACGAAGTACTTACTCATACGTTTGAAAAGTTTTGTATATGGAAAAACACATGCAAATAAAAAAAATTGAAATGTTCTCAATTGTACATAAAATACACCACCAGCTCAGTCATTTCCAGCCGAGGACTGCAGTTTCGTGCTTATTAGCACTCATCAGCCCGGCATAAGAAAGTGACTGAGCTGGAGGTGGAAAAACCTCTTAAGGAATTATAATTCTACACTGCTCAAAACAATTGAAGGATATTGAGGTTTTGGGTTGGTCCTGCACCTAGAGAACTTTTTGGATGATTAATACATTATCGACAGACGTAGTAAACTACGCGAGACAAAAATTACATATGTTTGGCATACAAATGTACTTTTTATTTAACTTTTGGGTACAAAAGGGAAAAAACGCACTTTGTGCATACGAGAAAAACAAATAAAATAAGAGGTTTCCTTAAAAGAAAATGATTTTTAGTTATGGTTATGGTAACCCCAGGTCGCCAGCAATGTAAAACACCTCTAAAGCACGGAATCAATGAGTCGATTAATGAGGGGTTGGAGTATTGTGCCCCACTCCAACTGAAGAGCTCTTTACAGTTCTTGGAGAGTTTCTTGAGGTGGTAAGCGTCCAGAAAATCGTTGCCTAGAATGTCCTAATCATGCTCTGTTGAGTTCATATCCGGACAACACGTTGGTCATTCCATTCGTATGATTCCTTCTTCGAAAGGAAATCATTTACCAAGTCAGAACGATGTGTTCTGCAATTGTCGTCCAATAACATGAAGTCATCTCCAATTTCTGCAGAGTAAGGGACTACAATAGGTCTGAGGATCTCATCCGTATTTCGAAGACAGGGGGGAGGGGGTCAGAGTTCCATTTGGAATGACATGCAGATCGGTGCGCCCATCAATGGAGATGCCAGCATGTACCGTCGAACTACCACCACTAAATCTGACACGAACGCTGGATTTTTTTTTCTAGTGTCACGTTCTCACCAGATGAAAATTCGCCATTTACAAGATGAAGAGAAGGATAAAACTCGTCAGAAAAAAGAATATTGCTCCATTCCTTCTTCTCTAATTCACATGCTCTGTTGTCCACTCCCTGTGAGCGCGATGGTGCCTTGCATTTAATGTGACACACACCATTGGTCATCGAGCATACAGGCCTATAGCATGAAGGCGATTTCGGACACATTGTGTCGAAACTGTGGTGCCAGTACCTGATCGAAGGTGTCGTTGTAGTGTAGTGGCATTCGTGCTTCGATGCCTCCGAACGGTTAAAGTTATGTAACAGTCTTCATTGGGTGTTTTTGTCCATCTGCGACCTTGTCCTGATCTTCGTCCAGCGTTTCCAGTCTCTGAAAAATATTCCAGATCCTAGATATCACACTTTGCGAAACTAAAACAGTTTCTGCTGCCTCGACTTGTGTTTGGCCCCCGCCAGCCTGCCAAGAACTCTATTATCCGTTTTTCAGCAGTTGAGACTTGGCCACGCCCCCAACACGTGGTGTCAGAAGATTCTATATGCGTCTTTTGGGGATAAGGCTTCAGACCAACACTGAGAAAGGTTGCCAGTTCGCCATCGTTATCGCAATGGAAGAAGACGAGTGTTCTATAATTTTCTAAGAAATCACCTCTCACCTTCTCTCTCGAAGAAAAGGTGTGTTACATTTGTTAAGATTTGCAGTGTATTTCTATACGTTTCGGTTAATTTATCATTGATTTTGCAAAGGAAATCCTAAACTTTCTGTTTTTCACACTAACTAAACATTTTCTGCAAACACGGTGAACAGTTACAGGTGAAATTGGAACGAAAATGTTTCATTCTATTATGCTGAAACTTTCACAGAACTCAAACGTGGGTTTTAACGCATTTTCTAATTATAAATCTCTAATCGCATTTTGTTAACTTTGCTGGTCAACCATTTCTCACCTTATCTTTGGATCCAATTTTCTTCTTTAAAGCGTTTTTTTAAGTATTACATAGTAGTATGGGGCAAATGAACTACTTTTGCAATATTTCGAACTGTTTTACTTCGCATATAATGAAGAACTAATACATTTTCGAATTGCGTTTGTTGTTACTTTGCGAATTCGACCCATTTTGAAAATAATACGTAGAATTTGCGAAGTAAACAAGCAAAAATTAATACCAAACAATCTTTTAACCACTGCATTGAAAAAATAATAAAAAAAAGGAAAACGACAGACGACAACTTTAATTTCGAATTTTTCTGAAAATATTTCAATGTCACCTCGTTTTTGGCCCATTGCAAACAGTCAATATTTTGTAAAAAATGTTGGGTTGATGTAATATAGAAACAGTATGAAAAAGTATTGAACTACAATTTCAATTTCTAGGCACTTCATTTTTAACCACACACATTTAAAGCGTACGAACAATTTTGGAAGCCACAGTAGGTAAATTGCACTCTGTGTGACACATTTCAATACTTTTGTACTATTTTTTTTTCAATATAACTTTTATTCTTCAGAAATGAAAAAAGGAACAAAACAAAAGTTAAAGCTTTTCACATGCCAATATGGTTATCTACAGAATAATTGAATAAGTGCCTGAAACAACGTTTTACGTTACTGTTTTGACCTATTTATTTTTTGTAAATACGAAAAAATGTATATGCTTTTTTTTTTTAAAGTTTTTGCGATTACTCTAAAAGTAATTCAGTTCTTCCAGTACTTTTACGGAACAGCGTTACGTGTGGGAATCATAAAATAGGCAAACATTTGTTGCCCGTATTCTAATATCTAATACAGCTCTGAACAAGGACGGATATAAGGGAGGGGCGATGGGGGCGATCGCCCCTTTCTTGAGTCGAGATGCAGAACTCGTCCACGGCATATTTTTGATACTGAAGTTGAAAATTGTTTTAGCCTATCTTCAATAGTTTTACGAAGCTATTGCTGTCTGGAAAATGAAATTGTTGCACATATCTTAATACTTTAAAGATAGGGATCCGAACTTTATATAGGAAGTATTTCAAAGTTCCAAAAACTCAATTTTAGACGATTTTAGTAATATTAAATAGGGTTATAGGGTTCAAGGTCTCTTCTCAGGAAAGTTTCGGAAATTGAAGTCCCCTCCCCCCCCAAAAAAGAGAAACTATTATGGTACACTTTTAATGGCGTTAAGGTAAGGGATGTGATTTGGTACACTCCTCTGCAATTTTGTAGAAAAAGAGTCCCCCCCCTCCCAAAATAACTGAAATGAGACGATCTTTCATGGTGTTTGGAAGGGGGGTGGGAGCGGAGTTTTGCGAATTTATAAAAAAGGAAAAAGTGTGAAATCAATCGTCCCCTCCTTGAATAGTCTCTGGATCCGTCCTTGACTCTGAATGTAAAAGGCGTAATTTTTAGCAAGAAACGTTGCTATAGTCAACCTATTCAGTTTTTCAACGTATCGCACATTGCCCCCCCCCCCTCCGCACCATTTAGGTGAGCTAACTTTGCGATTTTTGTGTCGAGAAAGAGTATTAAATTTAGAATTTAAATCAGTAGCCGGTGCGGTTTTCCAAATTTTGAATTGTGTCACTTTCCTTGCCGGGGTGCAATATGATTCTTTGTTAAAAACATACATGATCTTAGAAAAATTGTGACTAGCGCTATCCAGGGGGGGGGGAGCCGGTCTTTTCCCTTAAAACAATTGTTAGTGCGATTTTGTGGACTTAGAGCAAATCTAAGGAGCTGTTCACAAGTGATGTTACGCTTGAAAGGGGTAGAGAGGGAGGGTTCGGGGTTCATGAATTTCTGATAGTTAGTCTCAAGGGGGAAGGAGGGGATTACAGGAAATGTGACTTCACACATTTTGGTTCAAATAAAAGCGTTCGTTATAGCAATATGTTCATCGAACATTGCGTGAGATGTGACGAGGGGAGAGGGTAAGGTGAAGTGTATTATCCTTTATGGACAATCCGTGTGGACGTTGAGCTACTGTTGTACTGAAGTGTTATAACTAACTTCGTTTCTGCCCCCCCCCTATAGAAACGAAGTTAATTAGCCTCCCCCCCCCCCCCCGCGCTGGCAAATACTTGCCCTGGGGGTACTCCTCATCTCTTAAGACGGCCCTACCGATGAACCTAAAATTTTAAAACAGTAGTCCAACCTAAGTCACTTTTTATAAAGCACCGAAAATTATTACATATTTCTAAATATTAACATTCATGCAATACATAGAGAAATAATTTTGATTTTAATAGTCAATTGCATTAATATATTTCAGATTGATTTTCTTTTTCTCATTTACTTTTATTTCTCACATGTAAAGCCTTTCGGGAACAACTGGTCAGTCCCCGCCTTTGGTTCAACCAGGTTTTTTTTTTTTTTGGGGGGGGGGCGCAACTTTTGTTCGAATAATGTTTTCAGCATTTTTTAAAAATAACTGCTACTGTAGATTTACTGATTGTATATCCACTCTATATGATCTGAAATTCTGTACAATCCATACAGAAGCATCAAACACCCAGCCCCTGAGAGCTTCTGAGTCATCTCCCCCCCCCCCTCAGGAAAAGAGAGAGGGAAATGGAGAGAGATATACTAAGTCTTCAAAAAGAACGCAACCCTTAAGCATTTCAATGCCACAGTCTGTGTGACAATGAAATTTTTCTGCCCGCCCCCCCCTCCCCTTTTTTTTATCAGCGCACTTGCAATTTCGAATATAGGAGGTAAGTGTTTAAAAGGATATTGTTCAAAATTCAGAAAGCCTATCCTTAATAGAAATGTTTCATTTGGAAAACAAAATACCTTTTTTTTTTTTTGTAAATACAATATTTATAGTTCTGAAATTTTCAGTTTAAAAGGTAAATATTCCCCGTAGACAACAATTACGCGAAGCTAGAAACGAAAGGAAAGAACGCAAAGACATTTTCGCAAATTTAAATGCCCGCCAAAGTTAGGGTTGTCTCAATTGCAAGCGGTAGCGATCACCCCCGCGCTAAAATTAGCTCTGCTTTCGAGAAGGCGTGCCGAAGTGTCTTCTCCTCATGAATGCACAATAGAAGCTTTAGATTACGTCAAATAACAACGCGCTTACTGAATGTCAATCATTATTTTCTACTTTGTCTTTCATTAAGTTCACAGAGCAAAATCTCATTCGCTGCCGCTAAAACGTCGTCTTCGACGTCAAACTCAAAATTTGTGTACTGCGATGTTTGAAATTGAGAAAAATTTGTATTTGTGACTTCCTTCTTCAATTCTATGCAAAAAAGAAAATTGTTAATACCTTTTTTTGTACCAGACTTAAAATATCCTTTAATTTTTTTGAGCAGTGTATATTAGCTTGATTTCCTTAACAGGTTTTTCCATCTCCAGCTCAGTCACTTTCCTATGCCGGGCTGATGAGTGCTGATAAGTACAAAACTACAGTCCTCGGCTGGAAATGACTGAGCTGGCGGTGTATTTCATGTATTAATGCTTCAGCCCTGGCTAATGGTCGGTAATATACTGAATATGTTCTCATATGTATTTAAAAATTAGATTGTCCAAAGTTTGGCGGGATTCAAAGTAGCTTCCGTCTCTTAAATTTGCTTAGTGAAGCAATGTCTCGTTATATCGTTAAGTTTTAAGTCATTTTGTACGTGGAGCTTTTTTTTATGCGGTCCCTGTCCACTGCATAAAAGGAAAAAAAATTTAATTGTGTTGCGAAAACTATTTTTTTATAGTCATTTTTGAAACTTTGGGCGATTTCCTATCACAAAAGCAGGTTTGTGTGTGCGTGAAAAGCAAAATTATAAAACAAGTTGTTTTTTTTTTTTTTTTTTTTTTTTTTTTTTTTTTTGTTAACGGTAAAGTATCGAGAAAAAGAAAAATGAAACGCTGCTACAGATGACGTAAATGAGGTTACACTTCCTATAAGAGTGAAAGTTCGACTCAGTCACTAAAGTTAATTCCAAAGTGACGCCCCGTAGCACGAAATAATGCTCTTTACAAGTTTAAGAGATAAGGATAGTTATTATTAATTTCAGAAGGAATGTTATTTTGTATAAATTTTAGATTAAAATCTATTTTACATACATTTTAGAAAGAATGGTGTTCGACACCAGTCCAAAAGATAATGCTTTTTCACATTAATTTTAGAAATAACACCTTTTTACTTTGATTATTAATTGGTAATGCTATTTTAGAGACAATGCTGTTTTTACATTGTCTTGTCTCATAAAGAAACTCTTTATAATGATTCATTGATTTATAAATCATCACTAAAGACACACTATCTTTGTAGAAACTTTTAATTTACTCAGTTACATCCTTTTCTTAAAAAGATGCATTGAGCTAAGATTTTTTTTTCATTCTACTATTTACAGTGAATGAATTCTAAAGTTGTTATCAATTGACTAAGATATTTGCAGTCAGTAGGAAGTTTTTTTTTTTTTTTTTTTTAAAGTTTAAATACATCGTTCCTCGATGTTAATCATAGAAGAACATAAGGTGTATTTTATTCAAGGAATCATGGCGTTTCTAGTATAATATTCAAAAGTTAAAAATTCATGGAAAACCTAGAAATTCTACTAGTCAATACAGTTATTCAGGAATTCTTGATAGCTATCGAAATGTATTATGCTTACATAAATGAATGGACTAAAAAAAAAAAAAAATCATTTATTAAATTGAGATTCCAAATCGACGTCATTTTCAGTTTATTGGTTGATTTGCAATACCTAAAAAGTAAACCTTAAAACTAAATGTATCTTGAAGTGTTGTTAATGCGTGGAAAAGTATTACATCCATTATCCATCTGCTCTAAGATTTTTTTTTGAACAAAATGTCAATAACTAGCAATTCAAGACATACATTGTAGATGAAATGGTAAAAAACCCGTAAAAAATAGTAAAATAAATCTATAACCACAACAATTTTTTACCATACGAGATCAAGTTTTAGGTAAACATTTTGGCTACGAATTTACGAATTTACTTCGCAACTTTTACGGTTTGCGCAATCACCACAGCTGATTGTTTCAGACCGCAAAAATTACGGGACTATTTTTCAGTAAAACCGTGAATTCAACGGATTTATAGTCGAAATAGCTATATGCGAATTCTAAATCTTATCATTGGTGTCTAATTCTAGTCCAATTCTGTCTTTAGTCATTCAGTTCAAGTAACCACTTTAGAATGAAATTATACTAATGGATTTAAGCACCTATAAGCGAAGGAATGTAAGTTTCAAATTTAAAATTATAAACAGAAATAGTACAAAGGGTACGGAAACCTCTCATCACTTTGGGGGCGAGAAATCGTACTAGTAGCCATAGTACACTCTTAAAATTGCGGGTTAGTACCTGTTGTAGCAGCTGCGGCAACCCCATATGGGTGCAATTTGGCTCTCTATGGCACACTTACAGGTGCCATTCGGTTCCAGTGGCACTCTTTGTCACCTCTAAGTGTTCCATTTGGCTCCCTCTGGCATCCTTAAGAGAACCATAGGGAGTCAAATTTCACCCCTGGTGCTACAACATTTCATACGAAAGGTGCAATCCTGCAATTTTAACAGTGTAGGTGCTGCTTTACACCATGATTTGGAAAAACATTTCAACCAAGCCAACCTGTACCTGAGGTTTAAACTTAACACTTTTACTTCTCACTGCCTCAAATGAAATTTTCTTTTGTCATTAATTGCACTTCCTGAAAATTGTTTCTTTAGAGTAGTTGTATCCAATGAACTGTAATGTAAACGAACGTCACATATTTCATATTCGACAACAGAGACCTTTCTGAAACGAAGATTCGGAGATTACCAACTCAGGGTTTAGAGAACTTAGAAGTTCTGAGGATTAAAGACACAACAGCCATGCGGGAGTTTCCCTCTGTCCTGCATTTCCCGGAAATGAAAGAAGCGCTGCTCACATATCCATACCATTGCTGTGCTTTCAAGTATCCAGTGACCCACGATCCCATAGAGTTCAGCAGACTGCAGTCGTTGCGCAAAGACGTCCACAGAAGATACTGTTCTTCCACTACTTCAGAGGCGACTCCTCCGGACATGACCACCCCCTGGCGCAGACGGAGATTCGTGTCGACATTTTCTAGAAGCGATTATAATGGAGAAGATGGTAAGCAAACATTGAAACATATACTTATTTTATTGATTTTTATCAAGTTAAACTTTGACTGGTATTGACGTGATATACGGGTGAATATATGGTAAATGAATTTTTTGCATCCCATAGAAAAATTTTTATTCATTATTTCACTAGTTGCAGTTATTTTTGTGCTTCTATAAAGATGAAGGCCAGAAGATGTTTATACGTTTTTGAGTTTTGTAGGCATCAGGGGAAAATGTGCTGATTGGGGGTGACACTATTTGCACAAAAACTGCCAGAGGAGTGACAAAATGACATACCGACTGGTGTTGCTTTTTTTCGGCGTTTCGCCGACTGTTCCCTTCCTCCTTTTCCCTGCTTTCCTCCTTGCTCTTTTATTTTTCAGATCGCCACTTCATGTCGACTCATCGTACTCATCCTTCGCACAGAGTAAAAGGGTTTATTACTCTGGCTCAATCTATTTACGCTCTGTATCTGTATCTGTACAAAATCACAAAATAACCTATAAAACACATCACGCGTTCATTTTTACCAGAACTTAAACGTAATCCGTGCTGTTTACACACAATAAACATTGCATTGTACAAACGTATACGGTAAGCGCTCTAGTAGTCGGCCACAAGGACATAAAACTGCTTATAAAAGGAATATGTATTACTCAAAATCGTATATGATGCATTCCCACATTCCTTTACTTATTCCCAATTATCATGCAATAACAGTGAAGTTGTAATTACCTTTCATTAAGTAGTAATGAGTCATTTTATTTTAAATTCTGTGCCCATCATCCTAGTTTGCAATTCTGCTTTTTTTTTTTTTTGTTAAGAAGACACATACTCTTAAAATTTAAAGTACCCTTCTTTTTTTCGTTCTACTGTAAATTTGCTTTTACTTATATTTTAATGGATTATATAAAATAACGTTTTAATTAAAAAATAAACTCCTTCTTAGACTCAATTATTTTTAGAGGGGAGGCCGACCACTGAGTACTGAATTCTTATGCATTTGCAATAGTTGGCATGGCAGATTGACCACTGGTTCTATACTGTTTGGTTGATATACCCAGTAGTCGACTACGTACTTAATATGGATTTTCTGAAATTCATCAAAAAGTAATTAAAATAAAGTATTGACACAGTGGCAATTTAGCTATTATGAGTAAAAATTCCCTTTCTAACGTTATAAGAAAATGTTTAAATGTTTTGCCTTTTTTTTTTTTTTTTTTTTGACAAATAGAGTCTTTTCATTATTTCGCTGCTTCTAATGTCGATTTTAGTGAATAATTCTCAAAAACAGGGTTGAAAACAGGTTGTAAATTCAGTCCGTCGTTGCGTTTATAATATAAGTTCCAATATTCAACTTGTCATTACCAAATGGTAATTTATCGTTTTTTTTAAACACATTTTTAATCAAATCATGATGCGTTGATGAAAGCGATAAAACAAATGATCTGATTTTGCAATTAGTAGTTAATCGGCAATGAATAAGCGTTCCCGTTGTATGGAATTAAGATGTAATAATTCAATAGTTAGGTAAGCTCAAATGGTTTTAATGAGTGTTAAACCTGTGATTACAGTACCCTTCAACAGTGCAGTATTGCTAGTAACAAAGCCAACAAAATGCTTGGGTTCATCAATAGATCTATTTCAAACAAATCTAAGAAAGTTCTTCTGCCTTTATATAGGAGTTTAGTAAGACCTCATTTGGAGTATGCTGTTCAGTTTTGGTCGCCTTATCTGAAGAAAGATATTTTTGTATTGGAAAGGGTTCAAAGAAGGGTAACTAAATTAGTAAGGGGACTCTCAGATTTAGATTATGATACCAGACTTAATAGGCTTAACATGTATAGCCTGGAGCAAAGGAGAGTCAGAGGAGACATGATTCAGTTATTTAAATTTATCAAAATGAAAGATGTAAACGGATTAAATTTTTGCGGGGAAAGCAGGACAAGGGGTCATTGTTTTAAGCTATTTAAATCTCAGGCTAACTTGGAAATCAGGAAAAACTACTACTTTAGCAGGGTCGTGGGCACTTGGAATAGCTTACCGGAAGAGGCGGTAATGAGCAAGGGAGTGGATAGCTTTAAGAGGGCCATTGATCTTCATTGGGGACTAATTAATTGACTAGGACCAGCCTAGCTGGGCCCAGTGCCTGTTGCTGGTCGTCACATTTGTATTTGTATTTGTATTATTCTTTCTACTGCTCATTTTGCTAAACTACTTGCTTCACCAAAAGTTCAAGAAACCTGCATTCTATTCCGATAAATTATTCCAAATGTTAGTATCACTTCTTATTACTGTTTCTAACCAAATATTTAATTCATTGGGTTATCTTCACAACTTGTGAAGTCTTTATCTTAGCATGCACAGTTAAAACATTTTGCACCAGGGGCGCGGTGGGGACGGGGAGGGATCTACGTTCACATGCTTTCAAAATTCCTTTCCCAAAAAACCAGGGTCTTTTCTGTTCTTTGATCTCTATTTTCACAAAAAATTTTTGCATGTGATGCATATCCAAACTATATAAGCATAGATGTTACGAAGACATCAAGAATGCAGAATCTTTCGTAGTTATTGAAATAATTAATTTTGTAAGTACAATGCTGTGCTGTAAGAGTTTCGCATTAAATTTTGTTTAAATTTATTCACTCATACCCTATAAGAGTAATGAAAACGAAACGGCCGACTACTGGGTTCATACATGGCCGAGAACTGGATTTCTGTGGCCGACTACTGCAGCATTTTCCCGTGTTAACAATGGGTTAGTTTTCAAAATAAAAATGTTTTTATTTCTGAAACAATTTAGTGAATCATTATCAGAAAGGTATAGCCTAAAGCCTTAAAATGTTTTCGTTGTTGTATTAATTGCGGAAATTTATAGGTTAACAAAAAACATCAATCTTTTATAATTGAAAACTGAGCGTATGTACCTATGTATGTATGTACGTCTAAGTTTCTTCTCCCGAACGACAGTGAACTGAATATCGAACCAGGTATTGATGGATTTCTAATTTTCCCGTCTTTATCTTTGGCTATTTAACATAATCCTCCGATAATAATTAATGAAGATATCAATTAAAAACTATATACTAATTATGACACTTAGATTTCGACATAAAATCCCTATTTTTCGAAGGCTTTCCTACATTCAATTTTTTTTTCAGTGCTTCATCTCAACTTTCTGCAACAGTGCTTTTATTAAAATTTATAGCGTGACGAAAATCATTGAGACGAAAGATCTGTTGCCATTTTTTTCTCGTATATGAACAAATAAAATTTTGACTTTTGTTTTGAGGCTTTTCCTGAAATCGGAGAATTTAAAATGTTTGCTTTTTGGTTATTTTTCCGCAATCTACCGCAAAATTTTACTGACTTTTTTTTTTTTGTTTTGTTCAAGCCTGATTGTTGAACACGCGTCACTTGACATGCCTTTTATTTTCGAGGTAGACCGTTCAAAGCCAGGCGACGCAGCTAGTCGCTGTCTTAAATGGCGAACTACAGCAGCTTTTACCCTATTTAGATAAAGAGAAAATTTAAAAACATATACTTACCAGGGGAAATGCTGCAGCGACTGGCACAAGCACGTTTTGTGGCAGTGCAAAGAAAATCGATGCAATATTATTTGAGTTTTGCTCAACGCCTTTATCTTGCTTTTTAACTTTAGTCTGTACTATGCTGGTTATTCATGGTCAAGGGCATCCTTTAGCAAATTTAATGCTAAATAAAACTGCTTTAGCAGTTTTAATGCTAAATTACAGTTCTTTAATTTCACCAAGTGGGGTGACAGTATTATTATGTGACATGAAAATAAATTCTTGTATATTGAAAAATATTATGCAACGTGTTTTGATAAAATATGTTTTGATGTTTACAGTAGACCCTCGTTTTACGCGGGGTTACGTTCCACGGAAATGTCGCGTAAATCGAAACCGTGTAAATTGAGACCTAATAGCAGTGTTAAAATAGGGGTTAGGTTCCGTAGATAAAAAAAATACTTCATTCTAATTATGACTAATTGTATAATAAGTGTAATGTGTACTTATGTCGATTTTTATGCACAACATGCATAAAGAAAACATTAAATAATTTTGTGTTCTGATTATAAAGAAGAGCTGTCTATGATTATCTTTTGGCAGTCATTAAGAATTTTTCTCTGTAATTCTTTGCAGAGCATCAAGATCACTTGCGTCACATTTCCATGATAGAATCTTCCTTCACTAACAAATCAGAAAGATCATTTCTACTGTCTAGGAATGGCTCAAAATGTTCAATGTGAACGTTTTTGGTTGTGTGTCACCGAAGTCGTTTTCCGACCTCGTTGGTTTTGACCTCCTTTGTCTCTCCTAAAAACTCTTCTTCCAATGAGTTCTGAACTGTGGGAGTTTAATAACTTTACTTCTGGAAAGAGCTCTGGAACCAATCGCATTAAATGTCTCCAGGAACCCCAGCTCGGTTATTAGCACGCCAAAATGCAGTTAATTACGTGTAATCTACAATCTTTAGGAGTCTGAATTTTGAAAGAGAAAAAAATGTTATCTGTTTGCAAGCCACATCCGCATAAAATAGAAACTCATCCGCGTAAAAAATTAAGGTGTCAAATCTTAAACCGCGTATAATTGAAACTGCGTTAAATGAGGGTCTACTGTATTTAGGTGTATGATTATGGTAAAAAAAAAAAAAAAAAAAAAAAATTGTGCTAGGTTATTTTAACAAGACCTTTGAACGTGTTTGTATAAAAAGTAGAAAAAACGCAAGCGAGGAGAGTATACATTAATAACTTTTTTCAGCAATTAATGCTAAAATGAAAGTAACCTGGAATTCTCTGTATAAACCAAATAAAAGATAGTATGCTTTATTGATTAAGCATGCGATAACAATAATAGAATTAGTTTTACTCCTAAATTTTCTATGCGTCATTGGAATTCATGCGCATATTCTCACATACATAACATATGCATCGCGTTACTTTGACAGAAGCAACACATGAAATTAAAAATTCCCACTTGTTGAGAAAAATCATGATATTCAATCTTGGAAATCGAATCCTTACAGTTAATTTGAAAATTTTTGGCTCTTATTACAAAAGCTTCCGACACCGAAAACCAACTATGAACTTTCTTTCCACAAAATCTGATGTTTAGTCCTATTTAGGAGCGCTCGAAAGAATATTTTAATCATGACTGAACTGAAAAGAATTTTTCTTGAACATTTCAAAAAGCTCGGAGGATACCCAAAATCAGTTCTTAAGTAATGTATCCGAAGATAAAGTAACATAACTTCCCAGACTCATGAGCAACAAGCAAGATATATTGAACAAAGTAAATCAAGCAATGTAATAGATAAAACGTAATTGCAGTTCAATGGGGGTATGGGGGTATAGTGCTGTATTCAGGCTACTGTTGATATAAAATGCTACCTCTGCGTCTCTTAATTTTGTACGTAGGTGTAAATTTTAATTCCACTTGTAAAATATTGAGATACAGTCGACTCCCGCTACAACGCGATCCGACTTACGCGAAATGGCTATAACACGATTTTTTCCCCCGGTAAAGAATTTTATTCCTAACGCGAATTCTTCACCCGCAACATGAAAATTTTCCGAAGAGAATCGCGGTTTTTTTGGACCGTCATCCCTTTGGCATTGCTGAGGGCGGAAGTTCCCACACCGCACTAGTCTAAACATCGCTTATACAAATAACTACTCCTCATTTTCCATTTATTTTTTTCATTCCATATGGGAAGTTGATGAAATATAATGACACCTAAGAGCGCTGTTTCATTTAAAGTTTGTGAAGATAGAAGGAAAAAGAGAAAGTTTCAATAACTATAGTGCATGTTTTTCTTACTACATAATGTACGTACCGTAGTAGTTTATTTTACGTCTTCCTTTCCCATTGATCATTGATTTTGTGCATCGTAGCAGTTTTTTTATGTTAAATAAAACGGTTTTCTAAAAAAAGTAGAATAAATAAATTTTTTATTTAAGAAACAGTAATGTATAGTTAAGAAATGATTTTTAACAGTTTGAGGTGGTGTTTACAAGTGTCTATAATCGTAGGGGTATGTTTATAAAAGGTTTTACACACATCCTTTTCCACAACGCGAAATTTCAACTTACGCGAAGGGTCTTGGAACGCATCCCTCGCTTAAGTCGAGACTCGACCGTACTGTAAAGAACCCACTTCTCTGGGACTATTACTGAAAGCAATGTGTCAAGAAAGTACCAATTTCAAACAACAAAGAGTCTATTACGTTGGAAATATGCAAATTATGTTACGTAGCGCTTGAATTCATGGATTAATAGAAACAAATATGGTAATAGAAGCTTCGTTATAACTAAATTTTGGAATGATTATTTGCCAGAAATATATTAGTTACTTTAAAAGAGAAAGAAGGGCATTTTTTAAAAATAGAGGCAGGAATTGTTTAATACCCCAAGTTTAAGAGTTATTTTACATTATGCAATTAGTCAATAACATCGGACCTTTCTAATCCGAAAATATTTTAGTCATTTCTCCAGTTGCTGAGAGAAAAGGTATTACTGAACTTGTTTCTAAAGCATTTTCAGACATTTTTCGCGATAAAGAGGTAAATTAAATAGATTATTGATCTACATACAAAAGGTTTAAATACATGAAACTTATATCCTAGAAGGGGGTTTGATAAAATTCCAAATAGGGTCAATTTCAGTTTTTTTAGAAATTATTTCGGTAATCAAATGCGTTTAAACCTTTTCAATTTAGCATCTAATTAACGTTTTGAAAGTAAGGAATGACTACCTTTGCCGATTTTGTTTACGTATTGCTTTACTTGCAACCAAGTAAAACTGAAGTAAAGTTTTATTCATTTGTTGCTTTTTTTTTTTTTTAATTGCATCATAGGAAAAACGAGTATCTCAAAAACTTTTAGTTTAATCCTCGCACTTTGCACAAACATAAAAAGCAAAAGATTCAATACTAGATTCTACTAAGAATAATCAAAAACTCCTTTATAAATTTTATCCTCTCTTCAAATCTAAGCGAAAAAAATTGTACATTAAGCCTTAATGTATAATATTGAAAAAAAAAAATCTGAATTATAATTTATACAACGCTAAGACACAATTTGTAAGTATGAATTAACAATAATTCACGTATAACGCTATTATATGTGAACTAATAAAATATAAGCAAATGTATCTACTTTTCCTTTAGAAACAGAAATAAAATTATCCTTTTACATTAGTATAGTATTGCACACAATATATCCCTTCCCAGTTTCAGAGATCTTCTACATAAAGCGTCTGTTTGTTTGAACGCGCAAAACTCGAGAACTACCCGGCCTAAGGCCCCTATATATACGAGCCGACGCATCAGCTTAAGATTAGCCATTTTGGATCGGAGCGCGTGTTAGCGTGGTTGTCCTTCTGGCAAGTTATCGCGTTTGGTGATTGCACACCGTGAACAATTATTAGCGGCACGTGAATTGTTTATTAAATAAAAAATTATTTTCGGCAAATTTGGCGAAATCCGAAATTTTGCTGTGGTAACCCTAACAATGCAACAATGAAAAATCCAATCCAAAATGGCTAAACTTAAACTGTCGGCTTAACTATATAGCGGCTCTAACCCGGCCGATTTTGCTGAAATTTTCACAGCAGCTTTCTTTTAGCACCGGAAAGGTTTTCAGACCAGTTCGAAAAAACTCGACGAGTAGTTCTTTTTTTTTTTTTTAATTCCAATTTAGACCCATTTTTCACATACATTCCCGAATATAAGGGTGAAAAACTACTTGCACATATTAATGTTACATCTCGCTGGAAAGGGCAGAAATTTCCGCGTTCTACGCAATCTGTTTCAATGCTCTAACTTCATTACGGCGAGAGTTATTTGCGTTTTTAGCTCGAATTTTTTAGGCTTAGCTGAAATTTAGGTATTACATTCTTCATTAAATAAATCAATAAAAAGTGAAGGCATTGTCCCACAGTTTTGTTTTTGACACCATTGGAAAAAGCGACATTTTTTACTTCAGATATAACTTGACTTTTGGTCGAAAAAGTAAGCTTCTAACATCAAAGGAAAAACGGTACTAGACCTTTTGAATCAAGTTCGAAAAATCGCATTTCCATTCAAGTTATTAACCATTTAATTTTCGCGTTTCCATGATTACGCTTTTTAAATCCATTGTATTTTTCACACTTTAATTTCTTAAACTTATTTTATTTCATGTTCCCATGGTTGCCCTTTTTAAATCCATCTTTTCCATTTTAATTTTTTAAAAGTATTTTAACACTGTCATCATTGTTTGGAAGGGAAATTTTGCATGATGTTTTTTTTTTTCTTTTATTTAAGCTTGATTGTTGAGCATAAGTCACTTGATACAATTTTTATTTTTATGGTAAACCGAGCAAAACCGGCCAACTAGGAAGCTAGTCCCAAAATATAATGAGAGCAGGAACTTAATCCCCTCAGAAAGGTGAATCCTAAAAAACGCTTTCTTTGTAGGAAAATAAAGCACGTGTTCACGTTTTTTGCAAAATAAAGATGTATATTTTTTAAAACTAGAATGCTTCTAAAAATAGATTAGACTTTACGGAAGATAGAGACTTGCTTGGGACTATTAGGGTATTCCAAAAAAAAGTCAATTTTTCAAGTCGCAAACCTTGTGATATTTTTCCTTTTTAGGATGTGGAACGAAGGCATAAAAGATGATTAGAAACATGGTTTCGTTTGCCAATGGGGTTGTTTCTTCAGTCAAAAGTAGTACTTTTAGTCACTGAAATTGATAGAATAAGCAAAGAAAAAAAGAACATTGACCCAGAAAATACTTTCGTTTTCCCAACAGTTATTTTTTAATTGATTTTTTAAAATATCCGATTTTTTTCAAATAAGACGTGATCTTGATGACGTAACAAATGATGCTCTTTGGCGCATCTTTGTACTGCGTTTTCACGTTACGATAATCAAGAAGCGAATTAAAATGGGGTGGTTTCCTTCAGTCAAAAATGAGTCATTCCACGTCAACTGACCTAATTTTTCAAATCGTCCCCACTCGACCATCTCCGATTTGGATGAAATTTTATAGAAGCGTAGAGATGTCTTTGAAACTAACCTATGCAAATTGTCAGTTTCCTAGATCGAAATCCTGAGGATCTAGGATCTTCGAAAAATGTGACCCAAGATGGCGGATTAGCTTTTTGTGCCAAATTGCCATGTTTATACCAAGTTTACAGGAAATTTTATTACACTGGAAGGCTGAAATGTTAGGCGCTTAAAGTATGTTTGACCATTAGTATATTCAAGTACTTTTGTGAATTTGAGCTCGTTAGATTTTGTGTAGCATGCGCGTGAACTTGTGAAAAAGCGCGATGGGAATTTTTTCCCTGGATTATAGGTTGTTATAAAATCGAAACAAAAATAATTCAAAAGCTCGTACTGCGTGATTCCATTGTAAAAATGCTTTTGTTAATGGGTTACAGTTACAGAGCTTAAATATCTATTTTCTAAAACATATTGTGATTCAAAGTGGCTATCAAAACCGTTCAAGAGAAAAATAGCCTATTTTCAAAGCGCTATAGCTCAAGTTTGTCACCTCGAATCTTCTATTCGTTTATACCATTAGAAAGAACACATTTTTTCCTTTCAAAATAAGTTTTTTCTTCGATGGTGTTCTTTCGAATAAGGATAAAAAACGAGCTTGAAATTATATCTGTCTTAACGAATTGCCATGTTCAATCTCAGATTACGGGACGTTTTATAAAGCTGGAAGCCTGAAATTTTAGGAGCTTAAAGTACTTTTGTTTGTCAATACGTTCTAGTATTTTTGTGAATTTGACTTCATTAACTTTTGTGTAGTCTGTATGTAAAATCTTGACGAAACGCAGCAATTTTTTTTCTGGATTTTAGAATGTCATAAATTCTGAACAAAAATTATTCAAATGCTCGAACTTTGTAATTCTATTGTCGATATGCATGTTTTTAATGGATTGTAGTTGCAGAACGTAAATTTTGATTTTCTAAAAGATATTGGCATCCCAAGTGGCTATCAAAATAGTGAAAAATGAGCCTGAAATACTATTTGTCGTTAGCGAGAAAATCTCGTTCTACAATAAATGAAGAATGTAAATGCCGTGACAACCGACTTTAAGGATTTTGCAACTGTTATTAGTCAGAAATAGTTTTTTATTAATCATTTAAAAAGTTCTTTTTCAGATTAAATATGTTAGAATCAGAAAAGTATTTTGTTCTGGAAGCAGACTGATACACTAAACAGAACAAGATAGTTTTCTTTTTTTTATTTATACTTCATTTGCAAAGTATCTTTTTAAATGATTGATAAAAAAACTATTTCTGACTTATAACAGTTGCATAATCCCTTTAAGCCGGTTGTCACGGCATTCACCATTCTTTATGTATTGTAGAACGAGATTTTCTCGCGAACGACAAATAGTATTTCAGGCTCATTTTTTCCCGCTAGTCTGAAAGAACACCATCGGAAAGAAAATTTATTTTTATAGGAAAAAATATGTTCTTTCTCATGGTACAAACGAAAAGAAGATACAAGGTGACAAACATGAGCTACCGAGCATTAAAAACAGGCTATTCTTGATGTGAACTATTTTGATAGCCACTTGGGATGCCAATATCTTTTAGAAAATCAATATTTACGTTCTGCAAGTATAACCCATTAAAAACATGCAAAATCGACAATAGAATTACAAAGTTTGAGCATTTGAATTATTTTTGTTCAGAATTTATGACATTCTAAAATCCAGAAAGAAAGTTTCTCTGCTGCGTTTTGTCAAGACTTTTGCAAACTTGCTACATAAAAGTTAATAAACTCAAATTCACAAAAATACTAAAACGTATTGACAACCAAAAGTACTTTAAGCTCATAAAATTTCAGGCTTCCAGCATTATAAAATGTCCCGTAATCTGAGATTGAACATGGCAATTCGTTACGACAGATATAATTTCAAGCTCGTTTTTTTATCCTTATTCGAAACAACACCATTAGAGAAAAAACTTATTTTGAAAGAAAAAAATGCGTTCTTTCTAATAGTATAGACGAAAAGAAGATCAGAGGTGACAAACTTGAGCTATAGCGCTTTGAAAATAAGTTATTTTTCTCTTGAACGGTTTTGATAGCCACTTTGAATCACAATATCTATTTGAAAATAGGTATTTAAGCTCTGTAACTGTAACCCATTAAAAACAGAAATTTTTACAATGGAATCACACAGTACGAGCTTTTGAGTTATTTTTGTTCCGATTTTATAACTACATGAAATCCACTAAAAAAAATTCTCATCGCGCTTTTTCACAAGTTCACGCGCATGCTCTACACAAAATCTAACGAGCTCAAGTTCACAAAAATTCTTGAATATACTAACGGTTTAACATACTGTAAGCGCCTAAAATTTTAGTCTTCCAGTGTTATAAAATTTCTTGTAAACTTGGTGTAAACTTGGCAATTTGGCACAAAAAGCTAATCCGCCATCTGATGCAATTTGACGCATCTTTCTACTAAGTTTCCACGTTATGATAATCAACAAGCGAATTAAAATTGCGCTCTACGCTTGCTGTCAACCATATCGTTGCCAATACACGTGAATAAAGATGCGAATTAAATATTTTGCTCTGTGAATGGCAACACAAAATGGCATTTCATCATTTGTGATGTCATCGGCAAGAAATGTAAACAATGAAAACGCACCGATTTAAGTTTTTTTTTTTAAATGTTAAACTTAAACAAATTATTTAAAAAATGGTCAGATCCTATGTTTTTAAGCATGCTCTTTCAGAAAAAAATACTTTTAAAATTTTGGAAACGACCTCATTTCGTGGACTGCAAAAAGTGATATTTTGAGTCCTGACTGTCTACAGATGAAAAAACCCAATGTTCCCAAAAAAATACTGTCTCATAATTTTTTTACGTACCATTCAAGAGACACAAAAAGAAGTGAAAATGACAAGCAAAGGGCGAACAAATTTCAAATACATCAAAAATATTATTCATGAACATTTAAAGTATTATGCCTGTACGTTAAAAACATCATGCATGTGCATTTTTTTTTTTTTCCGAGGAGCAAATATTTTATTTTGAAGTATCATCGTCAGGATCACTGAATTCATCTATCCAATTTTCATGTATTGAGTCATTTTCTTTCTGAGAGTTTACACAGCTACTGTCACTAGAGCAAAATTATGTGCCTGAACAATTTTAGATCTTGAATGCGCATTTCTTCAAAAAACATTGAGTTTCCTGGCATGCACAGGAGACGAGTTTTTGAACAATATCTGGTGTAAAGGAATAGTCCTCCATTGTATTTCAATGCTGTTTGCATCTATAATCCATAAAATGGTCTAATGAACTGGAAGCGTTGATAAAATCAGTTGTCTCAACCTACAGCCCTCGGACCAAAAATGGCCCTTGAAGCTGACCCATGTGGCTCGTCGCTATGTTCAGTGCTATAAAACGAAAAATATATTCTAAAACCTTCAAAAACTACTAAATCATCTTTTTTCGGTGTTATGAATTTTGAAGCCAAGTTGTTATAAACTGATTTCTAAAATGCAGATGCAATAAAATAAGCATGTGGATGATATAAGCATGACAGCAATTTTTGTTTGTAATTGTCTTTCCTTTCCTTTGTTTTCCCATTTTATCTAGAAAAATTTGAATCATATAAAGAAATTTTATACCTGTTTGGCCCGCGAGATTTCTATTAATGTGAGTTGTGGCCCGCGAGTCAAAAAAATGTTATTCACCAATCACCACTGGATTAAATTATTCAAGCAACGGCGATGAATATTTGCTTGATAGTTAGTGCACTAACGAGGGGATATGGTAGGAGTCAGAGGCAGGGATTAGTCCTTTTTCTCTCTGCTTCGGAGCACTGGAAAAAACATTTGCGCTTTAAATTCATTTTATTTTGATTCAGCCATATTTATCTCTGATTTTTGTTAATGTTAAGTCTACGAGATTGGGGGGGGGGGGGGGGATAGACTGACCGACAGACACACATCTCAAAATCTTACTTTCGAATTGTTAACTTTTCGATATTTATTTAATTATTTCATCTATTTTTGACTTTTTTTTGTACTAAGCAATATTTTTATATATATTATCCCTAACCCAATAAACCACCTTCTATGTTTTTATGTTTTTTTTTTTCCTTTAACGAGATATTAGGCCAAAAATGAATTTTAATATCGTCTGTAATCAAAAAGCAATATTATTAAAAAAGAAAAAGATAAATCCTTGTGATATGAAATATACTTTTTAATTTTTAATTCCTCGTCTGCTAATGTTTAATTTACTAATTTTTTTAAACATCTATTCGCAAATCCAACGAACTATAGGGGACACTGCAGGAACTGTCTAATGGCGGACGAAAAAGGTAAAACAAACGCACGCCGTAGCGTAGAAAATTCTCATAAGCCTAATAAATTTTGCTCGTATGCATGATTTTTTCGCTTTATTCTTTTTAAATTAATTTTCAAAGTCTTGTAGACATTCTGGCCCACGTAAAAAGAAATGAGAATTCAAGAAGCATTACTAAATGTCAAAAAGTAATGCAAATTACGTAGTTCGCAGTTCTAAGCAGGCATTTCCATGATGTTGAATTCGATATTTATCAAATCTTGATAAAACTAAATAATAATTGTGGCCTGACAAGAATAACAATTAATGCTAGATAATTTGATTACATGACATTACGAAATATTATCAAAAGAAGATGATACTTCTTTGCTTTGCTTGGCTAGCGCTAATTGTTTTGCATTTGTAGCTGAGTTATTTTTCTCAAATTCCCGAATCAGTCAATTTAAAATTTTTCTGTTTCGAACGTTTCTAATTTCAGAGTTATGATTTAATTATGCCATGCTATGCAAATCATCAACAAAATTCTCACGGATATATGGTGGTAGTTCTCTTTTCAATTGATCTACCATTATTTCTTTTTACTTATCGAATTCTGTAATTTTTCTACCATTTTATTCCACTCATGATAAAAAATAAAAATGGTTTAACTAACATGCGGAATCTCGCCAAGGGTACTTAACTCGCACAATACTAAAACTATAACCCTAAACAAATTTGGCGAATCCTTTCAACTGAGAATACAAGCAATAAAATAAATTCTTTCTCGGTTAAACATTTTTCATTTCGTTCTACAATTATATATTCAAGAAAATATTTTGTATACTGTCCATTCCAACTAAATGCTGTTGTAAAATATGGTTAGTTAAATTAATTTAAGATTTAGAAAAAAAAAAACCCATATTCTTACAAATTCACACAAAACAATATAAGAAAAAATTACCTGGTATAACGTTATCCAAGTTTGTTAATCCAGAGTTGTCTTGTGGTTACGCCTTCACCATTTAACAATCAACTCGCTTTTTAGAAGGAGATAATGTAAACTAGCATTATTTTGAGAAGCTCGAGAATACTATTGAGGGACGAAACAATTTCTGTAACTGAAAGCAATCTAAGACACATCGAATGCGTTAATAAATACTCAGAACAAACTGCCTGTGTTTACGTCAACAGACACACGCGGAAAGCAATGTGGCAATGTTTTAGTTTTTTCGGCAGTTTTGTAAATCACCGCAAGGTAGCATATTCGAGCGCTGTAGTTGCGAATTGGCAGCTTGTAAGAGTTGTTTACGTTCTTAAGATTTTGTAGGTCAATTCTTACTTTTTGTTACAAAATTACAAACAAAAGTAAGTATTTTAAAACGTAATAATATATTTTGCAGTGAAAAATTGAATAAAACAGCAAAATTACGGTTGAAAAACGGTTTCTTAAATTTTTAGATTACAAATATTTGGTGCATTAGCGCCACCTAGAGACAACAATTTTTGTAGAAGTCCGAGAAGGCCGCGGATCATAGTCCCTATTTCAATTACTAATTAAAACTTAATGAGACAGTTTCTGCATGGGAATATTGTTTTTTTTTCTATTGAGTTCATCAATAATAATAGATTTCAACTAAGTTCTCTAAGTTCTCAGTCCCTAAGATTGGTAAACGAACTTGAACGATATTTTTGCTTAGCCCATAGACTGTTTAGGTCAAAACAATTGTACAAAAAGTTCCATATAATTTGAACAACAGCAGTGACGACTTGCGCCCGAAAGTGTAAACCGACCCTGTGTACTAGATCGAGGGTGATTTTTTTTTTTTTTTTTTGGAAGTTCGAAATTTTATGTTGATAAAACGTTGCCCCTTTATCCCCACATGTACCACAAAAATATTTATTCAAACTAAAAAATATTTAGGTGTCCATCAAGAGGCCTAAAATCTATAAATTTCTTCAGAAAATTAATTTTTTCGATTTATCTTTTGAAAAAATTACATATAGATTTCAATAAAAAATAAAGTTCAAAAATCAGTAGCGAAAACACATTTTCAAATAAACATTTGTAAATGAATAATAAAAAAAATAATGTATTTAAAATGAAAAATTGATTTTAAACTTGAAAAAATCCACATTTTTGAATACTATGTGGGAATCTTAAATATTGCAAGAGAGCGAAAATTTTTATTTTATGCTAATTATCGACTTCACTGTTTATATTTTTCAGCTTGATAACTTCTTAAAATTTTTCTTACATTAATAAAAACATAGTGAGAAAAAAAACAATTTTTTGAAGAAAATTAAATTTTAGGCCTTTAGCTGGACACCTAAATAATTCTTAATTTGGATAAACATTCTTGTGGTACATGCGGGACTATAGGGGCAACGTTTTATCAACATAAAATTTCGAACTTCCGGGAATAAATAAATAAATAAATAAATAAAAATCGATTCGATCTCAAGGGGGCACAGGTCGGCACAAGTTGTCGTTCAAATTATATAAAACTTTTTTTACAATGTGATCGTTTTTTAAAATTTTAAAAGGCATTTTTTTTCTGAAAGAGCATGCTTAAAAACATAGGATCTGACCATTTTTAAAATAATTTGTTTAAGGTTGATATTTTAAAAAAACTACTTTAATCGGTGCGCTTTCATTGTTTACGCTTCTGCCGATGACATCACCAATGATGAAATGCCATTCACTGTTGCCATTCACACAGCAAAATATTTAATTCGCTTCTTGATTATCATAACGTGGAAATGCGGTAGAAAGATGCGCCAAATTGCATCATTTGTGACGTCAGCAAGACCACGCCTTCTTTGAAAATTCGGACTTTAAAAAAATTAACTAAAAAGTAACTGTTGGGAAAATGAAAGTATTTTTGGGTCCATGTTATTTTATTTTTATATTTTATTTTTTTATTTTATTTTATTTTATGAATTTTTTTTTTTTTTTTTTTTTTTTGCTTATTTTATCAATTTTAGTTATCAAAAGTAGTATTTTTGACTGAAGGAACCAACTCTATTGTTTTGACTTAAAAAGAAACATATAAGAGGGTGTGCGACTTGAAAAACAGACTTTCGTTTTTATTTTTATGGGACAACCAAGTGGGTATGCTTTTTAAAGTCGAGTTTGACTTAGTGACGATTTGTTCTACTACTGCATATGTGCTGATGCTATTTATATCCAGGACTCCCAATAGATTTTTTTCGCAAATCATAATATTGGGCTCATAAAATTCCCAAGACAAGAAAAACAAAAATCACGTGACCATTCCTAAAATCCACTCCCTTCACTTTTTTATTTCTTTTGTAAATGTTACTTGTAGTTAGTTGGTCGTCATGATAATAATGTCTCGTGTCCTGATACAATTATACAGGTTGTACAAGCAGTCTAGTCTGATAGGCAGGAAATACTTACCACATAAAGAGAGAAATACTGCCGTGGGAAGGTAAACGGGATGACATACACCTGGAGGAATTAATTTTTGAGGTACTTGAAGAAAGGAGTTTTTATTCTATATTAAACAAGAGGGGAAAATGTTGGAATTTTGCAGATTTATTTTATTTTATTTTGTTTTATTTGTTATTATTTTTTTTAATGCTTTAGTTTTCGCGCAAACCGAATAAGCAAGCTTGTACAGTCAATCTAAAATAATTGACAAAAATGCGAAAAAATGAAAAATTTGCAGATACTGCTCTTTATCTTCCCACTGCAGAATAACATCTAGGGTTCGACCGGCAAAGATTTTCTTTTATATATATATTTGTTTCTTCCAATGAGCAAGATATTTGATCTTGAGCCTTAGGCTAGCTTCATTTGGCCCACTTGTCTTATCCTCATATATTTATAATAGCGATTTCACTGATCCCGTGACGCTCCTGACGTCACCAACAATGAAACTCGCACTACGGCATGATTAATTTGTTAATATTTTTTGGTAATGTTTCACATGCAGGGAAATGCTTGATTTTGACAAGGCTGAACTGGATCCTTTGACTGCTTCACTGTTAAGACTGTCATTTTAGGAGACTGAAGAAACGAAAAAGTGGTCAAAACTTACGCTACCTACTAGAATTGGGGGTTCTACACTGGGGTGTAGTTACTGGGTGCAGTACACTGGAGTGTACTACACTGGAGTTTGGGTTAAAATTTCAACCATCAAAATAGCACCAAACAGGCAATGACTTTGTTCAAATGCAGAAGAAATTTTAACCCGTCACACCTTGACGTGCTATTTTCTAATATAATAATAACAGATAATATTTTTCGTCGCATATTTCAATGTAAATCACGAAACCGACTAAAAGTGGAGTTGTTATCTTTCTACACCAAAGACTTCAATTCTGTTGAACGAACATGTGAAAAAGAGTCTCTTAAAGAGTAATGTTTTGCACATTGTCTTCAACCTTGAAAGCAAGCAGGTAAACCAGAGAAACAAACTAAATCCAAACAAATAATTTCTCAGCTGAGTTTCAAAAATAATTTCGCATTGAAAGCTGAATGCTATAAACGAAAATCGCAATATCATTGCACGTAGAAATTCGAATTCAAACACGCTCTGTTTATTATCCATTTATTCCTCCAATTTTATAGCATTTTTCATCCACATTCTTTTGCTCTTTCAGTGTTTACCCTTTTATGTCATATTTATTTAACTTGCGGCACTTAACCCACATTTTCTGAGTCCGAAGACATCTACATTCTACACTGCTGTTGTTTTTCGCGTTTTTATTTTCGGTTCCTTTTTAGCAGAACACTCAATATTTCTTCAATTTTCGTGTATGTATATATATATGTATGTATGTACATATATATATATGTATATAACCAGAGCGAGGACAAATATTTGCCCTTCCTATCTGGGAGTCCAGGGGATTATGGGAGAAGAGGGACACATGATGATGATTATGATGAATGAATGAATGAAGGTAGCACAGTGGTTAAAGCGTTTGGCTTCCAAGCAGATCAAGGGTTCGAAATCCATGGGAGTAAACGTTTCCATTTGGACGATGTAGTGAAGGAAGCCGTGCAGAACTTCCTTATATATAGAATGTTGCAAAACTAATGGGCCATACTAAAAGGGGTGATACACCTTCCCAAAACAAACAAGTTTCACACTGCAATCTGGAGTTGGAAAACAAACGGTGAGACGTGAGAGGATACTTGGTTCGCTGAAATGGAGAATGCAATAAAGACCAAGAACAGCAATATAAAGACAAAGAATCTTTATTTCTTATAAAGCTTCAAATGAGCGCTCGCCAGCTTCAAAACAAGCTTCACATCAGCGATGCATTAAACAACGCACACGTTGGAATATACATGTCATATCACAAAGGTCTGCAGCTGCAGCGCCTTTTCGGAAAAAGTCCTCTGGTTACGCGGTGGGAGTTTTGTATACGCTACTTTTCAGGTTTCCCCAGAGAAAAAAATATAAGTTGGGCAAATCGGGAGATTTGGGAGGTCAAAAGACTCGCCCTCCATGCACTTCATGGCCAATGGGGTTGTTTCCTTCAGTCAAAAGTACTACTTTTAGTCACTGAAATTGATAGACTAAGCAAACACAATATAAATAAATAAATAAAATAACATGGACCCATAAATTACTTTAATTTTCCCAACAGTTATTTTTTAATTATTTTTTTTAAATGTCCGTTTTTTTCAAACAAGGCGTGGTCTTTATGACGTCACAAATGATGCACTTTGGCGCATACGTCTACCGCATTTCCACGTTATGATAATCAAGAAACGAATCAAATACTGAATTCTACGCTTGCTATCAACCAGATCGTTGCCAGTACACGTGAGCAAAGATGCGAATTAAATATTTTGCTCTGTGAATGACAATACTGAATGACATTTCATCATTTGTGATGTCACACGACAGAAGCGTAAACAATGAAAGCGCAACGATTTAAGTAATTTTTTAAAAATATTAAACTTAAATAAATTATTTTTTAAATGGTCAGATCCTATGTTTTCAAGCATGCTTTTTCAGGAAACAATACCTTTAAATTTTTGAAAGCGACTCCATTCATCTATTTGGAAAGGCAGTATCCAGGTAGTTTCGAACATTCCTAGAAAAATCGGCAGGTGCTCGTCGTGTTGAATTGACGTGATGCCTCGAACATTCGCTGGTACATGTTCATAAATCGGGAAACACCAGCTGGAAAAAGATACAGTACTTGTGTCCATCTAAATAACGTTGTTATAAAGTTATAAATTAAAGTTCTTGTTCTTCATATTGTTGTTCTTAGTCTCCTGGCCTGTCGTTTGCTTTCTGACCTTACATTGCATTGTGAAAGTTGATTGTTTTGGCTGGGTCTGTCACAGTGTTGCCAGATGGTCAAATCCAGATTTCCCCAATTCCCTTCCAACTTTTCCCCAAAAAACGATGTTTGCTATCAAAATTCCCCAAATTCAAAAACTATTTTTCCGCTAATATTTTCATAAAATGAATAGACTTCCTATGATATTTTTGTCTCTTGAAAAAAAAAATTTCCCCAAATAGCCAAATTTTCTTATAAAACTCCCCAACCTTTTTTTCCTTTCCATTTTCGCCTTTTTTTATCATCTTTATCTTTCTTTATCTTTACTAATAATAGAGCTGAAAGTCTGTCTGTCTGGATATTTCTCTGTCTGTCAGGGTCTCTATGACACGCATAGAACCTCGATCCTTCGGCCGATTTTCATGAAAATTGGAAAAGAATTAGTTTGTAGCATGGGAGTGTGCACCTTAAGCAATTTTTCGAAAATTCGATATTGTTCTTTTTCTATTCCAATTTTAAGAACATTTTTCTCGAGCAAAATTATCATAAGATGGACGACTAAATTATCAAGTTATCATAACGTGGGCAAGCCAATTGGCAAGAAATTCATCATGAATTGTTTGTAAATATACAGGGGAACCAAAAGATCTTTTAATTTTCTACTACGGGCAAAGCCGTGCGGGTGCCACTAGTCATAAATACAAGCGCCTGACTGAGAAATAAGAAATAGCCAAATTTTTTTTTTTCTACTCGCGTTTACTACTCTGTATGTACATTTAAACTATGATTTTTGTATATACGAGTATTTATCCAAGTACATTCTTCATCACACTTATTTTTACCTGTTTCACGTATCAACTAGTTATTCAAGTAGAACATTAATGCGAATTCCGTAGCTTAAGATTCCACATAATGCGAATTCCATAAACCAACGCTGTTTGATACAAACAATGTAACTACCAGATGTCAAAACGCGAATTTAAATACGAAAAAAATTCTTTTTTCTAGAAGTTTTTTTTCCCCGAGTTTTCCCCAAGAAAAAAATTTTTCCCCAAAGAATTCCCCTCAAAACCCATTTCCCCAAAAATTCCCCAGAGAGCACCAGATTTCCCCAAAATGGGGAAATTTCCCCCAATCTGGCAACACTGGTCTATCACCCCTTTTAGTACGGGCCATTAGTTTTGCAACTCAATGTATACTAGAAAATCACCCGTCATGGGATGACGGAAGCAAATTACTTCTTTATTAGAATGATTTCCTGTTAATTTTGACGCGTTCAAAAGGAGACAGAATTGTTTTACATCAATTGGGAAAACAGCTAAATTCATCATTAAGTTTCACGACAGAAAATATTTTTAAATTTCCATATTGTTAAAATAGTTCTTTATTTGGTTAGACTTTGCTAATTGAGACTTTGGACTTTGGTAAAAAAATAAAAATACCATAACGGTATACGCTGTAAATATAATCTTTATATTAAGCGTACGGATTGGTCCGAAAAAACTTTATTATCGTATTCTGATTACTGTTTATTTTTTATGGATATACCTCGTATACCTTCTCCAGAGAATCACCAGTCATAATATGTATGACGGGTTTCAATTTTTCTTCATTCATATAAAGTCGCTTAGTTGTCTTATTCGTTAAATCCCAGTTAAGTTAACTTGATATTTAGCTTTGATTTTCTATTTATTTTATAGTAAGTTGGCTTAATATAAATATTATCTAATTATAAATGAAATTACTGAATTTTAAGTAATGGGGCAACAATGAAATACTGCCGTCTCGCACGAGTTTAATTGTTGGTGACGTCAGAGCGTTACTCGATCAGTGATTTTGGCTATTATACAAGTGAAGATAGTCATTGCCATTTAATAATATCAGTTAAATAGTAGTTCTTTACACCCTAGCCATTCTTCAATTATCACCATACGAAGATAGCGTGGTTGTTCTGAGAACATTCGTTTTACTTAAAAGAAATATTTTCAAATTTTTTTTCTAGTTTTTCTGTAAAGCAATTAAAGATTGTATTTTTAATGATAGTTTGTGTATGGGGGATTTTCTTATTAATAATTGAATGCCAGTGTGGAGCAATGATCCGAATACAAAATAGTTCTGGTGGTGCCTTACCCACCGGAGAGTAATTGTGCAACCTCACAAATGCTAGAAAACAAGCCCGAATAGTTAAAGCCCGCCCCCCCCCCCAAAAAAAAATCACCCCCCCCCCCTTAAATTTCAATATAACAGGTTGCTCCATGGCACCTTCCCCCGTTTGGTAGTCTTGAATAATGAACAGTACACTGAATATCTTTACTGACTGAAATCAAAAATTTCAATCTAGAACAAGCCTAATGTTAAGAAATGCTACTTCATTTTAATACATGCTTAACGTCCATAGACTCGCAACTGACACAAATATAAAACTTACAATTACTGAGAAGTCCGCCAAGTTCTCTGATCGAATCACATTAAACTTATATACAAAGATCCGCCATTTTTCCTGAGCTTTATGACCTGCACTTGCAGATTTTACTACTCTTGGTGTGCTCCAATATTTAGTGACGCTCCTCAGATCCAAATGAGAAGCAGAAAAGTATATAAAGAAAACATAAAATGCAGGATAACAAGCTTTCTTGTTACGTGTCGAGAGCAGAAGCCCAATAAACGGTTTCTCTTTATTAAAGTGAAGGACGAGATTTACTTACCTTTTTCAATCTGTTTTCTAGCTAACCGTAGGTAAAACAAAGTAAAGCATTGTAAGATGAACAAATGGAATTACAATATAAACACTAGAGTGGTTCAAAAATACATGTAAAATACATGTTTCTCCTAGATAACAGAACACCCTTCAATATTTTTAAACTTGTGGATAGTTATACACTGGAAGAATTTTAGCTTCCTATTTCAACTGAAAGAGGGTGTTCAACTCCTTTCTCCAAACTCCATAACTATGGGGAAGGGGGTCAAAAGAATACATTGAACTGAAAAAAAAACAAAGCTACATATATTATAATATACACGAGTAATATGCATGTACGTTGCAATAAAATAAGTATTTACGAAAAAAAAAATACCTGGGGAAATTGAATGTTTCTAAATTTGGGACATTTTCTATGCTACAGCCAATGTTAAATTGAGGGGTCATTGAGCACCGTCTTAAAATTTGCGTAAGAAGCTAAAACTTTTACAGCAAAATACTATAAGTAACTTTAAAAAAAATAAGAGGTATCCTGGACACTAGCTGAAAAAAAAGTTTTTTTGAATCCTAATGGACAATTAGAAAGAAGTTTATCATGATAAAATAAAAATGTATGATTTTCTTTCCAGAGAGTAGTCCAAATTTAAAAGCATTTTCTTTTTCAACTAGGGTTTTGACGTGGAAGCGTCAAGAATCTCTCTCTCCCTCAAGTAATGGTTGTTTCATTGCTTGAGAGATATTTTGAGCTAGTTCGTTAATAACATTAAAAACAATGTTGAGTTTGGTACAGTTAAGGATTTTAAGCTGCAGATTCATGCCAAATCCTTCGACATAAACCTTGATAGATGCAACTTACCCGTAAATAACAGCAACTTCAAATTGATATTGTCAAAGAAATAACAAATAAATAAACTAATTTTAATTACCATAAACATTTGTTATCGTTTGTAGTAGAAACAAGTCGAAAAACAAACTTATTAACAATTTTTTAAACATTGGAAAGATAAAAACTTTTTTTTTTGTACGAAATGGCGTGCAATTAACATATATTTATATTTATTTATTTTTCTTTCCATTTATGCAGTTTTTTTTTTTAAATCTATTTCCATTAACTAAAAAAAATGACTCTTTCCTAGATAGATTTTTTCTGAGTACTTTTTCCTTTCGTTAATGAGCTAATAATCCGTTAATTAAAGAAAGGAAATTGAAAATATATTTATTACAATAAATTGATACGAAGTTTTTTTTTTTAATAAACTTTCGGTTAAAATGACATAGGACATTCTATTTCATTTCACAAAAATTTTTTTTTTAAACATATTTTCAGTTTTATGTCTAATTAAGAATTTTAATTAACTGAAACCGAATGGTTGTTGAATAAATGTTTTATTTTGTTACAAATTTAGGAGAGGATTGGAGAAAGAAAAAAAAATGGCATGCATTGTTTCCAGAAAATATGCCGTCAAATTATGTCATTTATCCAATTGGATTCCGCCATGATGATTATTCTTTTAAAGTTGAAAAAATCTAAAAGTATATGGTTGAGAAGAATAGTAATAAGCGTCAAACTTAACACCAATAAGATGTTTGCAGCTGTTTTTTGCAATATTTAACTCGTTTCAAGGCTAAACAAACAGGGCTATTAATTACTTCCTTTTACAAAAAAGGAAGTATTGTATTCGCGAAAAAATTTTCACTCAAAAATCGACCTCCATTTCCATTTTGCTCACCCCCGAATGAATGTTGAGTTGTTTTCGACCCGACCACACGTACACACATACCTAAGAACGCATAGACTCCCGAAATACCCATTTCGACGATTCCCGAGTTAATTACAGCGAGTTTTCTCGTGACGTCCGTATGTACGTATGTATGAGAGTATGTACGTATGTGCGGTTGTATGTCGCATAACTCAAGAACGGTATGTCCTAGAGAGTTGACATTTGGTACGTAGACTCCTAGTGGGGTCTAGTTGTGCACCTCCCCTTTGGACTGCACTCAGATGTTTCTAAAGGGGTCTTTTGCACATTTTTGGATTGAAATCATAGTTAATTTCGATGGTAACTCAAGTGGTGTTATAATATAACGGACACTTGGCGATATATTGTCAGTCTTTTAGTCGCCAAGTTTTTTCGCCAACTTGGGGACAAATTTGGCGATTGTTTTTTTTTTTTATTTTTTTTTAAATCTGGTTTTAATTTGGCCATTGTTGGTGATATTTAGAGAGCTAACTATTGAATCACATTAAAATTGCCAATAATAGGGAATAACATTAAATTGGTGTAAAAGGAAGCCATGTGATGCTCAGCTCACGTTAGCTCGTTTTTTTAAGAGTGTAGGGTCCTACATTAACAAGGGTCCTACAGACCCAAAATTCAAACTGCATAGATCTGGGCTGATTTGATTTTTGTGGTTGCCGTTCTCTTTTTCTCCTTGGGTGACGCTATGTTTGTTGACAGAGGACATAGTGTATGGCCACGTCGTGTACACTCCTCCGCCAGACGACAACCAGAGTTCACACTGGGAGACAGGACTCGACGAGCTGATGGCCCAGGAAGGGTTCTTCGACCCAATATACAGCGACATTTCTGACCACCACCAACATTTGAATGACAGGGAGGATATTCAAGTGGATGGTAAGTACTCATCGTTTGAAATTCATGTAAATAAAACTAAGAAAAACTGCTTCTTTGAAAACAAAAAAAGAGCTGTCTGACCACCCAAGATGTAAAGGCAAATATCCGGTTTACAGGCGGAAATGGACGCATCTATTAGGTTTTAGTGGTGTCAGCGTTTGCAGATGTATGTTTGCCTCTAAATTAAGCAGAATCTCATTCAAATCAACGGAACACGCGCTTCAAATTTTTACTTTTCCCCTCATTCAGATAGACTCGTCTTAACTGGGCGTTCGCCAATTCCATACAAACCGTGGTTGGACAGTAGTTCGCCGGCTAAAATCGTTCTTGCAGGTCTTCCAAATAAACGAGATGGCCGTTTTTAAAGCTCTAGATTATTGGTCGCCTGTTTCCAACGGGGGACCATTTCATTAAAAATCACTACCAAACAATCAAGTCTTAGCTGCAAAAAACAGTGACCAAGTATTTCTTTATTTGTTTAAATTCATATCGTATATGGCACTTCGGCAGCGCGCTTCCGATTTTGAGACGTTCAACGCATCTGTCGACTCCACCTTGACAACTTAAGTTCGGAGCGAACTTCCTTAAGGTACGCGCGAACACCCTGAATATTTTTTCTTCAATATTCCTTTGCGCCTTTCTAAAGCTTAACACAATTATTAAATACAAGTGGTACCTGCACGGTTTCGCCCGTCGTAGAAAACTCAAAGTTTGTTTGGTTAGCCTGTATACTATTTACATACAATGGATGACGAATTTCTCGCCAATTTGCTATGTTCATTTGCCTTCCCATGTTACGGTAATTTGCCTGTCAACGTTATGGTAATTTACTCGTCCATGTTATGATAATTTGCTCGATAAAATGTTCTTAAAATTGGAATAAAAAAAGAACAATATCGATTTTTCCAAAAAAATAGCTTCGAGGTGCTCACCCCTATGCTAAGAACTAATTTTGTGCCAAATTTCACCAAAACCGGCCGAACGGTCTTGGCGCTATGAACGAAACAGTCATCCAGAGATCCAGACTTTCCGCTTTATTATTAGTGAAAAAGTTGACATATATAACACATTTTGACTACTTATATTTGTTGAAAAAAGAAAATCTTTTTTTTTTTTAATAAAATAGTCATATTTTTAGCAAAAAACTCCCGTTTCCTTAACACTTCCAGTGCATTTACTTTTTTATAATTTTTAAAACTTTTTTTGTCGATCTTTTCGTTCGATACCAGCGAGTGATATGACTCTCCGATTTAGGAATAATCAAGTAAAAACAGGTTTTATCGGCAAGGTGTTTGAAAAATTCTCCCGAATAACTTGCTTTTTTCCTCGTAAGTTTAACTGGTCCTTATTTCGAAACCACGTACGGCATGTGCATTAATTTTTCGAGATTTATATAGTAATTTGTTCAGCTAACATTTTTGCAAAGTTTCAAATCTTTAGAGTTAATAAATTTCTTTGCTAGAGCTATTGGCGTAAATAAAAACTTTAAAAACGTGGGTATGAGAAAATCAAGAAAGAAAAAGTAAATTTCAGTTATAAACAGTGCATTCGAGTTTAGTAAATTTCTTCTAGTATTCTCAATAGTTCATCGATTAAAAAGAAATCAGGATTTTTAAAGAAGAACGCTTATTAGGCCCTCTAAATTTCTCAAAATCGATTTTTTTCGAAAACTGTGGTGTTCGCCTAAGTCCGTGCTTTATTTTGTGTTGAATATATATATATATATATGTGTGTGTGTGTGTGTGTGTGTGTGTGTGTGTGTGTGTGTGTATACGTGAAATACACCGCCAGCTCAGTTATTTCCAGCCGAGGAATGCAGTTTCGTGCTTATTAGCACTCATCAGCCCGGCATAGGAAAGTGACTGAGCTGGAGATGGAAAACCTCTTAAGGAAGCCAAGAGTCCAAACAAACTGGTAGCTAATATAATGCTGCATAGGTGCTAATAAGCACGAAACTGCAGTCCTCGGCTGGAAATGACTGAGCTGGCGGTGTATTTCACGTATCTCTGCCTTTGCCCTGGCTATAGGGCGGGCAGTAGCCGCCCTATAGCCCTATTTTGTAGTCATTTATATATATATTTATATATATATATATATATATATAAATGACTACAAAAGAGAACAAAAGTGGCTACTATTTTTTTGTGACTCTATTAGATAGTGAATTCCTAATCTAGGGCTTTACCGTTTTTGTTACCAAGTGAAAGTGAACAAAGGCGCACTGATTCACGCGGATGAAAGAGAATCAAACTTCACTCACTTGACTTGAGTGAATCAGACTCCCGATAGCACCTGTTTGACTGACAGGATATTCAAGTGGATGGCAAGGACTCAACCAAATAAAAAACGTGTAGGGAACGAGTTCCCTCTGAAATTTCTCTCACACACCTTCCAAGTAAATGGCCGAGCTGACCGTTTTTGTTTCCCAAAGAAAGTGAACTGAGGCCCTGATTCACTTGGAGTTAAGTGAATCGGACCGAAATTGTATTATTTTACCCAGTGTTGCCCAAAACCTACGGTCCGCGTACGATATGATTCCCATGCAGCTGATTTATGTGACCCGTTGTTATAGTCAATGTTACCAATCGAAAACTCCGTTCTGGAACCTTCCACAACGACCTATTATCTTCATTCGCTATTAAGCTTGGTTGTTGCTAAGTTTTATGTAATAGTCAGATATGGCTTTCTTAAAACTAGATAACACTTCTTGGCAATAAATTTCTTCATATTTCCTAGTCCTCGTACTCCCAAGTTAGCTAGAAAAAAAAAAAAAAACAGGGTGTGTCGTACAGACATATCGAAGGTAAACTTTTGTATTGCAGGGAAATATTTTAATTCTTCATCAATCACTTTTGAATAGCATAGACTGTGTTTATCATTCATTTATTTACATTAAGTTATGTTCATATGAAGCAATGTACGTCATCTTCTTCATTCTTAAAAAGAGAAATAATCGACTTATGTTAACTAAAATAAGTAATAAAAACTCTCTGTTAAAATTATCTAGGGACCGTAAGAAAACTTCATGAATTGTTGGTTCACGACGTGTAGTTTTATTTTACATTCTGAACTGTCACTTCACCTGCTCCTTTTCTCTAACGCCACGCTCTTGTTCTTTCTGCGAATGGCTTAGGCATATTTGCAACAAAATATTTTAACGAAAACAAATAGATTATAAACAACGATAGTACAAAACGGTACTCAAATTGCGTTGCTTTTGCACACGCGCAGTGTGGCATAGTGGGCGAAAACCCATCGAACTCGTGGGTTTTAAGCTAGGATCTTCTATTATGGCTCAAAATGCGGCAAAATTCTTCGACTATTTTGTAGTGGTGCTACAATTTTGAATTCCTTAACCCCCTAAGCTCCGCAGAGCTCAGAATGGACCCAAGTCGCGTTTTTGAAAACCAAAAAGTATGACCATATTTTTTCCCTGATATATGGCTCAACGCTTAGTATAAATCGAGGAATTGGATGATAAAACACAACTTTTTTGATCGCTGCCGGGTGTTTAGAAATGCTTTTTTCCACCGTATAAGTCATTGAAAACATGATTTTTCAGGTTTTTCCGTTGGAAAAATGGGTTTTAACGGTCTTCTCACATCTCCCGCGCAAGAACAAATATATATTTTAATTCTAATCTACAAGTTTTCAATCTTTTTCCAAAGTTCAAAAGGTAAAAATTTCCCTAAAACACCGAAAAATTGCTCCAAGTCCGAATTTCAGCTCGAGATCCTGCCATTGTCCACGAGAATACATTTGTGCAATAGCGTCAAACAGCTTATTTTATATGTATACATTTATATGTACACATTTTGAGAATAAATCGACAGCGGAAATTCTAAATGTGAAGGTCTTCATTCGAACGCAGGCGATTTATTCTCGAAATATATACACATAACTGTATACATATTAAATGAGCTGTTTGCCGCTGTTGTACAGATGTACTCTCGTGGACAATGGTAGGATCTCGAGCTGAAATTTGTACATGGAGCAATTTTTCGGTGTTTTAAGGAGGTTTTTACCTTTTGAACTTTGGAAAGTGATTAAAAAGTTGTAGTTTAGAATTAAAATACATATTTGTTCTTGCGCGGGAGATGTGTGAAGACCGTTAAAATCCATTTTTTCAACGGAAAAACCTGAAAAATCATGTTTTTAATGACTTATACGGTGGAAAAAAGCATTTCTAAACACCCGGCAGCGATCAAAAAGGTTGTGTTTTATCATCCAATTCCTCGATTTATACTAAGCATTGAGCCACATATCAGGGAAAAAATATGGTCATACTTTTTAGTTTTCAAAAACGCGACTTGCGTCCATTCTGAGCTCTGCGGGGCTTAGGGGGTTTAGGAATTCAAAATTGTAGCACCACTACGAAATAGTCGAAGAATTTTGCCGCATTTTGAGCGATAATAGAAGATCCTAGCTCATAACCCGCGAGTTCGGTGGATTTTTGCCCACTATGGCACACTGTGACGCGTTTCAACGGATGTTCTGTTGATATTCAACAGCTCTAGTAAGTGATCGCCGCGCAACCTGAACGCAGCACACGCAACTATTGTCCGTTTTTCACTAGTTGAGACTTGGCCACGCCCCCAACACGTGGTATCGGAAGATTCCATATGCGTCTTTTGGGGATGAGGCTTCAGACCAACACTGAGAAAGGTTGCAATTGGCCATCGTTATCGCGCTGTAAGAAGACAAGTGTTCTATAATTTTCTAAGAAATTACCTCCCACCTTCTTTCCCGAAAAAAAGGTGTGCTACTAAGACATTTGTTCGACTTAAAAGTATTTTAAGATTTGCAATGTATTTCTATACGTTTTGGATTAATTTATCATTGATTTTGCGAAGGAAATCCTAAACTTTGTCTTTCACGCTACGCTAAGAAAACATTTTCTGAAAACACGATGAACAGTTGCAGGAGAAATTGGAAGGAAAATTTTTCCTTCTATTCTGCTGAAACTTTCACAGCTCTCGAACGTGGGTTTTTCATAGGTATTCTAATTATAAATCTCTAATCGCATATTGTCAACTTTGCTGGTCAACCATTTCTCACCTTATTTTTGATCCGATTTTCTTCTTTAAAGCGTTTATTAAATATTACACAGTGCTTAAAGATAAATGAACTATTTTTGCAATATTTCGAACTGTTTTACTTCGAATATAATGAAGAATTAATGCGTTTTCGAATTTTGTTTGTTGTTACTTTGCGAATACAAGTCATTTGTAAAATAATACGTAGATTTGTAAAGTGAACAAGCAAAAATTAATGCCAAAAGATTTTTTAACTATCACCGCATTGAAAAAATAACAAAAAAAAAAAAAAAAAAAAGAAAGAAAGAAAGAAAGAAAACGACAGACGATAACTTTAATTTCGAATTTTTTTGAAAATATTTCTCTGTCACCTCATTTTTGGCCCATTTCAAACAGTCAATATTTGTTTAAAAAAAATGTTGAATTGATGTAATCATGTAGAGGCAGTATGAAAAAGTATTGAACTACTATTTCGATTCCTAGGCACTTCATTTTTAACCATACACATTTAAAGCCAACGAACAATTTTGGAAGCCTCAGTAGGTAAGTTGCACTCTGTGTGACACATTTCAATACTTTAGTACTATTTTTTTTTTTTCCAATATGGCTTTTATTCTTCAGAAATGAAAAAAGGAACAAAACAAAAATTAAAGCTTTTCACATGCCAATATGGTTATCTACAGAATAATTGAATAAGTGCCTGAAACAACGTTTTATGTTACTGTTTTAACCTATTTATTTTTGTAAATACGAAAAAATATACATGCTTTTTTTATTCAAGTTTTTTCGATTACTCTAAAAGTAATTCAGTTCTTCCAGTACTTTTACAGAACAGCGTTACGTGTGGGGATCATAAAATAGGCAAAAGTTTGTTGCCCGTATTCTAATACAGATCCGAACAAGGGAGGGGCGATGGGGCGACCGCCCCTTCCTTGAGTCGAGATGCAGAACTCTTCCACGGCATGTCTTTGATACTGAAGTTAAAAATTGTTTTAGCCTATCTTCAATAGTTTGACGAAGCTCTTGCTGTCTGGAAAATGAAAGTGTAGCACATATCTTATTCTTAACACATTACTGATAGAGATCTGAACTTTGTATAGGAAGTATTTCAAAGTTCCAAAAACTCAATTTTAGAAGATTTTAGATGATATTAAATAGGGTTATAGGGTTCAAGGGCTCTTCTCAGGAAAGTTTGGAAAATTGATGTCCCCCCCCCCAAAAAAAAAGAGGAACTTTAATGGGACACCTTTGATGGCGTTAAGGTAAGGGATGGGGTTTGGTACACTCCTCCGCAATTTTGTAGAAAAGGAAGTCCCTCCCCTTCCCAAAATAACTGAAATGAGACGATCTTTCATGGTGTTTGGAAGGGGGGGGCGGAGGTTTGCGAATTTATAAAAGGGTAAGGGTGTGAAATCAATCGCCCCCTCCTTGAATAGTTTCTGGATCCGTCCTTGGCTCTGAATGTAAAGTGCGTTATTTTTATCAAGAAACGTTGCTATAGTCAACCTATTCAGTTGTTCAACATATCCCACACTGGCAAGGAAACTGACTCAACCACAAGAAAAAAAAGCAGCAATGGAGAAAATTAAGGTTTGACGCAATAGTAATTTTAAGTGATTTAGTCTCAAACATTACAATATGCACAGTCAACTTATTATGTGATGTTTATTAATTAGTTTTTGAAGTATAGATACATATAATGCATACTTTAAGCTCGAAAAATATTCTTCCAAATTATGAAATTTTAATGATGTGTCATTATTGATGAAATCGTTTCTACGCCCCCCCCCCCTCCGCACCATTTAGGTGAGCTAACTTTGCGGTTTTTGTGTCGAGAAAAAGCACTAAATTTAGATTTTAAATCAATAGCCGATACGGTTTTCTCAGATTTTGAATTGTGTCACTTTCCTTGCCGGAGTGCGATATGATTCTTTATTAAAAACATACATGATCATAAACAAATTGTAACTAGAGCTATCCAGGAAGGAGGGGGGAGGGGCCGGTCTTTTCCCTTAAAACAATTGTTACTGCGATTTTGGTGACTTAGAGCAAACCTAAGGCGTCGTTCACAAATGATGTCACGCTTGAAAGGGGTAGGGAGAGAGGGTTCGGGGTTCATGAACTTCGGACAGTTAGTCTCAAGGGGGAAGGAGGGGATTATAAGAAATATGACTTCACATATTTTGGTCCAAATAAAAGCGTTCGTTATAGCAATATGTTCATCGAACATTGCGTGAGATGTGACGAGGGGAGAGGCTAAGGTGAAGTGTAACGTCCTTTATGGACAATCCGTGTTTACGTTAGGCTACTGTGTACTGAAGTGTTATAACTAACTTCGTTTCTGCCCCCCCTCCCAGAAACGAAGTTGGTTATCTCCCCCCCCCCCCCGCCTTGAAAATACTCGCCCTGGGGGTAGTCGTCATCTCTTAAGCCGGCCCAACCGATGAACCTATAATTTTAAAACAGTATTCAAACCAAAGACACTTTTTATAACGCATCGCAAAATATTACATATTTCTAAACATTAATATTCAGGCAATACTTAGAGAAATAGCCTTGATTTTAATAGTCAATTGCTTTAAATATTTCAGATTGATTTTTTATTGTTTTCTCATTTACTTTTATTTCTCACATGTAAATCCTTTCTGGAACAATTGCCCAGTCCCCGCCTTTGGTTCAACCAAGTTTTTTTTTGGGGGGGGGGGCAACTTTTGTTTGAATAATGTTTTCATCATTTTTCAAAAATAACTGATACTGTAGATCTACTGACTGTATATCCGCTCTATATGATCTGAAATTTTGTACAATCCATACAGATGCATCAAAAAGACCCAACCCGTAAGAGCTACTGAGTCACCCCCCCCCCTCAAGAAAAGGGAGAGGGAAATGGAGAGAGATATTCAGTCTTCAAAACGAACGCAACCCTTAAGCATTTCAATGCCACAGTCTGTGTAGCAATGAAGTTTTCCTGTCCCCCCCCCCTTTTTTTTTTCATCAGCGCACTTGCAATTTCGAATATAGAACGTTAGTGTTTAAAAGGATATCGTTCAAAATTCAGAAAGCCTATCCTTAATAGAAATGTTTCATTCGGAAAACAAAATACCTTACTTTTTTTTGTAAATAAAATATTTTTGTTCTGAAATTTTCAGTTTAAAAAGTATAGATTCCCCGTAGACGACAATTACGCGAAGCTAGAAACGAAAGGAAAGAACACAAAGACATTTTTACAAATTTAAATGCCCGCCAAATTTAGGGTTGTCTCAATTGAAAGCGGTAGCGATCACCCCCGCGCTAAACTTAGCTTTGCTTTCGGGAAGGCGTTCCGAAGTCTCTTCTCCTCATGAACGCACAATACGCACTACGAGAAAGCAAGAAAGCGAAAAGAGAGCATGCCCGACTTTTGCTGATAAAAAGATAGCGGATCAGAACTTCAAACTCTCGCATAAGAAGTTTCACTTCAAAAAATTACACTCTAGTTACGTTACGTTGTAGTTTGCGACTTACATGCCTGTCTTAACATGCGGTTTGGCACCAGCTATTTTAGCGATTCAATTTTCGATGGATATTTTTAGATCAAAAGAATTGTCAGATTTTTCAGGTTGCATTTAGTTCTTAAAGTATGCCTTCGAAAAGCTAGACAAATATTGCACTTGTTGTATAATACAGAATTTTGATGGAACATACAAAGTAAAATGAGACTATTTTTGCACAACTAAAAAGATTTAATTTTATATTCTCTAATCCGTCAGAATAGTACGTTTATCTTCATCTTTGAGTTCTTATACATTTCAAAGAATTATAAAACTTTATGTCGTAATATCACTCTTTTCAACTACAAGTCATAAAATAAAATGACTTTCATGAAATAAATAAATAATCCTTTTTCAACAAGATTGAGTTTTGCAAACGTCATTTTTGATTTAAAATTTTTTTGAAAAAGAAGTAACAACTGAATTTTTTACAGTTTAAACACATGAAAAGATTTCTTTCGTAAATGTATGCGTTGACATTTTGAAGCTCAAAGATGAAATCCATTTTTCAGCAAAAGAAAAATTATGTCAACATGTGTAGTGAAGTCTTAAATTGAAAATAAAATCACTTCAACCATAAGCATAATATGTATGTAACATTTATTTCAATGCACTTTCCTTTGAAGTATTGAACAAAATAAACTATTAAAAAAAAACCTCCATTTTCGTAGCAAATGAATAAATAAAATGCCTCGAGAGAAATGGGTAGGTACTTTAAAATGTATTCATATAGATATGAAATTCGCTATATGAGTTTTATTGAAGTAGGGATACCATCGAAAACATGTGAATTCAATGGGTTGAATTTTAAATGCATTCAAAAGACTTTTGACATAAAAATTACAAAATCCCGAAATTGCAGTCTAAAAATAAAATATTCTATACGTTGGATTTTTATCTTTTTTAAAGTGATGTAACCAAGATAACCGACGTAGTAATAGTATACTCTTATGGTTTTACAAATTAAATCGAGACAGTGAAAGGTTAAGACATGAAAGTATATTGTTTAAAATTTTGAGCAAACTTTTCCGAAGTTCAAACCATAGGTAGGCTTTCATATGAAATTTTTTTATGAATTATGCTGTTTATCATTTATTACCGGAGCTGCTATTACCATCTTTTCCGCAGAAACTGAGGAAGGTTTCTTTTCCCATAAGAAAGTTATCTTCAAATTTTTAATTTTGGCAATAACATTCCTTAGCTTTCACGAGTGCTTCGTATTCAACTGCTTTGAGCTGATTTTTTTTTCCTTTCTTTTTTTTTTTTTTAAATTATGAGTACAAAATAGTGAATAGTTTTGGCCTTTTTGATAGTTTAAAAAAATTGAGGACGATATAGAAGAGAGCTTTTTTAATATATAATTATTTTTTAAAAGATTAAAATTAAAAAATCTCTGGGTTTTGAAAAATTACCTTTATGGAGCTCTATTCTACTAAAAATATCATTTTTAATCCAAACATTTCTTGACTTAGGCTGTCCTTCAGTTTTCCATTGCAAATTTGGTTATTTATGACTGCATTCTTTTTACCTCAAAAATAGACTAATTCCATACTCTGGTTAATTAGGCCATAAGGGCTGCCTGGAATAGCGTTTTTTCTAAGCCGACAGAGTGGTGTAGTGGTTAGGCGTTGGCATCTTTCGCCCAAAAGTGCAGTTTTGAACCTGGCTCTAGTCGGTTGATTTTCAAGATGCAGAAAATCGATAGCCTCCACCTCGTTTGACTTTGAGTACTCTTGGTAAAATAAAATTCCTAGTGCAGTTTCACATCGAAGAGATCCCAGGCGTCTCCATATGATGGGAAAACTTAGCGTCTAAGTTCTCGTGGAAATGGAGATAGTGTTGCCGCATGAAAGAATTGATGCTATTTCGGGGATCCCACGAAGTGTGCAAAGGGTTAAAGCCTCTGACACAGCTCCATTAGAAAGCAACAGAAGTAACAGTTCTTGCCAACCTAAAGCATTACAAATGATATTCTCTGGTTTCCTTTCTTTTCAGAAGAAAACCGAGGCACCGGAAATCAGACTGCACTTTCTCTAAAAATAAATTTCATGGAAATTTTACTAAAATGTATTAAATTTCATGAAGTTTCTGTACATTCATCATCAAACTATATTTCACATAACACAGCAGTTCATATACGTCTAAAAATCAGATCGAAACTTCGTATCGATAAATGAGGCAGTGAGAAGCAAAGGGATGTATGTGGCAAAATTAAAAATTTGGAGATAACCAGTACAAATGGTAGGTGAACCTCTCCTCTGTCTTGAATCAAGAGATGGTACTAGTAGTTCTGGTAGGTGCTGCTATGCAGCATGATTTAGAAAAAAAATTCAATGAAAGTCTATCTAGGAACTTATCTTTAAACGCGTTTTCCTTGTAACTTTATATATATGTATATAAATACCTTTGCTTCTCACTACCTCAAATGTTTTCGAATTTATTTTTTGAGCAATCACGATTGCTTATTGCTTTCATTTGACTACTTTTGGCGTCCTATTATTTTATTTTCCCACCGTCACCCTCCGCACCATCACCGTCGAACGGCTCCTCACGATGCTGCTCCTCTAGCGAAAGCCGTCTCTAGGTTGCATCCATGTCCTACACACATGCGCATACATACAACTCTACACACACACACAAACACACACATACACCTACACACACATACACAACTACACACACACACAAACACACACCTACACACATACACAAACACACACACAAACACAAACATACATCTACACACACATACACAACTACGCACACACAAACCTACACACATACACACCTACACACATACACAAACACACACGCATACATACAGACACCTCCACATACCCACACACAAAAACATACACACACACGCATACATACAGACACCTCCACATACCCACACACAAAAACATACACACAACTACCCACACATTCATGCCTGCACACAGACCCAAACACACATGCCTACACACACATACACATACCCCCTTCACACAAACACACATACCCCCACACACAAACACACACGCTTATATACACACACTCGTGATTGCGAAAAATATAATTTGAATTCAAAATGTCAAAAGTCAAATTAATTTTTTTTTTTTTTAATTTTTCCTCATTATCTAGAAAAAATATAATTTTATCTGGATTCAATCACGCGAGATTCATTGTAATATGAAGTGTGGTCCTCGGATTTAGAAAAAAAAAAGAAGTTGTTGACCACTGTTTTAAAGATATCATTTTAGGGGGACAATTTTGCTTCTACAGAAATGTCAGATTTTTCAATTTACATTTAGTCTCTGAGGCATACCTTCGTAAAGGTACATAACTATTTCACTTTTTCTAAAATACAGAATTAACGTACAGAGCAAAGTGGAGTTATTTTGCACAAATTTAGAGTTTTAATTTTAAACAATGTAATCCGTCTTAGACTTCAGAGACTTTTTTTTTCTCACGCTTCATTATTTTTCGGAATCACTAGTTTTAAGATTATCAGAGACGTGCTTCATGGTTTGCAAAATATGAATTTATGGTTAAATACTTCTTTGATAATTTTCAAGACTTACTTTGGTATGTCCTGTATAGATGTGTGCCTACATGTAAAACATTGTAGGTTAATTTGGATCGTTCCATGAGCTCAATACTTACTTCTGAATATCCACAGGTATTTTCCATGCCAGACCCATAACCATCAGACCGGATGACCCAGTCAAGGCCGTCTGCGGCCATTTCGCTCGAGATTTCCGGCAGGTCACGTGCTATCCGGAGCCGGATGCCTTCAACCCTTGCGAGGACGTCATGGGCCATTGGGTTCTGAGGGTGGTCGTGTGGTTCGTGGCACTGGCCGCCATGCTGGGCAACCTGGCAGTCCTGGTGGTCATCCTGACGGCCCGTTCCAAGCTCAGTGTTTCCATGTTCCTGATGTGCCATCTGGCTTTCGCGGACTTCTGCATGGGCCTCTACCTGTTAATAATAGCCATTGTCGACATCCGAACCATGGGCACTTACTTCAACCATGCCATCGACTGGCAGCAAGGTAATGTGTATCTAAAAAGTGGCATTGTAGTAACAGGCTATCCATTAATGAGGCAGTGAGGTAACAAAGGGGTGTAAGTGCCAAAGTTGAAACTTTTTAGACAACCAGCACAAATAGTAGGTGAACTTCTCCTCTGTTTTGGGCAAGATATGGTACTTGCAGCCCAGGTAGGTTCTGCGATACAGCATGATTTTGAAAAGTTTTTCAGTCGTGGAACTTTTAACGCATTTTACTCAAAACTTGAAAATGTCCACTTAAATCTCTTTGCTTCTCACTGCCTCAAATGCTGTACCCTGTTTTTCAATGTTTTTGCCCTCCTCCTTTGTCACAAGGTGTCATACCTCGCCTTTCTCCTCTCCTCCTCTTATCACATGTCACACTCTGTTGTATAAGCAATTATTAAAAAAGAAATCGAAGTCACACTTTTTGTTATCCCCTCACTCCCCCCTTAACCTAAATTCAAAGTTTCATGACATCCTCTCCCCCCTCAACGTTTAACATCATTTGTGCACCGCCATTAAACGAAAACTGCATGGATGCATAGTAAAAGACTGTGTTTGAATAATTTCAAAGCGCTCTCAGAAACACAAGCTTAAATCTCACAAAATTTAGTCGTTTTTGATAAAATGATTTCGTAAAAAAACCTCCTAGTGCTGTTTCGACTTCGATACGGAAAGGCGAGCATCTGGTTTATAGGCGGAAAAGGAAGCACCTACTACTTTGCTGGGATGCCAATTTGTTGTTACAGAAACGTACTAGCCTCTTCATTTAGCACAGTGAAACAAACGAAACACGAGCTTCATTTTTTTCCTTTTCCCCCTCATTCAGGAAGAACTGTCTTAGCTAGCCACCTGCCAAGTCCATGATAAACCATGATAAACGTGGTCAGGCAGTAAATTTTGAGTCAAATTGACGGTTTTTTTTTTTTTTTTAATTTTTCTCCACATTTAAGCATGAGTTTCCAAGCCAGCAAGAAAAAAATGGTCGAAAAGGCCTAATTTTGTCTTACGATTGAAGAATCTTTTAATTTCTGAGAGTGCGTGCTGGATAAAGAAAATTGAACAGTTAAGAGCACTAACTGAAGTAAATATTTACTTCATTAACAAATTAATAAAATCTCAATTGAAGGAAAGTCGATTTCCTTCAAAAATCCCGTATAGCGATGGTTACTGACTTGGTACTAGTTTAAGCATTTCTCCTCTGTATCCTTAGCAGAAGTGAACCCTCTCAAGGTAAGCCGTGATACTATCAGAGTTGACATTTCGTTAATAATAGAACCGTCTCCCATTACTTCTTTCTTTGCAGGTGCTGGCTGTCAGGTGGCGGGTTTCCTGACCGTCTTCGCGAGCGAGCTGTCCATCTTCACCCTCACCGTCATCACCCTGGAACGCTGGTACGCCATCACCTACGCCATACACCTGAATAGGCGCCTGCATCTGGGCACGGCAGCCAAGGTCATGGCCATGGGCTGGCTGTACGCTGCCATCATGGGAGCCCTTCCATTGGCCGACGTCAGCGGGTACGCCCGCACGTCCATTTGTCTGCCCATGGAGAATGATGACTTCGCAGACCTGACGTACCTCATCATCCTTCTCAGCGTCAAGGGATTCGCTTTTCTGCTCATATGCACGTGCTACGCCAAGATGTACCTGTCCATCAGGGCGTCCAGCTTGGGAGGGATCGACAGGCAGACACCGGATTTGCATGCCAACAGGTAGCCTGTCCGGAAATTCTTGTGCCGTCTTCTTTCTTTTCTCTTTCAGAAGTATTGAAATCAAGTGCATGTTTATGTGTCCTTTCGATTACAGCAGATTTTCTTTGAAGGTATATCTTCTCAAGGGTTAGTTCACATTGACCAAAATGCTGCTTTATAACCGCGAGGAGAAAATTCCTGTAAAAAAAGGAGAGAGAAGGGACAAGAGATCATTGCAGGAATAATTTTGGGCTTATTTGTTACCACGTAAAAAGTGAGATATCCCGGAGGAGATATAGGTTCAATGCAGGTTGCAAAGTGTATAACTGCTGTCGAAAAGCTATACCTTTTAATAAGTCAAGTTATTACATTTCCTTTGTAATCGCGTTCTCAGACTATCTTTGCAAAAACTTGTCCTTATAGAGTGGGAGCCGGCGCATTTCTCGTATGAACACTGGGGGGGGGGGGACATACAACCTATTGATGGGTGTAACGTAGGTGGGACCAGCATCGTCCGCGATTCTGTTATGCGCTAACTTGAGCAATTCCAAAGGCCTACGGCTAAGAGGTGGGGTGTGTGCGGAGAAAAGTGTGTACAGTCTAGCAGAGTTGTGACTCGCAGCATTTCGGGTTACCCTGTTGAGTTACGCTTCACAGATGAATGTTTTAAAGAAGAAGGCTCCGTGCGCCAACAACTTACCACTGAGAGTAAAGGACCCTGCAGTACTAGCAGCAGGACATCCTCAAAATGCTCCTATTTGACAATGGGAGCAGCACATTTCATCGGCTTGTGGAATTCAATTTATAATAAAAGAAGATTCCACCCCTTTGACAAACAGGCTGATTGAGATAGGCATATCCGAAGATTTCTTGCGCGTCTTCTTGGACGTTCTCTTCCCACATGGCACGGCTCCCTGTATGCCTGTGGTTGGTATGCGGGGAAATGAATTATCGCTTGATCACGATCCTGTCTTTTCTATGCGTTTCCGTGTCACTTACCCCACCCCCATTGCCGAACCACGGAAATTACTTAAAATTGAAGTCCTCTCCTCCCTCTAAGAAAAATTAGTCCAATTTTTGGTCAGATGAGGGCAGAAAAACGGTTTGGTGGCTCTTCTCCAGAAAATTTTCGAAACTAAAGTGACACAAATGTAATTTTGAATTATTATTTCGAACACTAGGGAGGAGCGTGGGGTCAAAGGTTTTGTGCTAGGGAGGGGTAGTCGCACCTCCCTGCCCCTCTTTGGGTACGCTTATGGTTGATCGTATGAATGTTTGAAGTCAAGTATAAAATCGTTGAGAACAATTTCATATAATCCCTACGACTCCTCCTTTTTTAGATAACAGATTATTTTCGTCATTATTACAGTGGTTTGTGCATGCTATCTCAGTTTTAAAGCTACCTTGCTCAGCTGTTTTTTTTTCTTTTTAAATAAATCTCGCCGCACATATCCCATTTCTGCATACATTGAATAGCAACAGTGAAAGTATTTAGCTAAGTGTTTATTGTTTTAAAGTAAGCTCCAGCAACGCTTTTAGATAAAAGAATGTATCAAGTGTTATTCCTCTTTCTTGAAGATTTTATAAAATGTTTATTTTATTACAGATTTACTAATTCTTCAATTGAAAAACGTATGAAAAAAATGCATCGTCAATATTTTATTTTACATCATAATCCATAGCCAAAGCACATTTCTAACGAAAAATTGAACTCGAAGTGTAAATAAAAACTATTGATAAGTTATTTGAAAAAACTCTGATCTTTATTTCCTGCTGAAACTAGAAATAATTTTTAGAGTAAAAAGTGATGTTTAAAACGCGCTTACAACTTACATCGTTTTTCCGCTCAAATGCGGCTCCAAAAGTCATTACGACGGAGGTAATTTTATGTGCATCATTTCCTTACATAAATTCATTGCCGTGGCAAATATCCTTTTGACTGATTTTCTGCGTGAAAATGTTTCAAAATATGTAATTTTACAAAACGTCATTACCGAAAAAGAATGTGTATATATATAATAATGATGATAGATTTTCTTTCCTTCAGTTTATTTTTTGTTTATGCTTTTCTGTAGCAAAGCTAATGCACTTTTCATTGATTTTTCCCTTTAGAATTCTTACCATTATCCGAAAAATTTTGTTTATGTTTATGTTCAAAATTATTTCTGTCAAATATAGTGTACATAACCAGTGATGGCTAATTGTGATGCCAGACATGACGCTCCAAGTGGAAATGTGAGTAAGGTTAATTTTTCTTTCAAATTATGTTTTGCTAATTATTTACATTTGTTTTGTTTATTATATTCTCAATGAGTCATTCATTCACAATTAAATTTAATTAAAAACTTTCTCAAGTTGGTATTTAAAAAATACATTAAAGCATCTTTGGTTCCTGTTTTTTTTTTTTTTTCGACAATTATTTTTTAGTTTTGTGCGTCTTTTTTTTTTTTTTTTTGCTTTAATTTGTTACTTTTTTAAAAATTCCAAGTATCTAATTATTATGGATTGCATTGTTTTTTATTGTTCTTTAATGAATGGAAAAACTGTAGGCCATAAAAACAAATAATTTTTTTAACAAAATTTATTTTCTGTCACAGAGAACTAAATTTAACGCTCTTCTTAAATGATGTATAACTCGTAACTTTTATTGCAAATCATTTAACCCCTTTTTATTTTCTCTCGTGAAAATACGCTTTTTTAAAATTTCATAATGGATAGAGCACTTGCAATTTTTTATCTCAAATCATTTTCTTGAATGCCCACGTAAATTACAGGTTACGGCAAAAAAAACAGGACAAGCGATGCAGGGGCGCAAACGCTACTTGAAATTTTTGAAATTGTCTCCAAAAAGTCCAAATTTCTCTCCAAAGAAATACCAGTACGGATACAATTATAAAACATACAATCCACACAATGGGGTCGTTTTCAAAATTTTGAAAGTATTTTTTTCTGAAAGAACATGCTTAAAAACATACGATCTAACTATTTTTTAAATAATTTGTTTAAGTTTAATATTTTTAAAAAATTACTTAAATCGTTGCGATTTCATTGTTTCCTTTTTTTGCCGATGACATCACAAATGATGAAATGCAATTCACAGAGCAAAATATTTAATTCGCATCTTTACTCACGTATATTGTCAACGATATGGTTGATAGGAAGCATAGGGCGCAATTGTAAGTCGCTTCTTGATTATCATAACGTGGAAACGCGGCACAAAATGTGCCAAAGAGCATCATTTATGACGTCATTAAGACCACGCCTAGTTTGAAAAAACGAAGTTAAAAAAAATAATTTAAAAAAAAGAAAATTAATTTGAATTCTGAAATTTTAAATTCAAATTATGTTTTTCGCAATCACGAACTGAGACAGGACCCTAATCATTGGAGTTATTGTTTCTAGAAACGGCTCCTGTCCCCCCCCCCCCCCGAAACCTGCCACTCTTCCTGGGCGGTTACGTGTGCATAGTTGTGTGTGTGCGTAGACCTGTGTGTATGCACGTAAGCGTTTGTGAGTGTATGTGTGTGAAGTCATGTGTGTGTATGTGTGTGAAGTGCGTGTGTGTAGGACATGGACGCCTCCGACCAGGAGATCGGATAGCTCAAAACCGGAGCAGCCGCGCCGAGCCGCCAGCAGAGGACGGTGGGCGGTGGTGCTGCAAAGGCTTCTGGTCCAAGTTGAAAAAGGCACCGACACCAAAAATGGTCAAATGAGAACAATAAGCAATCGTGATTGCTCAAAAAATAATTGTTGGGAAAAATTAAAAAATTTTCTTGGTCCTTTTTTTTTTTGCTTATTCTATCAATTTCAGTGACTAAAAGTACTAGTTTTGACTGAAGGAAACAACCCCATTATAAAAAAATCTCGTCACATACTTTGAGAAAGATAGATGGTTGATCAAAACATTTGTTATGTGGGCTGCAAAACACGTTTTTCATACCAGAAGTTCAACTAATTTCGTCAAATATTTCCAAGGCAAACATGCGTGTGGAATGAATCAAGGTTATGGCGCTTTATATCCAGTACAAAGTCCTATCAAGAACACGTGCATGGACCAGTTAAAATCGATTCTCCTTTATCATGTTAATCCACGAGCAAATTAATTCACGATGATGAATAGAATGGAATATTTTACAAAGGACCAATGAATAAAGCCACGGTTAATAATGCTCGCGTCATACCACTGTGGAAATATCTCAGGGCTCGAGATATATATTCACTTGTTATTCCTCTATTGTTGCTATTTTACATGTGTAAAACCAGTCAGATATTTCAGTTTAAGTTGTTGCAAAGTTAAATTTTAACATGTAAATTAAACGTTTTTTGACAGTTGAATTCATTGATGAGTTCGCAATTTAAATAAACTACTAGAGGCGCTGCTGTCTCTGACCAGTGGCGGCTGAAAAAGGCAAAACCAAGACCAATCTAAAGCCCTAGATTGTAACTTAAGTAACGGCACGTCCGCCATCTTGGGGATTAATGCCGCTTTCTTCCTATGTCTACCGTAATGTAGCAACCTGTTTTGCTTCTTGATTGTGAATGAACATAGAGTCAATAAGAAACTGCAATCAAGTATCTTAACACGCTACTTCTCCATAGCGGACATAAGATAAAAGTATGTTTATCACCAAGATTGTGGACATATCGCCACTTTATTCTACGATTCAGGGCTTTAGACTGATCCACTTACATGTCCAATATGGGACAACTGCCCTGTCTGCGTAAAACCGAAAATTTTCACCTGTTTGACTAATTCTTTAAACCACTGCAAGGTGGCGTATTCAAGCTCTGGAACTGCGAATTGGTTTACTTCAATAATCCTGGTCTTCACCAAAATCTTCGGAACTGTATAGATTTTTCGTGGAAGCCAGGCCCAGATCTACAAATTTTGGACCCCCTGCAACAAAATATGTAAGGCATCTAGAGGCCAGCAGTGTATATTTGCAACCTTAATAAGTATTAGTGCTAGTTTCTTTTTTTTTAAATTTCTTGGGCTGTTGGGCCCTTAAGGACGTGGGCCCCCCTGCACTGCGAGAAAGTAGATCCGGTCCTCGTGGAAGCCCTTCATACCTAGAGAACTATCTTAAAAGATTATTCAAGGTTGATCAAAACGTTAGGTATTATAATAAATACCATTACAGAAATGAATTTCATTTCGAGTTAAATATTTTATTATCAAATTAATGCATTCTTCTTCAGGTGTCATGAATTTTTGCACTCCGTTTGTTGACTATGTCTTTTTTAAGTCAACACTATAAAATTTCAATATTCCTTCTGATGTTATATGCTGTTGCACTTCGAATTCAGTTTTTTTAATGAGAAGTCATTTTTCTCTAAAGTTTTTAACAAATTTCTAATTTCCCTACTATTTGTCTTAGACATCGTCTCATATTCACTTCTATCAGTTTAAACGTATGCTTTATTCCCAGTACTATTAGTTCCGACTTGATCAGTGGTCATGCACTTCTATTTTACACTCGTACCCTTAACTGTTGCTCAGACGTTGCGTATAGGAAGAACGTTAACAGTCGTACACCACCAGCCGATTCAAACCTCCGTCAGATACCCGTACTGCCGATTGCAGACTTCTAATATTGGTAGAAAAGGACATAGACCAGTGGTTTGGGCAAAGAACTGAAACAGGTATCGAATCGGCTGGTAGGTAAGACCGTTACGGATCGCGTTAGAAACTGACCCTAGTTGGCAAATTTTGGCGTACGGTTCAGCAAGTTTAGAGACACAATTCCAATTTTTTAATGTCAAAATGTTTTTATTCATTGGATGTACGTATGTAAACAGTACATACTCGTATTTTATTATTCAGCAGAATTTGGAGTTTCGTTTGGCAAAATAAGAGTTTTCCATTCTCAAAAAATAAAGTTCGGAGCGTCCCTGCTTACACCCCTCTCCCACCACTTCTCCAAGTCACATGTAACGCTATATTAGATAAACTATGACTAAAAAGCGTTTTTATTTCATCCGAAGTTAGTGATGTCACACTTCTTGTTACCCCCCCCCCCCTTCTCCTTGCCTCAAACTGTCCGAAGTGTATGAATTCCCCGCCACCTCAAACATGACATCATTTATGACGACCCTTAGTTAATACTATAATACTTGCTTGTTAGGGGTCGTCCATAAATGATTTCACGCTTTGAGGGTGGGGGTCATAAAATTGGAACAGTTTATGACGAGAGAGGGAGGAGGTAACAAAAATTGTGACATCACACATGCTTCTTAACAATATGCTTGTGAAAAACAGCGCGAAACGTCATTTGAGCAATCAGGGAAGGGGTCACTTGACTCCCCCCCCCCCTTCTATGTTCTAAAACATAATGTAATTATGCATTTTTGCTTGTATTTTGATGTTTTTTTTTCCTATAAATGGATTGAATTCATACTCTTTATCACGCTTCCCTGGGAAATTCTGAAATGACGGGCCTGAGCGTGACATGTGACACGGAGAGAGGAGGGGGTAAGGTAAAGCGTGACTTTTTGTAACAGAAGGAGGCTGCCATATTTGTTGCAAAAAATGGTATCATTTATGGACAACCCCATAGCTAGGAATCATCTTTTTCCTTAATTTTCTCACTTCTTTCTCCTTTTCCAACCCCTCTTTAACATTGTCCCTCACTTACTTACTTCAGTTAATCCATCTGCTTCGTCTCCAGGGCCGTCCGTTCCGACTTATCAGTAGCCAAGCGCATGGCGATGCTGGTCTTCACAGACTTCGCCTGCTGGGCACCCATCGCTTTCTTCGGACTGACCGCAGTCGCTGGGATGCCACTGATCGACGTGACCAAATCGAAGATCCTCCTCGTCTTCTTCTACCCCTTGAACTCGTGCGCCAACCCCTTCCTCTACGTCATCCTCACCAAACAGTACCGGAAGGACGTGTACGCTCTCCTCCTGCGATTGGGATTCTGCCACAGGAAGAATTCTTGTGCCCATGGACGCACTCTGTCTTCAAACACCAACCAGCAGAGGAGGGTGTCATCAGTGAAGACTTTGTACAGGAATTCTCTGGTTGGAAGAGGAGCCCAAAGACAGCAGGTACGTACGTGGAATTCAGTGGGTCTTTAAGCGTTTTAAATGTCTTATTTCATCCAAGGTTGATAGACACACTAAGACAGGGGTATCCAGCATCTTATAGTGGCACGCAGATATATTTTGCCACTATCTGGAGCAAAATATATCTGCGTGCCACTATCAAATGTTCCATCATAATAAACTGCTATGTTGCGGCTATAACGGAACTTTATCTTTAGCTCGAATGTTGAGATTTCACGTAAAGTTCAAGGTAAAATTGTGCTTTTGTCGATAATCTGTCTGCGGCAGAAGAAAAGCAGTTAGTGCACAAAAAAAGAACCAAAGTGGAAAATTGGAAAATCTATGTTGCTGGAACAGCCTCCGGATATGTAATCAGAATATTTACAAGATTTATTTTTTTTTTAAATAAATAGGCAAAATTGATACAGATGAAAGCCAAATGATATAGAACCGCAAAATGATACGGTTTTCGACTGTCGGCCAAAAATAAATGGCAGTCAATCAATGTGAAGAGTTATAGCTAGTGTTAGCGATATGGTCTCAAAATTTGTGTTAAAAAAGGTTATTAGTTGTTTCTTCAATTTAAAAATTCTTTAATTTATTTTCGATTGCACTGTTAATACCCCCGTGTACCGTGACACCGCTCCATGGGTTGTCCATCCCTGCACTAGGACCAGCTAAGTTGTTGATGGTTTTCGCATTTGGTAGTATTTGATCTTTGTGACTTTAATTTTTGATTGCTTTGAGCTTCGTTTCTTGAATGTTTTTTTTTTTTTTTTGAAGGGATGACTCCGTAACTTTGCTGTTAAGAGGATTTTCAACGACGGAGATTGAATTAAAAAGAGAAAACAATATCTGAAACATAATGTTGCATTTTCTTGCACCATTCAACACGTCTAGCTATAATGTAATGCAGGGTTCTCCAACCTTTTTCACTCGCGGGCCACATTGCAAATTTTTGGAGGTGAAGCGGGCCAGTTCAACAGTATTTTAGTTCAGATGGTCTATTTAGCACTACCCCCCCCCTCCTCCCGTACATCGCGAATATATATATATATATATATATATATATATATATATATATATATATATATATATATATATATATATATATATATATATATATATATATATATATTAATCAAGCGGTGGGTTTTGAAAATTTCTGGGCTTGCTTCTATGTTGCTATGTTTCCTTATACATATTTGCTGTTAGCTAAATTAAATTATATTTTAAGTGCCCATAAACCGCTAATAATATAACGATAGGGAGTCTTGTAAAATTTAGAATAGTTCAGAAAACTGAAATAAAAAGTTTTTTGTGTCACAAAATCAAGTGAAGTTTCTTTTTTTTTCTTTCTTTTTAAAGGCTAATGAGTGTGTGATACAAGACAAAATTATTGCAATGTACTACAAATTTATTTTATTCAATTAATGACGTTGAAAAAGTTGGAAAAGAATACAACACTTGTAAAGCTTTAAAAAAAATTAAAACGGTAAAAAATTAATGAGAAAATTGCATTTGTTTGATAAAATTTCAGTCCATTCAGGGACAAACTTCGTAGTTCCGATCAGTTAGAGTGATTTTAAATGTTCGTCTAATAAAGAAGATATACACTTCGATTCAATATACTTCAATTTTCAAAACGTCTGTTCACACTTGTAAGTGGATGCAAAAAGAGGAAACAGCTTTAACATGAATTTTTAAGTTCTGTAAATTTTTTTCTGGTAGAGAACTGTAAAATGGAACGCATGTTTTCACTGGGGCCAGGAAATGTTCAGTGCCAGGAGACTAACGGAACAATGGGGCACGGAGAAAAGAGATTTGTTCTCGGAAAGAGCAAAAAGAGAGTTGAGTGCGGCAATCGTAGTTAACAGTAAAAAATGATTAAAAAAACGATTTAAATTAACAATAAAAAGATTTTAAATAATTATTTAATTAAAAATAATATCTCAATTATATTTTCAACGAGACTGTCTCTATTCCGAAAAAAAAGTTTGCTAGCTTCCAGCGAGCCGGACCCGGCCCGCGGGCCTTAGGTTGGAGATCCCTGATGTAATGCTTTATAGTTTGATGTACCAAATGTACTTCGGAGAAATTATGTAGTTGGAGAAAACCTGACCTGGCAGCGTCGAATGCTGTGATTAGGATCAGCAAAGCCTTCCCAATGCCGCTAGTTTATGATTGCCACAATCATAGAAGCCTTTGTTGTGGACAAAAAGAAGAAGTGTATATTGCAACATTATTCATAAAAGTATAACGAGAAGAACTTTTTTTTTTTTTTTTGCAGGTTATCTTATCCGCGGGACGCAGATTACCCGGAATGGCTCAAAGCGGAAATGTCACCGGTGATATGTGCGCTTTGGACGCCAGGTCATCCTCAATGCTCTCTGGGAACATATCCAAAGAAGGCAAGTGTCTGATAAACAGCCCTTTATATCATTTAGATCAGGATACTGCAGTGAACTCTTCGATTTTTGCTTGAAACGTAGCATAAGGGGCTCATTCCACTCTAACAGAATTCTTAGAATCTTATACGATCAATTGTATCTACCAATCACGCAACAAGGAACTTCCTTTGCCCCACCAAGAAAGAAATTTCTCGCTACACCATCGGTAGAATAATTCGATGGAATTGAACAAAATCGTTGTGAATGAGTCCCTCAGTTCTGGTTTGTTTCTTAATTTTTATTCATCTTTGGCCGAAGCAGAGCTAAACATCACACTTACCTAACGAAAGAATATTAAAAAATGTACAGCCATGCATTATGTATGCAAGTCATTATTATCATTCCTGCTTTAACTCTGTTGTGTAGTTTAGGTGAGTAAAAAATGAATTGCAACTGTGGTTAAACAAACGTTGCGAAAGATAAAGAGTTTTTGTTTTGGGAGGTCATCGAACTTTCCCTCTCGCTCAGCGTCGGCAATATCCGGAGGTTCATTCTCAAACATGTTGCACCTTTTTGCGGTAGCTTAACGTGACATTGTGTTTTCACCATACACTTCATGCACCTAACAGCCCATGAATTTTAGGGCAGTTGCACCTTTTTGCCCACAATAAAACAAATCACTAACGCAAGCATTTCCAATTTGGACGCTACTTGCTGCTGCTGACTATCAGAAAAACTTGACCTCGGAGAAGTCATTACGTCACACGATAAAGATACATGTTCTGAAGTGTTTCCACACAGTTTCATCATAATAGTCTTAGACGAAACATATTTACGAAGTAGTGCAACAAACTTTCTGACTGACCTACGTATTTGCACAATTTTCACAATAGAACAAGGTGATTTTTTTCTCTTGAAGGAATTACTCAACGGATCCCTTTCTGAAATTACGAATATTTTAAGTTTTTTTAATGTCTTAACTTTTAGAAAAAAAAATTCTTTGATTATGGCTGTTACAGAAGATTTTCCATCATTTGTTCACGCAAATATCCTCCCTTAAATCTCCGCTCACACTGTCAAAATTACTAAACATTTGCCGAACGCATCGCACAGATGTCGCAAAAATCTAAAAATAGAAATTTTCAACTCGTTGTCACCTCTTATATCATCATGGAAAAGTTTTTGAATCTGTGCTGTAAAGACATACATATTAAATATTTGTTTCGCCTCCAGCCAGACTGAAAGTTCGATAGTTTAATCGATTTTCATGGTATTTTAAGGTCACATGCTCAGATTCAGGAATAGTTACGGTAAATAGAGCTAAGCAATTTAGTTTGTTAAATCTTACTTCACGTAACCGTCGAAAATATCTCTTTGGGTTGAGTAAACTAAGAGAGAATAATTTTAAAGTAGCGATGCTTCTTTTTTTTCTTTTTCCTTTTCAAATAGACCTTAAAACTTTGTTTCAACAAAATTTCATTTAAATTAAAAGGTGTTATTAAAAAAAATTTTTTTTTTAAACTTGGAAAAACTCTAGGAATAGTTCTAATCTTAAAAATTGGATCTTTTTAGGGTAAATTTATGTAAAATTGCAAAATGAAAATATTTAAAAAAATTATTAAAATAAAAAAATGACTGCACTCAGTTAAGCAAATGAAAACCCAAATTAACGTCATATTATTTTATTCTACCCGATTTTTACATAACTTTGCAAAAGTATGTCCGATTATCAAATCTGTAGCTCAGCGAAAAACTCTCACAAAACATACGTGTGGATAGGTTATTTTGTTGAAGTTCTACTAGATGCTGAGAAAAACTTCATTTTGGCATTGTGATTGTGAGCAGGAATCATTTCAACACTTGATTGCAGTAACACAAAAACATACCACATTGCAAAACTCAAAACTTTTTTTATACTGCATTTTATTTTATTATATTTTATTGTATTTTTTGGAAAAGACAAGAATTTGTTAACCGAAGACAAGATTGCATCATTAAAATGTCAATGCGTTTTAACAATATTTAATAATAACTACCAATAGCAAAGCATGGTTACAACATATACAAAAAATAAATCTTATGTTTTGAATGAAGAAAAGTATTCTTGCTTGTTGTTTACCATTTCTGACTGTCTAGTAGAAACATAATTATTTATTCATTTGCTCGATACAAAGACTAATAGTCCGCTACTGAAAATGAGGAAATGCATTGAACATGTTGAGAAAGTAAATTACAAAGTTAAAGATTCTGAATGGTTGCTGTTAAATGGAGCTTGACATTGAGATAGCTCGTTTTTAATTCAAGCTTTCTGAGATGAGAGCAATTAATGACACAGAATGAACTTTGAAACAAGCTCAGTTTGCGAAAAGAACAGTTACCTTTTATTGAACTCAATAAAGAAGAAGCTCTTCCAAGGTTAAGTTTCCTCTTACCGCATCCGAACTGTACCTTTTTGGTGCTTTTAACTCTTATACTGAATCATTTTTGTCTCTTTGGTCGCAGGAAGTCCGGCAGTCCACAGAGGCTCTCCACATCCGATCAAGAACAGCTTCACCAAAATCCAACACCCAGATCAGCAGCTGATCCTGCGCAGAGTGCTTGAGTTTCCCACGTCCACGAACGTGTCCCAGTCGACCTCTCTCGTGACCACGGGGGACAACACCACCACAGACACCACTACGGACGGGCCGGCCTCGTTCGACGAAGACGCCTCGGCCAGGGATACGGCCGTCTGAAAAGGGTTCATCTCTGCCCTACACACCCAGAGAAATCTCGCCTGAGTGTTTCACGCTCGGGGAATGAGTTGCATTTGAGGTTGAAAGTTAAAAAAAAATCGGCGTCATTACACTGAGCTATATAAGTAACTGGAGTTTCGGAATTGAATCTCATATTTTTATCTTCACTTACACAAGTTCCACCTAAATTTAGACATTTTCACTGTATTTCCATTAGCAATGTTTTATATATGATTGTACCAATTTTTGCGTGGCTTTAAATCATACAAGGATACTTGCACTGGGACACAACGAACTTTAATTTGTGGTAAGGGGAAAATGATTCGCATTTTGTCAAATGAAACTTAAAATTTTATGAAATAAGAAAACAAAAATACGAGCATGCATGCATACATACTTATATCTAATGAGAAGAGACATTTGGTATGATTAAAATGATTAAAAAAAATTGCAATCCTGTCGACACATTTTCCGAAACGTTAGTTAAAATTTACAGAATTAAAAAAAGAAAAAATGAAGATCAGTGACCATGTGCTATTCCTGTCAATGCAATGTAAAAATAGTCAAAGAACATCTTCTAACCATGAATCGATCAGCGGAACATTATACTAGTACCTCCGTCCCTCCTTTTTTCATTGTCATTAAAAAGGGCGCCCGTATGGAAGGTTATCATCATTCGGCAAAATTTGGAGTTACATTAGAAAAAATTATCATGGTTCGCAAAATTTTGTCTGACAATGGGGTCATTTCCAAAATTTTAAAAGTATTTTTTTCTAACACCGCAAATGATGAAATGCCATTCACTGTTACCATTCGCAATATTTAATTTGCTTCTTTACTCACGTGTACCGGCAACGATATGTTGACAGCAAGCGTAGAGCGCTATATTTCATTCGATTCTTGATTATCAAAACGTGGAAATGCGGTAGACTTATGCGCCAAATTGCATCATTTGTGACGTCATAAAGACCACGTCTTGTTTGAAATATCGACATTTAAAAAAATTAATAGAAAAAATAACTGTTGAAAAAATTAAAGTATTTTCTGGGTCGATGTTTTTTTTTTTTGCTTATTCAATCAATTTCAGTGACTAAAAGTAGTACTTTGGACTGAAGGAAACAACTCCATTCGGAAAAATTATCATCATTCGGCAAAATTCGGTGTTCCATTCGGAAAAATTATCATCGTTCGGAAATTCTTGTCTGACAATTCGGCAAGATTTAGATTTCCATTTGGCAAAGTGAGAGTTTCTGCCTTCCCAAAAATTCAATTTGATCATAAGGTTTTGCCCCTGATTATTAAGTTACCTGAATGTTACTCGTAAGTTATGGAAATTTGACGTGTATTGAACTGCTTAAGCAACCTTATTCTGAATAATATATTACCACAATTCGTTTCGATAAAAGAGAAATTGAAATAAAACTACACTTCAGCTTTTCATTCAGTGGACAAAGAGCGATGTTATATGCACAGTTAAATTCATACGAAAAATTCTAGAGGGCGAAACGTATCCTGATGCCGGACCAAGGAAAACGAGGTAAATCACTACCTCCTACATAGATCTTGTGCTTAGTGATGGTGGATAAATGCCACAGCACTCTGGTTAATTATATAGCTCAGTAGTAATTGTCACTTGAAAAAGAGCTGAAGTAATCATGTGGTTGCTAAAGTTTGATGGAAGCAAAGTCAATTGTTGAAGATTTGTTAACAGTTGGCCCAAAGGGATTTTATTTATCACGAAAAAAAGCCAAACCTGGCAAATCAATTTTATTTTTTGCGACCGGATACGCTTCGATATTGCTATTTGGATGAAATTGCTTTATCCTTATCAATAACCTCTCCATTTGTTTCTATGTACTGATTTGTTGCGAACAGGAAATTGTGGTCTGGGATTTCATTGTTGCATGACGCTCTTTATCTAGGTTTTTAACGCACCTTTTTATGTGGTATTACTTTTACCCTTATTGTTAATTTTCAATTCTTCCAAGCATTTAAAAATCTGATAACAGTCATGATGATATAGATTGAAGATATTTTCGTATTACATCAATTACGTGGATATGTGGCATAAAATTAATTAACCACCTTTCTTTTGCTAATATATAACATGAAACCATTCGAGAAGATGTCAAATTTATGAGCTTAAGCATTCAGATCTTAGACTTTCATACTTGTCAAGAAAGTTCTTGAAAAACATTTTACTAATCAAGAGCTTTCATTAATCAAAAGAAACAGATGACAATCTCTAAATTTTCATTTAAGGTATTGAAACAATATTCAATTCTTGAAGCTTATTTTCAAGCCCGTCTTCATTCTTAAGAAAAGTTTCATTATAAGAACTCCTCAATGATGAAAAGTCTGCTAACTTTTCGGGGAAATTATTATAACGGGGAGCACTTGGCGCATTTTCAAAATTCTTTGCCAAAAAACAAACCACTTAATCTGCTTGGTTGGCTGGTTTTTTTTTTTTTTTGGCGCAAAAGCCTTAATAGGTTATAACTGCGCCAAACGGTTGTTAAATAGGGGGAAAAAGAGTCAAAAAAAGGGAATCTTATTATTAATGGAGCCAAGGACATAAAACTTCTAGAATTTTGAAAAATATGCCAAAATAAACACATAAAAACGAAGTTTTAAATTTTGAACGACAAGACCGAAAGAAATGACCGAGAAACAATTTTCATTATTGTTCAGCTTGTCTTCGAACTTTCCAAAAATCAACACTGCTGAATTAAAAAATTTAACGCTACATTTAGGAAAATAAGCCGTTTAACAAGTCTTAAGTGAAATAAAATGAGAAACAAGAAATAATAACATTATTGTAATAATAAACTAGTATGTTGTGACCATCACGAAACTTTCTTCTATATCTTTTTTATAATTTTGATCCCTCCCCATGCTTAACGAGGAAGCAATATTCCCAACAAAAACAAAATTACACATGCAAAAACTTGACGACCAACCCAATGTCTGAATTATTACAAAAGCAAAGCAAAGAGCGAAAATTGAAAGTTATTTTAAAAGCCTTGCTTGAATTAATTACAAATATTTTATTTGTTAACAAACATAAGATGGCAACAGTTAAAAATTTTAAATCATTGAGATAATATCATAGACTAATAATAAGAATAGACCGAGCTATGGCAACCCTTTTGCTGCTCATAAACCAAACCATGTGACTGGTGGATATCCTAGCAACAGCGGGCGTTGATCGTAGCAGACGATCAACGCCAGCGAGAAATAAAATAAATAGAATTGATGGAACACGGAAGAATGATCTCTTACGGAGTCCGATTTGTAAATTTGTTATTCTAAGTTGTAAATATTTTGTTAATATAGTTAGTTTTTCGTTTAGATAGTATTGTGCATTTTCTTTAGTCAATTTCAATAACTCTCTAAGCAATAAAAGATGCGCGCGACCAAAAAGAATCGGCAAACGGTAAGATTTTTACCTACAATTTCAATTTAAGATACCGATTAGTACATTTTGCGTTAACGCAAAACGTTTACGCCATTTCGTTCACGGCAACGCTGACAGCTCCAAATGAAATAAAAGTTACTGAAAACTGATCAAAAACTATTACTAATGTCAAAATAACGCATAACTAAAAGAAAAACAGTACAATCTCTTCACCTGGAATTTTTTTAAATGAAAACACATTGTCTTAAAATAAATGTCGAGTGCCAAACTATAGATAATGCTGCCATCTAGCAACCATGCTGCCAAAGTCTTCGCCTAGCCCTTTCACCAGTCACATGATACATCTATGAACCAATTTTCTTCATCAGCAAGAATGAGAAAGCTCGGTCTACTCTTATTATTAGTCTATGGATAATATTTCTGGTCATTTCCATACAATTAAAATCACGAGAAATACGCAGACGACAATCTATTATGATTTATCTTTCTTATTGTTGCATTAATAAAGCTATTTTTATTCGCAAAAAAAAAAAAAAAAAAAAAAAAAAATCAACACCTCTTGGAGCGATTGGCGTCAAAATTGAACCAAAGTCTGTTTACATATGGATTCACATATATTCCAAATTTCAACCAGAACGTAGCATTACTTCTTGAGATAGGGCACTCACAATGGAAAAAAAGAACGGGCTATTGCGCTACCCCCTTTTTAGCTGTTGACACGAAAATGAAATCAGCTCTTATACCCACTAAGGGCTACTTGCCGATAAATTTTTCTTTCATTCCGTTCATTATTTCTTGAGATACAGCAGTCACAACTGACGACAAAAAACGTTCTATAGCTCAACCCCCGTTTGAGTTATTGACACCAAAATTGAATCAGCACCTGTTCCTATTAATGGCAACATATGGACCAAATTTTGTTTGATTCCGCCAGTTACTTCCTGAGGAATAGCAAGCCCGCGTAACTCAAAAAACGTCCCAATGCTCCACCCTCCTTGGAGGAATTCGCGCCAAAAACCAATGGGCACAAGTTCACATAAGGGCACACATGTGTACCAAATTTCGTTCGATTTCCTGCGGTAGTTTTTGTTGTAGAGCGGCCACAAAAAACTGGTCACACACAGACGTGACACACACACACACATACACACACACATACATACACACACACAGACAGACAGACATTTTCCAAAATTAGTCGAAATGGACTCAGTACGAAAACGTTCGAATCCGTCAAAATTCGAAATTCGAAAATTTGCACGAATCCAATACTTTCTTCTATATATTAGATATAGAAGAAAGTAAAAATCAAGTAAGAAAAACGGCTCTTTCAATTTATCCCATGACGAAATCTTGGCAAATATTTAATCATATATCCGTGGCAAGAATGTTTCTTAAATCTCGTCGAATGCACATCCATCGTCATCATTGTTTGAGCAAACATAGTTCTCGCAGAATTCAATTTCATTAAGTTCTGGTCGCTTTTGTACTCTAAGCAATAGACGGAAGACCACTTTATTAAAGTTTCAGTTTGAGAAAAATATCTTTATCAAAACTGTTCTTCTCCATTACATTGTAAAAAGAAGAGACATTTCGGAAATATATTCAGAACAGTACACACACACACTGACAGTCAGACATTTTCCAAAAATTGTCGTAATGGACTCAGCACACCTCAAAACGTTCAAATCCGTCAAAATTCGATATTCAAAAATTTGGACGAATCTAATACTTTCTTCTATACATTAGACTAGCAGTACCTGCAGAGCGATGCCCGTGCTAAAAATTTAATGGAAGTCCGTTGAATAAAAAAAAATTGACGCCCCCTCCCCCTCTGATGTGAAATGATCATTTTTCTTTGTACAAAATGCGTACACATCTTTTCTGGGGAAAAAAAAAGAAAACACTATCTAAATTTCTTTGAAATTTAAAACTCTTCGTCAAATCATCAAATTAGATTTACAGTTGCTTTAAAACTCTATTTAGCGAGTGAAGCGGTTTTTACTGCAATTTAAAATGTTTCGCCAAATAAACAAAAAAATACATCAAATAATATCTTTCAAGTGTAAAAATAGTTCCTCAACTCTATTGTTTATCGCCATACTCGCCCAGCAACCACGCTATCGTAATCCATCTCTCTAACGAAAAAAAAAAGAAAGAAAAAACATCCAGCGGAACATTTAATAAACCATCGTCAGAAAAAAATGTCGTACATTTCACTCGGATAAAAATGAATCAAAAGTTTCTTTTCTTTCAAAACAAATCGCCAAAACAATGAGTTACATTTACGGTTGCTTTAAAACAATAATCTTAGACTGAACTGCTCAGCGCCTAACGAGTGTCAATAATAAATGTTTCGCCAAACAAACAAAAAAGTATAAAAGCACATTAACAGTAGCTTTCAAATCTTTATGCATTAAGAGCTGCGTTGCCCGGCTTTGCCCGGTCTACCTTGACAGTAAAAATTGTGTCAAGTGGCACATATTCAATAATCAGGCTTAAATAAAAGAAAAAAAAAACATCATGGAAAATTACCCTTCCAAACAATGACGACAGATATTAAAATATTTTTAAGAAATTAAAATGCGAAAGATGGATTTTAAAAGCATAACCATGGAAACACGAAGTAAAATAAGTTTAAGAAATTAAATGCAAAATAAGGAAAGAGAAACAATGGATTCAAAAAGCGTAACCGTGGAAACGCGAAAATAAAATGATTTACAACCTGAATCAAAATGACATTTTTCGAATTAAATTTAAAAACGCTTGTAAATTTTTTCCCCTTGAAGATAGAAGCTAAGTTTTTCGACCACAGGTCGAGAGAGATCTGGAGTAAAAAATGTCGCTTTTACCAATGCTGTCAAAAAGAAAACTGGGACAATTCCTTCACTTTTTATTGATTGATTTAATGAAGAAAGTAGTGCCTAAATTTCAGCTGAGCCTAAAAAAGTTCGAGCTAAAAACGCAAATTACTCCCGCCGTAGTTAAGTTAGAGTATTGAAACAAATTGTTTAGAACGCGGAAAATTCTATCCTTTTCAACGATGTATAATATAAATATGTGCAAGTATTTTTTCACTCCCATATTCGGGAATTTATGTGAAATTTGAGTCTAAATTGGAAAAAGAAAGAACTATTTATCGGATTTTTTCGAATTACAGCCTATGTCACTCAGTAAGAAATCACCTTTCACATAGTGAACGAATTTTTTAAATAGGTGTCGTGGTTCCGGAGATTACCTCGAACATATAAACACACAAAAATCCGCTCTCTCTCTTTATAATATTAGTATTGATATAGAAGAAAGTAAAAACAAGTTATGAACTAAAATGAAAAAATGCGCTAAAATGTGAAATTGAAATACGACGAGCAAAATTAGAAACAGCTATTCGCAACTCCAGAGCTCGAATACGCTACCTTGCGGTGATTAATAATACTAAAGAACAAGGTAAAATATTCCATTTCACGTTTTCTTTGAGGTAACTTACAGACTTCAGACAGTTTGTGGTGTAATGTAATATCAGAAGAACAGAAAAGAAAGTTTCCCACAAATACAATGAAAAATTACTGTCATTCACTAAGCGTCAAAGCAAGTTATAAGTTACGGCATGCGTTTGTTTTACCTTTTTCATTCTCCATTAGATAGTGGCTGCAGCGCCTGCTATAGTTTCTTGGAGTTGCGAATTTCAGCAGTGGGAATTTGTTTTCCCAATTTAGCATGCTTCTCGTTTGGCATTATACTTTGCCCATTAGAACACCTCATAGTGTAAAGTTGCTTCATTTGTCCATTAAGCTTACGTTCGACAAGCACGACCGGTATCGACCGGTTAGTTAATCACGTGACAGCAATGACGTCAGCTTTTACTAACCGGTTCTTCACGAACCAATCATCGAATGCTTTCGGTTGATCATTGGTTACTTGCGCATAACACGCAGATGAAAAATACATATAATTAGTCAAAAATGTCACGTGGTTCCATCAACCAGTTGCGGTCGACCGGTAGATCAACCGGTGTTTTTCATAAAGCGACATAGGAAGCAACCAGTTAACCGGTAGTTCTCAAGAACGCCTCGGTTAGCACCGGTTACTCACCGGTCGACCGGTGAGGTTCGTCGAACACAAGCTAAGTAAGGGAAGAGTGGGTACAGAGAGACGGGAAAAATTCAATTGCATTTTTTATAATTAAAAAACAAAGAAATCAACTTCTTTCAAATGGTACAATATTTGTCAGTAGTAGTTATTATACAAGTGGATCTTGAAAAAACTACGAATTCGTACAAACGAGAAAAGGGTAGAGTTACGGTAACCAGGTAGCGGCGATTAATACTTTTTACTAGCTGCGTGCCCGGCGTTGCACGGGCTACTTAAAAAATGAAAGAGATGTCCAATTGATGTTTTTGTATTACTCTGACATCAGTTTCTAAAGCGCTGAGGAGTAAATAAATACGCGTAATGCAAGGTTTGCAAAGCACCAGTAGAGCATATTTTTGGCAAAAATCTCTTTAACGTTAATCATAGTTATCAATGATACAAGTTATGAATATTTTCAATTAGCACAAAAGATGAAAATATATTCATTATCAACTATAATCTGGGCTCACGTTCGAATGAATTACATCTGATCGACTATATCTGAAATATTTACAGTGGCCCCCAAAAGTGTCGTACACTTCGAAATTTTTTAGTAAAACCAAAATAACTCGAAACTGAATTCGAATATGGAGTCCAATATTTTTTCACATCATTCCTATGTTATTCTAAATACAACCCATTGGTTTTTTCAAAATATTAACGGATCTACTTTTTGAAACGGGTCAGAAAACGAAGAGACAGAGAAATAACACGCCACAAAAGTCATCGTACACTCAAATATTTTCGAATAAATTCATGATTAAAATTATCATATGCCGTTTTATTAATGTTTTTGCATTGTGTTGACCCTTATAAGTCATTTGGCTTTAATTTTTTTTTATTTATTTCTTAATATTGTGCTTTTTGCTATAAAATCGCTGATATTCGTAAAAAACCACAAACACCATTCAAAATTCGAATTTGTTTCCCACAGTTGCGGTAAATTGGTTTGAAATGACTCTAAATTAGTTAATTTATTTGTTTGTATAGTAGAGTGCTTGATAAAATGCTTTAAACAAAGGAATCGGACCGAAAACAAGGTAAGAAAAGGTCAACCGGCAAAGTTGACAAAACGTGATCGGAGATTTAAAGTTGAAAAAATTATAAAAAATACACATTTGAGTGCTGTAAAAGTTTCTACAGAGTCAAAAAAAAATTTTTATGTTTAATTTTCACCTAAAATTTTTCGCTAAGTTCTCTGATTAGCTGGATTAAATGGGGCCTCTTCCTGCAGAAATTTTCTTGTTCGCACGAAAAACACAAAGCTTACGCTTTTCGTCGCAAAATCAAGGATAAATAAGCTAAAAACATTTTAGAATTACGTCTTTTTTACAGATAAAAATTAATTTAACATTTTTGGTTAAATTGTTCCATAATTGTAAGTAGAAGAAAAAATTAGGAACTTAATCTTAAGAACTTAGTTGGATTAGTTAATCACGACGGTGGAGGTGTTCTAGTGTGAGGGTGCATATCAGCATCAGGACTTATTAGTTCGCAATTTTTTGATGAAATAATGAATCATACTGTTCCTTTAAATATTTTAAAAACCAATTTTGAACTCTTAACAAAAGATTTGGTTATTGGAAACAACTTTGTTTTTTATCAAGATAACGATATGAAGCACTCGGTTTTCAACGTGTGCGTCTAGTGCCTCAAAAATCGTCCTAAAATTCAGAAAATACCCCCTCAATCTCCAGATTTTAACTTAATGTAACGTACAGTGGCTCCCAAAAGTGTTCGTACACCTTGAAATTTTGTAGTAAAACCAAAATAACGCAAAACAGAATTCGAATATTAAGTCAAATTTTTTTTTCTCACCACTCCTATGCCATTCTGAATAAAACCCAGTAGTTTTTTCAAAATATTGCCAGATTTTATTTTTGAAATTTGTCAAAAAACGAAGAGAAAGAGAAAAAATACGCCACAAAAGTCATCGTACACTGAAATATTTTCGAATAAATTCATAATTTAAAATTATCATATGTGGGTTTTTTATTATTTTTGCATTGTAATGACACTGTAAAGTCATTTGACTTTAGTTTTTTGTTTATTTATTCCCTAGTATTCTGCTTATTATTTTTAAATGGCAGGTATGCGTAAAAAACAACAAACACAATTCGAAATTTGATTTTTTCCCCTCACAGTAGCCGCAAATTGGTTTGAAATGTCTCTAAATTAGGTAATTTATACCATTCTATAGTGAAGTGCTTGATAAAATACTTTAAAGACAATAATCGGATCGGAAACAAGGTAAGAAAAGGTCAACTGGCAAAGTTAACAATGCGTGATCGGAGGTTTACAGTTAAAAGAAATTATGAAAAATACACATTTGAGTGCTGAAAAAGTTTCTGCAGAACTGAATGAAACATTTTACGTTTAATTTTCACCTAAAATTGTTCGCCAAGTTCTCTGATTCGCTGAATTAAATAGGACCTCTTCCCACAGAAATTTTCTTGTTCGTGCGTAAAACAGTAAGCTTATGCTTTCCGTCGTAATATCAATGATAAATAAACTTACAACGTTTTGGAACAATGTCTTACTTATAAATGAAAATAAATTCATTATTTTGGCTTAAATTGTTTTATAATTGTAAATAGAAGAAAAAATGAGGAATTAATCTCAAGAACTTAGTTGAATCAATTAATCAGGACGGTGAAGATGTTCTAGTGTGAGGGTGCATTACAGCATCAGGACTTGGAAATTCGGAATTTTTTGATGAAATAATGAATCATGCTGTTCATTTAAATATTTTAAAAAACAATTTCAAACTATTAGCCCAAAATTTGGTAATCGGAAACAGCTTTGTTTTTTATCAAGATAACGATAAGAAGCACACGTTTGCGTTTGATGCCTCAAAAATTGTCCTTAAGCTTAGAAATATCTCTTCAATCGCTAGATTTAAACTTAATGGAACATATTTGGAGATATCTGGTAGCTAGATTACGAAAATACACCACTGAAACGAAAAGCGAACTAGAAACAGTAAGACTCGAAGTGCGGCTGAACACTTATTCAGAAATTGCACAAAAAAAGAAAGAAAAACAATAAAATCTATTCCCAGACGATTAAAAGCTGTTGTTGATACTGCATGGTATTCTACTAAATAATAACTTTGTAAAAAGTTAGATTATTTACTAACTTTTTGACATTTTTTCAAAATGTGCGAAGACTTTTGTGAGATAAAATTTCCGGCAAATTTTTGGTTTTCGATTTTTAAAAAAATATGTTTTAATGTTTTATTAAAAATTTTTATGTAGTTTGTTAAAAATAGATCATAGATCTTATAATAAAATACCTATTCCGAAATATTAATTCTAACCAATGGATAATGGCCTATTTCATTGAAAGTCGTAGGTGTACGAACACTTTTTGGAGCCACTGTATTTAGAGATATCTATAGGCTAGATTACGAAAATACGGCTTTAAAACGAAAATAGAGCTAGAAACAGTAAGACTCGAAGTGTGGTTGAATACTTACTCAGAAATTACGCAAAAAAAAAAAAATAAAAAAAAAAAAAAAAATAAAAAAAAATAAAAAGAATGAAATCTATTTCCAGACGTTTAAAAGGTGTTATGAATACTGTATGATATTCTACTAATTAATAACTTAGTAAAAAGTTAGATTATTCAATAATATATAGACATTTTATAAAGTGTACGAAGACTTTTGTGACATAGAATTTCCGGCACTTTTTGGTTTTTGATTTTTTAAAAATTAAGCTTCAATATTTTTTAAAAACTTTTCATGTAGTTTTGTTAAACATTAATCATAGATCTTATAATTAAATACCTATTCCGAAATATTAATTCTAACCAATGGATTGGGGCTTATTTCGTTGAAAAACGTAGGTGTACGAAGACTTTTGGGAGCCACTGTATGTACAATTACAATCAGCTTTTTACATAAAATGACACATACTTTTGGTGTATTACGTGAAACTAAAGCACCAAGACTTAATAAATACCAAAAAGCATTAATTTAATACCAAGTCATCAGATTCGAATTAAGCTTTAGTTAAAATCCATAAAAACAATCTTTTTTGTTCAACTCTGTTTCACTTAAAGAAATCCAAACAATCTTAATTTAACATGTTCTTTTAACGATACAAACTCTATTTCAAAAATAGAAACAGGAAGGAGAAAGGGAGTTATTACAATTCGAAATTTCACCCATGTGACGGTAAAATGTCCAACAAAATAAACATAATTAGTCGCACATCCTAAATGTACCAAAATATGAAGACGGTGAATGATAAACTTACACTACAATCAATAAACATTACTAAAGAAACATTTTTCATATTCTGAGAAGAATTAAGAACGTTGAATGTAAAAAATAAAAAAGGACAGACGATAAAATAAAGGCTATATCCGAATAGAGCAATCAATTTTAAACTAATTTAAAATGAAATTCTAGATGGAAACATTATTTTAAGATTTGGACAGCAGCCAAAAAAAATCTCTTTTAAAACAATTTTTGGAATTTTATTTGCTCACCCATATGAAAAATGGCAACAGGAAAGAAATAAAAATTCCCGAATAACGTTATGTAAATTAACGTTTTAATTAATATCTCCGCTAATTAAAGTCGTACAATTACGAGATTTGTCCTATTGTTTTCTTTGGAAAATTTCGAATTGATCGGTATCTTGTTTGACTCTCGATTCGCAGCGGTTCTCGAGAAGATCGATCTTCAGACAGATAGACAGACGGACGCGAACAGATTTTAATATTATAGTGGATGGCAACCCGCTACCTTATCTTGGTGACGGAAACGGAGAATCCTCTCTCGATTTCGGCAACGGTAGAACAATGCTGATTTGCTATTAGCTTGGCGAATCATTGTCTTTAGAGCTAACTACGTAAGGATCAAGAAAGAATTTTTTTTTTATTCCATGCAATTATATTTTTAATTTTCTCAAATGTTTTTTTTTTTTTTTTGGAAATTGTCAACATGTGCTTCGTCTTTTCAATTCTTAGAATTTCGATACATTTCGTAAAATTTTGCACTGCGAAATGTTTTAAATTTTTTCTTTGTAAATTTAATCAGAGTTCTCATAATTGTGTGATTGTAGTTTTAGTTCTATTGTTTCGTTTTGAAAATATTTGAAGTTTCACGTGTTTAAAGTAATACACATTTATAAACTAATTCAAATATTTTGGATTATTGCTTTGAATTCTTTTCGCAGTAAGTACCTTTTCCTTCATGTTTTAGTATTCCATTATTCATTTAAGATTTCATGATTATCCTAAAAAAATGATTCCAAAAGTAATGTAAAATTTGCAGCTGCGATAAAGTTTTCTGAATGGAGCTTTTAATATGTTGAATTTATTAGATTATTTTAGGTTTTAATTGAACTTTTGCTGTATTTAATGACGTTTTCTATTCACTTGGCAGATTAGCTCAAACTTTAATGTAATTTTAAATCTGTCTTTTAATATTAATTTAGTTGTACTTTTATGTTGCATGTTAATGTAACGTTTAATGTTCCTTCTCGTCTGCTTTATGTATTTGGTTAAGTTATTTAAGTTTTAATGAAGCTTTTAATGCTGACGCATTTACTTAGAACATTATTTTACGTACTACAAAATCGCCCTTCAAGGTATGACGGGTGAAAATTGCTTCTACATTTGAACGACGTCATTGCATGTTTAGTGATATTTTGAAAGGTGATAGGTTACATTTCACTGTAAACTAATGTTACTAAATGATCTGCTTTCTGCAATTGGCTGATCGTTTTTAACTTTAATGGAAATATAAATGAATTTTTTTCAACTGCTACATTGTTTCAATTTCTTGAGGGATTGCTTTTATCTTTATCTTTATCTTTACTAATAATAAAGCTGAATGTCCCTCTGTCTGTCGGATATCTGTCAGGATCTCTGTGACGCGCATAGCGCCTAGACCGTTCGGCCGATTTTTATGAAATTTGGTACAAAGTTAGTTTGTAGCATGGGGGTGTGTACCTCAAAGCGATTTTTCGAAAATTCGATGTGGTTATTTTTCTATTCCAATTTTAAGAACAAAATTTTCATAAGATGGACGAGTAAATTACGAAATTATCATAACGTGAAACCGTAACATGGGCACAAGCCGATTGGCGAGATACGAAATTATCATAACGTGGAACAGTGACATGGGTACAAGCCAATTGGCAAGAAAATTCATCACACATTATTTGTAAATATACAGGCAAACCAAAAGACCTTTTAATTTTTCTATTACGGGCAAAGTCGTGCTGCTACCACTAGTTTTCAATAAAACGTTTGATAATTGCTATGTCCTATATTACTTCATTAGTGGATTTCCACAATTTAATACTATGATAGTATCTTGGGAGTTTGAAAACAAACTCTTACTTACTATTTCTGGACACTTAATATGGAAATAAGAAAAACAATAACTAGGTTCTAAAAATCAAACGTAATAATATGTTTTTCTTTTGCCTAATTTGCCAATTTATGAAACATTTGGAAAGAAAAAAAAATGTAGCTCACTTTTTTTTTTTTTTTTTTTTTGCTTCATTATTGTTGTGAGGTAAGAGGGGGGGGGGATAAATAAACAGTGCTTTTTTGTTATCAAGAAGATTACTTTGAACCTTCTGAGGCTCTGCTCCTTTTTTTCAGGTCTACATTCATTGGACGATTTTCTTTGTTTCCATTGAGAGTAAGAAACAAAGCTTGATTTCGGAGTCTTTGGTGCCAAGTTTAGCTGTTTTTGAAATACGTCAATAGGATCTGATTACCGTAATTCTACCGAGGGGGAAAAACAGATGCAATTTTGTCTCATTGTTCCCCCAGATAGTGGGAACACAGAGGCACATATTTTTGGAATTATCAAACTTTGAAAGAATCCAAATTTGCCTGGAAAATATGAACTACTGCTGGCGTTTGGTTTTGGTAAAAGCAATTTCATGTCGTCTTGACACACAGTAGTGACATCTCCTGTGTATTTTTGTGACTGAGATTTAGACGGTTCAGGATTAGTGATTTCGCTTTAATTGCTTTTGATATATCATTTAACAAGGATTGAAGGCTTTCACTGTAGCATTTGTCTATCTCTAGTGCAACAGCTTCTTTATCTGTTTCAGAAAATCTCCAAAATAGCTTAACTGACATCCTTTTCTCTAGGCACGTTGAAATTTTGAAATGTGGATAAATATAATTACATTTCGCCTGTTGCAATGAAACAATTTATAAAATTCAATAGAATAAGTACGAAATGGAAATATTTATGGGGTATTATATAGCTGTAAATTGTAAAAGTCATAATTCCATTCAAGCATCCTTATCTTGTTGGTGTTGGGCTTCTATTCTTATATCTAGCCCTGCTTATAAAAGTTTATAACTTATTCTATTGCTATTTTCATCAACAGGCTAGTTAAATTTAAAACGTATATTTTTTCCACTTTTAATATAGAAGTGCCGGGCAAGCAGTGAGAAACGGATTAAAGGTGTCTCACTGCTCCTTCATAACAAAATATAAACTAAATAGCTGCCATTCTCAGACAAAGAAAATTAACAGCATCATTTTATTGCTAAAATGAACGTTAGTTAATAGGCTAATGTAAAATTAATAATACCGGTCTGTAAAGTTTATCTAACAATTTAGAAACAGTGCAACGAACAGTAGAGATAGTTTACTTCGATGGGTCAAACTATGATGACATAGTTATTTTTCTTACATGATACTTGAAATCAACCTTCTATAATATTGTTCACAGTATGTCGACTTGACTTTTCAAAAGTTTTACCAGGCTGTAAATATCCAAACAGAAAAAATTGTCTCACTGTTTTCCCTGTCCCACTGTAGTCACTTCTCCTCTGCTTTTTATGAGGTTATTCTTGAATGTAGTATTTTTCGACAAGATGTTTTTTGCTTTTTTTGAATACAAAAATCATCTTATTTCAACAAACTGGAATATTAAATTACTATTCTATAATTTTTGAAATACTTACACGATTTCAAATGAAAAGGTCATTAGGAAACGACCACAGTTCACGCAATAAATATCATCTTCGAAATGTTAGTTAACTTACTAATAATATGACAATTTTAAAGGGAACAAATTAATTTAAATGGAAACAGATTTTAAAAAATAACTTTGCATAAAAAGTGTTTAATTACTTAGATTGTGTAAAATAAGAGGGTAGTTTTTTTTTCAAGCTCCGTTTGACTATAAAAAAGAAACGGATGAATATACAAAAAAGATTTTACCATCAAAAGTAAGGTACAATGCATAGTATTTCTCCACATAATCACCTTGACGATTTAGGCATTCGTCGTACCTGTGCACAAGCTTTTCTATACCCTCCTCATAGAACGTTGCCGCCAATGATTGAAAATGATTTTTGACAGTGTTTTAGGGACGCAGCGAGCACAAAGTTTTCTGTAGCGCAACCGTTCTATAACTATAGAATGTCGGGACGATCTTGGAACTTCTGGAAATGGCATCGATAATTCACTTATCGCGAATCTTCGATTTTCCTTAACCGCTTTGTCGACTCGTTGAGCAAGGTCGTCTGTAGCCACAGACTTTCGTCCAAGACCCCCTTCATCATGCACATTAGTTCTGCACTCTTTAAGTTTTCGGCACCACTTACGAACAACACCAGCACTCATTAAGTTGTCTCCATATACACGAATTATTCTTCAATGAATTTCCGCTGCCCTGTTACCTTCTGCTTGCAAGAAACGAATAACACTTCTCAATTCACATTTGGTGGGAGACTCGATAGCGACAGAAATGTTGTCGTGTCTGTAGCTCAACAGAAAATAGCAGATAGGACTCGACAGTAACTGAGTGTTTGGACAGAAGTATATGCAGTATCCTAGTACGCAAACCAGCCATCTGCCATCCACCTGGCTTTCCTACTATGAAAACGTAGCTTGAAAAAAAAAAAAAAAAAAAACTATGTAATTTAATCATTTACCGTAATAAAATTAATAAATAAATCCCAAACAAAGATTTCATCCGAAGATGGTCATTTTTCCAGTGGATCCTTCAAATGTCAACTAATCAAAAAAATTGTTTATGGAAAAAACAGGAATTGTGATATGTTTCATTAATTTGATATTTGTGCTATTATTATATGTGTACATGAAATATTATTTATCGCTACGACTGTCCGTAAATTATGTATCACAAGAAATTGTAAATATATCTGTTATTGCTCTGATCAACGTAAGAATCAATTAAAAAATACTGCATCTACATGCGGAAGGCGAGAGGTTCTTTATTACGCATACGTGATAACGAGGAATATGTTTGAGTGATTTTCACAACTTTTCAATTTTTGTGTCCTATCTTAACTACATTCTTTTTTGTACCTCGTATGCTGTCATCTTCAATGAACACATTAACTTTGATGTGCTACTGATTCTTATCAAGGTATTATTCTCAAGGAGTAATAAAAAACGTAAAATTCCCGTATTTTGAAAAAAATATGTATAAAAAAAGTATGGATAAAATATATCGCTACCTTCATTGCCTCAATATATTAAAGTTCACAATATTGTGATTGATTATGTAGCATAAAGTACGGCTGAACTATAAGTCGTAGGCCTGTCATACGGGCAATAGAAAAGGGGGGCGGATTTTAGAAACCTAATGAAATCGTTTAGATTTGCATGTATTTTGTAGTTTTTTGTATAAAATGCAACGAGTATAAAAATATACCTTTTGCACGCCTCCCCTGATAAAGCATTAATGGGACGAGAAGTTATTCGGTGATCAAATTTTCTTTATTATAAACTACCCCTCTCATATTTTGATAATTTTTTTGTCAGGGGCACCCTGATGGAAGATCATGGGTGGTCACTGCGACCTTCCAAAAATTTAATCGGTAAATTTTGTCTGACGATTCGGCGAAATTTGGAGTTCCATTCGGCAATTGAGAAATTCCGAACCCCAAAAATTTAAGTTCGGGGCACTTCTGTTTATTGCATTTGCTGATATATGCTACGGAAGAAAAATTCCTAAAGTATGGTATAGCTATCAGAAATAAAGAAAGCATACCTAATTAATAAATCCTTTTAAAATGAAATATTAGGCTGGTTTGAAGTTATCTAGCTAATTAGGGACGCTTTGAGCCGCGTTAGAGATGGGATGCAAAATAAGTTATTTTGATAAAAATTGCGAAATTTTAAAGCAGAAAAATAAAACTTCTTATTATTTAAGAAACTTCCCATTTGAAATTACATAAGATTTCTATCATTTATAAGACTGCAGAGAATATGAATACTGCAAGAACAGTTTCAACAATTTTCAGAAATAACGTCCATACTGTCACTTTGGAATTGTCGCAGTGAGCTGTATACAATATTGTCAGCATTATTTTATTGCGAAAGTCTATAAGTAAAAAACTTACTTCATAATCTTGCCATCAAAATGCTGCACTGAGTCTTCTAGTTATTTTCTTTAAGTGAAATATATTTAAAAAAAAAAAAAAAACATGTAGTGATAAGATAACCGACATAGCTTGAAGCTACCCTAAACCAATGTACTTCAAACACTTGACTTTTTTTTTTTTTTGTACACTACACAATCTGTTACTTACTTTGCTTTTTTTACTACGCTAGTTAATTGAATTGTCAAATTAATAATAATCTTGAATATTAATTCTCAGAGTTTTTTTTTTTTTTCTTGGAACGCCATAATTTTCTTAACGCTTTATCAAGCTTTATAAGTATAAGACGCGTCATTTTAGGGGGGGGGGGGGGGGGTTCCACCGCTTTCGGCGAAAAATAAACAGTCAATTCACATCTTTGCCGTTTTGTTGGAGGAGGGGGGGGGACTTTTTTTTTCATTACGCTTGACTCTAATGTATAGCACCCTGAAATGGAGGAGGAATTATAGCGTCGTGCTAGTACTGCAGTGGTTGTAAGTTCGAATCCCCACGGGTCAAAAAAAAAAATTATTTTAATGCCTTTGTTTCTTCAGCAGAATTCTAATCTGAATTTCCATGAAGATATAGTTTAAACGCATGGCACGATTCTGAACTATAGTTCTGTTATTGTCTTTAAAACCAGGGAACAAAACATTAGTTTTAACCTTTTAAATAACAGTAAAACTTTAAATATAATTTAACAAATAGAGGTATCGATTTAAATTTACTTTTTTTTTTACTTTATGAAGCATTGCTTTAATGTATAGCATTCCAAGCTGGAGACACATTAGCTCAGTAGACAAGTTCTTCGTACTAGTGACGTGAAACTGGTCGATCTTCCCAAGGGCCGAGAATGTAGTTTTTGAAGGACCAATTTCCTTCATCCAAAATACCATGAATATATAATCTGAATATCGGGGCAGGATTCTGAACCACAGTTGTGTTATTACATTTAAATCAGAAAAGGAAATGTTTATTTAACCATTACAAATCGCAGTATCACGTGTATAATATTTCATGGGTGTTTTTCGGAGTACCGCATAACTTTTTTAATATTCCACCAAATAAACTAAGACCACAAGTAAGTCTTGAAGATATTTTTTTCATCACTATCAGCGAAAAATAAGCAAACAAGTCACATTTTGGCTATTATTCCAGAACTTTTACAAAAAATCGGATTTTCTTTTACTCCTGTTGTCGAGCGCGAATAATTCGCACGAGTCAGCTAGCAGCAATAATAATACTGATAATAATAATAATAATAACAATAATAATAATGAACGTTGATAAATTTTATTAATTTACTAGTGTTCAACACTCAGGTTTTAACAAAAACAAAAGAAAAAAATCAGTAAAATTTTGTGGCAGATTGCGGAAAAATAACCAAAAAGTAAACATTTTAAATCCCCCGATTACAGGAAAAGCCTTTAAAACAAAAGCCATAATTTTATTTTTTCATATTCGAGAAAAAAAAATGGCAACCGATCTTTCGTCTTCATGGTTTTCTTCACGTTTATAAATTTTAATCAAACCATTGTTGCGGAAAGTTGAGATGAAGCAGTGAATAACAATCTGAATGGAGGAAAGCCTTCGAAAAATAGGAATTTTATGTCGAAATCTAAGTGTCATAATTAATTCGCAACTCCAACGAACTATAGGGGGCACTGAAGTCACTGTCTAATGGCGGACTTAAAAACCAAAACAAACGCACATGGTAACGAAGAAAATGCTAAAAGTGTTGTGATTTTTGTTCGTACGTATGATTTTTTCACTTTATTCATTTGAAAAGATTTTTCAAAGTCTTTTGGTTATTCTGACCCATATAGAAAGAGATTAGAAACCAAAAAGTATTACGAAAGTAAACAATTAATGCAGAACACACAGTAAGTTGTTCTGAAGCAGCCATTTTCACGATGTTGAATTCGGAATTCATAAATTTTTGGTTCGCTTCGAACGGCATTTTCATTTTGTACCGTTTTTTCTATACATTAGTACATATTAAGTTCAGTTTCGTGACATTTCCGGCATTTGTTGACATTTTTGTCACATAGTGCACATACGTGGCAGACTGTCAAGAGTAACGTTTAACACTAGATAATTTATTTCTATGACTATATGATTGGATATCCAAAGAAATCATGCATTTAATTCATTCGTCATGGAAATTATTTACCTGATATGCGAAATCTTGTCAAGATACATTATTCTTTCACACAATTTTAAAACCATAACCTTATAAACAGATTTTTGGCGAAATTTTATTTTTTATTGTTCAAATTCTTAACGTTCTTTCTGGATTTTTCAATCTGTTCTGCGATAAATATTTTCAAGAAAATTTATTTGCATACTTTCTATTTCAGTAGGATACTGTAGTAACAAAGGTTATATAAATCATTTATGTGGAATTAGGTTAAGGAAAAGTGTCCAGTCAATGTTGTTAAGTTCGTTTTTTTTTCTTCATCGAATTGAAAAACTGATATTTATTCAAATTCACTCAGAACAAAATAAATAAAATGTGTACTCACAGTTTATATATGGTTGTAGTTTTCTTTTCAGTTGATTGACCATTATTTCCTTTTACTTATCGAATTCTGTAATCTTACTATCATTTTATTCCACTCATGATAAAAATTAAAAATGGTTTAGCTAAAAATGCGAAATCTCGCCAAGGCTACTTTGCTCGCACAATACTAACACTATAACCCTAAACAAATTTGGCGAAACCTTTCAGCTGAGAATAAAAGGAATAAAGTAAATTTTTTCTCGGTTAAACATTTTTCATTTTGTTCTACGATAATAAATTCAAGAAAATATTTTGCATACTGTCCATTACAACTAAATGCTGCTGTAAAATATGATTAGTTAAATTAATTTAGGATTAAAAAAAACTCATATTCTTACAAATTCATACAAAACAATAAAAAATTTTACCTGGTATAACGTTATCCAATTTTGTTAATCCAGAGTTTTCTTGTTTATGCTTCCACCATTTAATACTTTTTTGAAAGAAATAAGGAAAACTAACATTATTTTGAGAAGCTCGAGAATACTACTAAGGGACGAATTAATTTCTGTAGCTGAAAGCAAACTAAGACACATCGATTGAGTAAATAAATACTCAGAACAAACTGCCTGTGTTTACGTCAACAGACACACGTGGAGCGCAACGTGGCAATGTTTTAGTTGCATTCGCAGTTTTATAAATCACCGCAAGGTAGCGTATTCGACCGCTGGAGTTCCGAATAGTTTTTAATTGATATCTCTGCTAATTATTATCGGAGGATTATGTTAAACAGTCAAACATAAAAATGGGAAAATTACGAATCCATCGATACCTGGTTCTATGATCAGTTTACTGGCATTCGGGAGAAGTAACTCAGACATACATACATAGTTACATATGCTCAGTTTTTGATTATATACGACCATATTCCCAGTTGATAAATGTTTTTAAATTTGTTTATTTTTCACATGACTAAAAAAACTGCCAATAAAAAGACATCTCATAACAAAGTAGCAAGATTGAATACTTGAATCATTTTTTGTCTGTGAGTATAATTTCACCTTTCGAACTCATTGCGTAACTTTGTTAGGCGTAGTTTACTATCTGTCTAATTATCTTCAAAAATATTACAAGCTAGTGAAATCGTTTAGATTTTTTCTTCTTATTTCTTTGAAACTCAGGTCATAATCCATTTTCCTAAAAGTATTTCTCCACTTTTTTTTTCAATAATACATGTCTTCAGTTTTGCTCTTCCACAAAATATAGCACAATAAAATTTTTTAAATAGTTTTAAAAAGTACTTTTCTAAGTGAAGGGACAACATATCTTCGCTAAAACAATTTATGGACGTATCTCACATTTAAGAATTTTGCAGAAAACCGATTTAAAGATTTCCAGTTTATTGTATCGCTTGAGAACCGCCACCAGTGTGAGGGACTGTAACTTTTTTTACGATTTATTGTAGAAATACGCCCATTTGTCAAATTATAAAATCTACTTTGGACATTTCTGTGGTGGTTACAACTCAATTTTCGATATTTTTGCGAAACGCCCATTGTCTTTTTGCGACGATATATTTGTTTTCCGTGCAATTTGAATAAAGAAATGATTTGAATAAAGATTGGTATTAATTCTTTTCTAAAACTCATTTTTGCTGTATTAAGCAGTAAGTTGCTGCCCTTAAGCAAGGGCTAAGCCAGAACTACATGCAATACACTGACAGCTTTTGATGCTTGAAATACTTAAATGCATTGTCTAAATACTAGCATTATTGGTGGAATATGGGGATAAATTGTCATGATCACCAGTATCAAGAGTTTAAAAAAATTAAGAAAATAAATTTTATTAAGTTATGCTTAATTTCAACGCTCAATAATTGCGGTTTTTTTCTCAATTCCATTAAAATTCAATTTCAATCAAGTTTGAAGAAGTAGTCGTATTTTATTAAAGTTCGTTTTCTTTTAAAAAATAATTTATTAATTAAAATTTTTTGTTTGAATAAACGTGTAGAAATAAAATTCCGAAATTGATACTATAACTAGAATAAAATGTGCAGAATATCTTTATGTTAATTTATTAAAACGTGAACCATTACGACGAAAGTAAAAAGGTATCTCCCCCCCCCCCCCCCCCCATATTTAGCCACGAAAGTATAAAGCGGCCGTTCTCAACTTTTTTGACCCACGAACCTTTCGAAAAAAACTTCTCGGACCGTCCAGGTTTATCTTTTTACTTTTTTGTAAAAACAATGACATCGCAGAACTTCAAAAATTTATATTAAAAAACATTCGGACCGGTGCAACAATCTCTCCCCTCCCCCTCCCCAAACTATTTTTCTTCCTTTTATTTAATTATTATTATAACTCATTATTTTTTTGCCAAAAAATTAGTAATAAATTAATTAATAAATAAACTTTCGACTCGCGGACCACTGTGGGAAAAGTTAGCGGGCCGGTGAGGTTTTTCGTTTTTTCTTTTTTTTAAAAATTAATTAATTAATTAACGATAAATGGATATACAAATAAATAAATACTTTGATATAGAAGGAACTTTCCCACAATATTTAAATGAAAAGATAGGGAATTTTTGAAAAATTCCACATAAGTAAACAAGCCTTGAGAAAAATTATAGAGAATCTTTTCAAAACATTTGAGCAAAAAATGTCGTATAGGATATTATTCTATTTTTGAAGTAAGATTTTTTTTTTTTTAATCGTGAACTAGCAAATATCGCTAAGGACCGGTCAAATTTCTTTGGACCGGATGAGAATCACTGGTACAGTGAAACCTGTGTTAGTTGACCACTTGCGGTGCACTACTTTAGTGGTCAACTTACACAGGTTGACTTATATGAAACGGGCTAATTCCGTGCCTGAAAAAAAGCGGTCAGCTTAGACAGGTAGTCAACTTACAAGGGTAGTCAACTTTACAGGTTTTACTTTATAAAGCAAATTAATTCTTTCTTTAAAAGTACTAGATGGCGCTATAGTAACATCTGTTCAGCAGTTATTTAGAATTTGCTTCATGTTCAACGTGTTGATGGTGCATCGTCGACTCCGTGTGTTCCCTGGATTGCAAGTTTGTTGCAATACAAGCAGATATCTATCGGTCGCCCTGTGTGTGATTTCGTTTTGTGTGTTGTCAACTGATTTCACCACGCGCTATTTGTTCTATTGTAATATTAAACAAGAGTTTGACAGCTCGAAAATGTACGTGACAGATAAACTCGCATCTTGGAACTTGATGATGCTAGTTGATTTGAAACCTGCTTTTGAAGCTTCATAGTTCTTTTATTTATAAAAGAACTGCTTCTGTTAAAGGTACAGTTTATAGTTCATGCTGGCGTGAACTCAATGTAAAAGGCTCCACTTGTTTTCACAGGTAGGTCTTAAACGTAATTTTGTTGTTATTATTATTATTTACTTGATAATAGCTCGTTTTAACTCATATTATTGATTAAGAAACAAAAAAAGTTAGTTCTTTCTTTGTTCATAAATTCGTTCTTCAAAGCTGTAAATGTGGACAGTTTGTTGTTACTATTTCATATTTGGAACATTTTTTACGCTGCTTTGTAAGGATTATGATTTTTTTTTTTCAAATACATGATAAAGTAAACGAAAAGAACCTGCTAATAACAGTTTTTTCTCCTCAAAATAGTCTTTGTTTAAATACAAACTCCTTAAATTAAATTGTTTTTGATTCAAATTATTTCATTCGATTTGAGCATCGATAATGCATAATTTTTAAACATAATATTTAATTTTAAGTCGGAATAGCAAGAAACCTCTTTTTTTAACCGTAAGTTATGATATGTAAAAGAAAGCTTGCTATATTTCTGAAATGTTCACCGGGACACCGCGTGTTTTTTTTTTCTTTTTTTATTTGTTTTTTCATGATAAGACTTGCGTTGTGTATATACCCCCCTCCCCCCCGAAAAAACTCGAAATGACTGGCTTGTCTTTAAGCCTATTCGAACTCATAAGACGGTATAAGCAATGTTTATGTGGTCAGTGTAACCGGCCCTCATTGTTATAATATCAATATTCATTTTGTATAAGTGTGTAACAGAACTAAAGGAACGGTCCTAAGACCCCAAAACTTGCACTCAGTAGACATTTTATTTTATAATTTCAGTCGTGTTTATTTTAGTGTGGGTTTCAACCGTAAACTCTTTGGGTGCTGTTCTGGCCCTAACAACTTAATTTCAGGAAACTCAAGATTGCACAAAAACTGACATATTATATGAAAAATAAAAACTCATGGCCGCATAACCGAACCTTTTACAGAAATATCGAATACAAAAACAGATCCTTGCTGTGACAAAAACGTAATCTTTACAAAACTATCAACAAATGAGTCATATTTAAAAAAATAATCTGATATACTCGTATTTAACTTTTCATTATTTTACTATTTTATACTACTTATTGAAATACTGGACTAGTCTCCAGTGGCATAAATGTTGTGTTGGCATCTGCATAACATGCAAGTAATGTAAATGTGTCGAAAGTTTTTATTTTTCGTGATATGTACCTTGCTTAGCTTTTTACTGGCTTAAAAAGCTCTCGTAGCACATATCACTCCCCGGCAAAAACTCAAATTTTGAAAAGAAAAAAAAGGGGGGGGGGCGGAACTATTAATTTAAAATCTACATTTAGTGCTCTTTCTTGCCACAAAAACAGTACAAAATTAGTTTACATAACTGGTACGTGGTGGTGTAAATACGATGCCATTAATAGTGACATATCATTAAATTTTCACAATTTATAATTAACATTTTCGAGCTTCCAGAATACATTATTAGTCTAGACAACAAAAATTAACCACTAAACCTCAAAACCTCACATAGTAAATTGTTTGTACATGTTGCAATATTTAAGAGTCTTAAATATTGCTTTTTTTTTTTCTTTGAGTTGTGTCATTTTCTTGCCGGGGTGGGATTTGTTGAAATGACATTGACGGAACATCAGAAAGAGGTTGTTATTCAGTCAAAATTTTTCTTTTTCTGGATTTGCATACAAATTTCTTGTAAAGAGAGAGAGGTGGAGACTTCTGTGCAATTTTGTGATTCCATCTCGATTTTCTTTATAAAACTCATAACTGTTTCAAAAATTTAATGCTTTTCCACAAAAAGTTGCTAAACATTCACAGCTTCCTACCCAACAACGTCCTAAATCGCGCATGTTTAATTCACTGTGATGCTTTGAGATAAAAAATGTTATTCTGAATTATCTCACAAATTTCATTTGTGACATCATGTTTGTGTGTTGGAACACTTTTCGTCAAAACATTTTCGGGTTACGAACTGAAAGATTTTGTTTTCATCGTGTAATATATAGTTGTAACATTTAGATTCATGCTGTTATTTCATAAAGGATGTACAACTATAATCATTTTGTAAAGATAAATAAATGTTATGGTGCTTTAACATTTTTGTTATTATTTGTGAAACAACTAACACTAAAACCTACATATATAATGTTTACCGTCATGAGTCGTGTATCTACGCTATTAATATCTGTCGCATCTGTAACTCGATTTCCTCCGGACTGGCAATGTCTGTCACGTTAATACTGGCACTGCTGGATGCATGATATCCAGGGAAAGCCATTCCGCCTTGTCTGACCCTTAGCCACCGCAGGTAGTGAACGTTTTGACGAGCAGAGATCGGAGCGCCCTTGTATTTTTAAAGTGATGTTGGGTCTTGACAAGCGATATCTAACGAAAGGGGTAAAGTTCTAAGAGAGCTCTGTGCTAGTTTGTTATTTGCATAAACTGATTTTGAGGTTTTCAAGTCTGGAGAATGTTCCATGTTAACTCATGATGCTTTGTAGCGAAAGATATGTGAATTCTTCAGAAAAAAAAGATTTTTTTACCCCTTTTCTTTTTGGAGATATCTGCTGCTCTTGATTTTTAGAAGTAATACGCTTTTTATATATAAAGGGAGTAAAACAAATTCTACACGTTTTTTAAGTAAAGAAATCAAAGAAACGGAATGGGACGGTTTTTAATGAAAGAAAATCGACACACACATACAATATATATATATATATATATATATATATATATATATATATATATGTGTGTGTGTGTGTATATTTATACTAGGGTGGTGCAAAATTTCGAAAGTGAAAATTATTTGAGTCTTACCCTCCCATGTGACTCCAATAAATAAGAAAATAAGTAGGACAAAATTTTATAACATTTGAATAATATTTAAAGGTAGCTCAAAGCGGATGAAGTATGCATCATTGTCGAATATAAGTACATTGACAAAGGGCCAAACTAAATACAAATGATTGCAATTTCCACTAACAGAAATTAATTACATCGTAAAATTGCTATTTTATGTGCACTGTTTCAACATTAGCTATGAAATATATTCTGCAAATATGCAAATGTTTTTTGTAAAATGTTGCTTTTAATGCAATTCTGAACAATTTTTTTAAGTTGACAAGTGTTGTGCTTATACCGAAGAAGCATCAATACTGGCAAAAGCAAAGCACCTGTTTTACTGGTACAAAAAAATTAAGCAATATTTAATTCTGGAATGTTAACACCATGTAATGGAATTGTTTATTGGGGCCTATTTTAATGAATGGACAGGGTTCTCTTCTACACCAAAAGTACTTTTCTGTAACCGATTCTAGACTTGCTGAAAGTTCATTGATAAGAATAAATGCATTACAAATCTCAATAATAAGGAAAGGTGGCTGATGTAAAGAACCATAGAATACAATATGTTAAAAAATTGCTGTCTAACTCCTACTCAAGAGATGATTATCGAGAATTTCTTGAACCGATTTTAATAGTTAAGCATAAAACCCCTTCTCCTGGAATCATATTTATTGTACCTAGAGCTAAGCACCATACTCAATGAACGTTAAAAATCTTGTACTGTTTTAAAATACAAATGTTTAACCACTAGTTCACCATCACTTCAGAAGAAGAGATTGGATTGCAAAAGAAAAGGTATATTTGCAGAACGTGTTTATTTAAAACCTTGGGTGGACAGCTTCTATACTTTAGAATGCACTTTGTATCATTTCAGTTTAATGAAATCTAAATTTCATAATTGCAATATAAAAATATTGATGAAGAAGTAAGTAAAATTGCATGGCTTTTTTGGCAATCAAGTGACACACTTGAAGAGAAGACAATTGGTAAAGCTGTTCAAGAAGTGAATGAAAAAATAATGCTGCAAAGTAAGTACCTGAGATTATGGCCAAAAATATTATGAACTTTGAGGATTTTCTAACTTATGATCAGCTTGATTAACTGAAAAAATTAATTTACCAGACACATTTAACCTGGCAAAACTTGGGAGATCAAACAAATCTGCGAGTCTTAGGAGAATTATCACAAAGCACTAAAATTTATTGAAAGAAATCGGTTATTAATTATCTTCCTGAAAGTAATTAATATATATTATAAAACAGTTTAATGAAAAAATAATAACCATTGAAGATCAATTTCAGTTCTTGTGGCAGGTTGTCGAGAACATTTCTGCGCTTATACCGATAGCAAAAAATAGTTTGGTAGGTAGGGTAGATCGACCAGTGAGTGAACACCACCCAGTAAATGAACAGCGCGTCATTTTTTTTTTTTTTAAATAAGCTTCCAAAAAAATTTCTCGGAATAAATTCACTACAAAAGCGGTCTTTATTGATATTCTAAGCTATCTGACACCTGATTGGTTACTTTGGATACGTATTTTTTTTTCTGGAAAAAATTTGAAATTTTTACTGCCGTGAATCGTTCTTTCCCTCTTTCAAAATAATAAGGCTGGTTTCGTGCTAGCAATTATTTTGATACATATTATTTGTATCGATAAATTTTATTTTTTAACTCTACGAAAGAAAAATTATATATACATATTTAGGCTATGGATTTAAATTGTTTCAGTCAATGCAGAATGCGTAGATTTTCAGTTAGAGGGGTGTTCAGTCACTGGGTACGAAAAATTGCGAAAACCCAGTGAATGAACAATGGCAAAAGTTCTTTTGATTTAAAAAGAAATTTGAAGTTTCTTTGAGATATTTTCATTTTCGTACTTTTTTGTAATGCAGATAGTTTTATATGCTTATTTATTTATATATTTCATTATATAGTTTATAATTTCTTAATTTTTGTTTTTGCAAACACTGCACTTTTTACTGAGTTTTATCTTTTATCTATCTATATCTCTATCTGTATATTAACCTACCTACCTACCTACATCTATCTTTCTATATCTTTATCTTTCTTGATAGATAGACAGGTAGAAAAATAGAAATACATATACAAAGAGAGAGAATAGATAGGTAGATAGATATGTACGTATGTTTGTATATAGATAGATAAATAGGTAAAGGAAGATTTAGAAATAGATATATAAAAAATAAGAGTAAATAGATATATAAGTGGATAAATATAGAGATAGAATAGGTAGGTAGATAGATAGATCGATAGATTTATTGATAGATAAATAGATAGGTAGTGGTTAATAGATAAATAGGTAGATAGAGAGACTAATATAGAGATAGATTGCTAGGTAGAGAGACTGATATAAAGATAGATATTATATATGGGTAGATATATAGACAGGTAGATAGACCGATAGATATAGATTGGCGGATAGATATAGGTAGGTAGATATACTGATAAGGAGATCGATAGATAGACAGGTAACAAAGCAGGTAGATAGATAAATAGATTGATTAGGATAATAGATTGGTAGATATTTAGATGTACAGACAGATAAATAGGTAGATAGTTAGGTAGATAGACAGATAGATAAGTAGATATATATGTAGATAAGTATATAGATAAGTAGATAAGCATATATATAGATAGATAAGTAGATAGATAGATAAATAGATAGATAAGTAGATAGATATATAGATAAAAAGATAAGTAGATTGATAAATGGATATATAGATACATACATAGATAGATAGATAGAAAAATAGATAAATACATACATAGATAGATAAGTAGATAAGTGGACAGATAAGTAGAGAGATAGATAAGTAAATAGATATATAGATAAGTAGATAGATAGATACATACATAGACAAATATATAGATAGATGGATATATAGATAGATAGATAAGTAGATGGATAGAAAAATAGATAAGTACATTGATAAATAGGTTAAATAGACATAGAGATAGACCAATAGATGTGTAGATAGAAAAATAGATAGAAAGGTATATTGATAGATGGATAGTGATATAAAATGATGGATGTAAATAGATAGATATAGATAGTTATATAAATAGATAGATAAATAGATATAAATAGTTATATAGATAGATAGATAGATATAGATAGTTATGTAAATAGATAGATAGATAAATATAGATAGTTATATGGATAGATAGATAGACAGATAGATCTCAAAGAAACTTCGTTTCTTTTTGAATCAAAATTTATCATGTTCATTCACTGGACTAATTTGTGTTCATTTACTGGTTCGAGGTATTCATTCACTGGGTCGTTGTGCCATTTTTTCTTCAAACACCTAAAAAAGTCGGAAGCGGTACCATTTAAGTTCCCGTGATTTTTTAGAGATATTTACATAGATCAATTAAAACGTTTTAGCTATCATGATCTGTATAGTATAGAATTTGAAATTATTAGGATTTTTTAAAAATGAAATTTTGCTTAACTGTTCATTCACTGGTCGGTCTACCCTACTAACACAATCACATCCATAGTGAGTTAAATATAATTGTGGTATTATAATTTTCAATTTAGAAAATGCTCAAGATTTAAATGAAATAAAATTGTATTGCTTTCCAAGCCTTTTTTTTTTTTTTTTTTTGAGCAATCACGATTGCTTATTGTTCTCACCTGATTATTTTTGGCGTTATGCTGATTTTATTTTCCCACCGCCTCCCTCTGCCAGCACCGCCGTCGACCGGCTTCTCACGATGCTGCTCCTCTAGTGAAAACTGTCTTCAGGTTGTGTCCATATCCTACACATACACATATATATATACACACACACACACATACCCACATACACAAGCACATGCCAAAAATTATTTTTTTTTCCCCCTTTTGCGTTCGTTGCGCAAAATTAATATTACGAAACTTTGAGGCTGTTGAACTACTTCTAAAAGTTAAAATTATGAGTTCAAACTTCACAATAATTATTTTTCACAGAAAAAGGAATTAAATAGGAGGGTAATACCAGCAAAAATCAGAATTTTTTAAAAAAGGTCCTCTTTTGCACTACATGGAGGTTTATTTGAGTGTGTGTGAGTGTATGTTCCTCATACAAATCCAGTTTCGTCGGATTCGGCACAAAGGTCCGTTGATGCTCAGTAACTCACATAGGGTATTTTCGCTCCCTATGGGGGGGGGGGAGAATTCCCCCCAGAGGATTTTAGCGAGAAAATCCGTGAACCTGGCTGTGTAGTTATGTCACTTGTAATACAGGGAAAATATGGGTCGGACCCAAACACCAAATACAGAAATGAGTTTAAGCCTGTTGCAAATTGTTAATTAGCCTTCCCACAAGAACAGGTAAAAAGTCCCACCCTCTTGTGCGTCGAGTTTCGGAATGGAGGGCATCTAAAAATTGTTACTGAATATTTTTTCGGAAATTTTAGAGGACATTTCATGTGGGAATATTACTTCATACGTTCTAAAGCATTAAATTAAAGGTGTCCCCTTCCCTCCAAGAAGAATGACACTATCCTCCAATGCTACATAGCCCCCCTCTCCCCCCATACATTTCAAGTGGAAATATTATTTCATGCAAAGGTAAAGAGTCATAAATCAAGTGGGTCCATCCTCAAAGAGCGATGTTGCATCTTCTCCCAAAGCTACAGGCCCCTCAGCCCCAAATAAAATACTTACGTCCCCCTCCCCATTTCAAGTACAAATACTATTTCATCCAAAATTGAAGTACATTAAATCAGGGCTGTCCATTCCGACAAGAACGGTAGCTCACCCCCTCCCCCCAAATGAAAGTATCCCCACAAGAACGGTGGGCTCACCTCCCAAAATGGAGTAATACCCATAAAGATTATTTTCTTACCTTTAGTGTTTTTGCCGTAGTCGGGATTCAGTTTTTAAACTTTTTTTTTCTTTTTTGAACGTTTTTAAAAATATTCCTTATTTTTAAATGACCATCATAGAACATTGTACAATGAAACTTCTGTAAGTCGAACTTCGATGAGCCGAAGTGAATATTTATTCCCGTTCAACTGATTGGAGAATTTGTTATTCATTTTCGACAGCCGAATTTCGTTAAGCAGAAGTTTATTTCAGAACCATCGTCATATTTTAATTTCATAAGTCGAAATCGCCCCTCCTCCCAAATAGTATGACCAAAACGAAAGAAAACGGCCCTATTGCATCAAAAGGCATCTGGACAAAGTGGTGGAATTTTTATTAACGCAGTTTAGACCCTTTTGATGTAATTATTTGATCGTGCACAAAGAAAAATACTGGTGATGAAGAATTCAGGTGATGAAGAGAAAGAAGAACATGAACTAAAAATTACCTTCTATTCAAGATGCAAGATGAGTAGCAGACATGTTGCGCGTTTTTTCTAGAATCTAGTTACCGACTCCCTCTTTTATGCATTCAAAGTATCCGAGGACGATTTAATTAAAGAAAAAAATTTTGCCCAGAAGCAACGATTAATGAAATATTTTTTCTAAAATACTTTTTTTTTTGGTAAGAAAACATTGTTACATTTCAGCATGAAAATGTAATTTATTGTCCAACCTATACAAATTCTTGTACTTACGTAAATCTATTACACACTAATTATGTCAAGTATATATGGGTTATTCTTCCAAAAGTGTAACTTTTAAGGAACAATTCATTTAACAATGCTTTTTAATTTCATCAAAAATGTATCTATTTAAACCTGACAACAATTATTGTTTAATAATTTTTTTTATTTTAATATATTTTTGGTTCATAACATGTGAATTCTCACCTCCGTGGCATGCCACACACGTGACTGTTTATGTTGCTTAATAACTGGTTTAATTAAAAGTATATACTTATTTATTTATTATTCCTTTCACAATTGTCTCAAATACTAATTGTTAAAGTACATTTATTTTTTTAATAATGTGTTTTAGTTTGTTTTAGTAGGTCAAGAAGTCATGTCATACAAGAAATTCTCACCTCCGTTACCTAAACACAACATGTCATACCTCATTAACACGTGGCAGTAATGACATCAAATTTTATTTTCCATGATACCAGGCAGCCTCCTGCTTTATTTTCAGCCATAGTTGAAGTTGTGAGATTTTTGTCGATAAACAAGAAGATAGATTTTGCTTTAAAAACTTAGTGTGGTTATTCTGACTTCTCACTCCGTGAACTTCAATTTCAGGGATGTAAATTAATGTAAAAAAAGAAGTGAACACGTTTTCATATGCTTAAAATGTGCAGATTGTAGCAACGAAGAAAAAAAGATTTTCCCTAAAAAAATATCTCTAATAGGTGCATATTGATGGAAAATTCCTCACCTCCGTGAATCTCACCTCCGGGACAAACCTTATCAATGTCATTATTTCTGAGGTGAAAATAAATGGAGGGGAAATACATCAATAATAGGCATTCAACCAAAATTATCAATTGCCAGTATATCCTCAAATTTACTAAATACTATTTTTAACATACATTTGAAACTTCTAATTAAGCCTCACTGTAATTAAGAGAGCTTAATATTATGTTCCAACTAATCATTAAAATAGCTGATTGTTTGCACATTTAACAAAATTACTACTTTGATATTAAATTATCCTCGATTTTTAAATATTAAAATTTTTTTTCTTTTTTATTTATTTCCGTGAACAAGGCGTTTTTTTAATTTTTTTTTATTTATGAGTAAAATAATTAAAACTTACCTGGGCCATTGTTTGTACTTACTTCTAGTAGGTAACACTTTCATATAAGAATGAAAAAAAAGAGAACAAAAGGTTTCGAATTTGAAAAATATTTGCGTTCAAAATATATGTTTTCTGGAGAATGACGCATATAAAGATATAATCTCCTTGATACATTATTCGATCCATTTTTTTTCTCCTAATATCTATTAAATGAGTTTTAGAGATTTTTTTTTTTTTTTTTTTTTTTTGCTTTCCCTGCAACGTCCAATTTTGGAAGTTCCACTGTATTTGATATAATAGGTTACAAAGAATCACCTGATAATAATAACTCAATTTCGTTAAAAATTCCAGTTACGGCTATGCGCTTAGCAGGATAGAATTGTTACCATCCATTAGTGGAAAAAATGCATTTCCAAGTGATGAACCTTTTTTAAGTTCTCAGGGATAACCGAAAACCAGTAGACAGAGGTTTACCGCATTTCTATTATATGTTTTATAAAGATCAAATTTATTTTTTAAAAAATTGCAATGAATTAGTAGTAAAGCTTTCAAAACAAGCGGGAAAAAAATTACATTTTATGTAGTCACGTTGGAAGAAATTTTGTTTAAAAGAGGATTAGGCCAACTACGAGGAGATTAAAGAACTTTCCTTGCAACTTTCTATCTAAACACATTTAAAAAAGAAAATATTAAACAATGCGAATACCCAAATAATAGCTGAAAATTTCGAATTGAGTTCGTATAGAATAAGATTATAAAGATATCACCGTTTTTCAAGTTATAGTTTCAACTCTATAAATTTGATTCTGTTTCGGCTTAAAATGATACAGAAAAGATCTTCCTAATGTTCAACAATCAGGCTTATCATAAAAAAAATAATAGTGTACAATTTCCGGTCACTGTGTAGAAAAGAGTAATTTTATAACTAAAAATTGAAATTCAGATCTCTTTGGGATTTTTTACTGCCAAAAATTCGGCCATTGTTAACAATAGGCGTAAACATTCCGTTTCACTATCCGCGTCCGTCACAACGCCCCCTCCCCCCCCCCTCATAAAAATGTAAACAACCCTACGCGAATTCCTGAGCAATAAAGGATCTCTTTCTATATTTGGCAAATATCCTACCAAAACTGGATTTGTATTAGGAGCATACCCTCCTATCCTCCCTACACAAATAAACATCTATTTTTATGTATACGTATAAATTTCAGCAGATAATTTCCGAGTTGCAGAAACAAAAATACTGCTGTTTTCCAACGTACAAAGCTTCAAGATAGTTGACGGTTATTTTTAAAGGTTTGAGAGCCTTTGGCACCAACTCAAAGAAAAAAAAAGAATTCAGCATTATCTGACATACTATACGCTAACCTACTACAAAATATATGTATGAGCAACCTAGTAATGAGGGGAGTAGGAATACAGAAATATTTTCTGAAACAAACATTTTCCTTTTTTATTTTATTTTATTTATTTTCTTTTTTGGGGGGGAGGGGGGTGTCTGTGCCAAAAATTCAAAATTAGTCGAATTTTTGCCTCAAAAAAGATACTACATTTAAATATTTTTTGACTAAAGAATGAAACTGTTTAGTTTATTTATTTAAACTTTTCTTTAGAGATTTCAGAGATGAGGAGGGAGTGTAAATTTTTGTGCAACATAATGAAACTTTTCGTGTTTTCTTCCATGTCCAATTTCAACTACATTCAAACCAAAGTTGCAATTTGTAATAATAAACCTATTTGTATCGCTAAACTACTTGCTGAAAAAAAAGGTTTGAATTAAGATCCTGGTAGTCATTAAATCGCTTTGACGTTTCATTTCAAGAGAATAGAAACAAACTAATATTTTTGAGACTAGTACAACATTTAGTTTTGCGAACTAATTGCTCAGTAAATAATTAGATTGAAATCTTACTATAATCAACATTTACCCTTAATGACATTTTATTACTGAAATAAGCTTAAACGAGCTGATGTGTGCATCACACGATTTCTTTTTACTCCAATTTAATGTCATTTCCCCATTATTGGCAATTTTAATGTCATTCAATAGTCTTCTCTCTAAATACCACCAACAGTAGCAAAAGAAACCAGATTTATAATTTAAAAAAAATCGCCAAGTTTGTCACCAAGTTGGCGACCAAAAGACTGGCGGTATATCGCCAACTGTCCGCCAAATTATAACACTACTTGAATTTACATCGAAGTTAACAATGATTTTCCTCCAAAAGGGGCAAAATACCCCTTTAGAAACACCGAGTGCAACCAAAGGGGAGGTGCACCACCCACTTGGAGTCTACGTACCAAATTTCAACTTTCTAGGACATACCGTTCTTGCAATATACGACATACATACGCACATATATACGTACATATAGACGTCACGAGAAAACTCGTTGTAATTAACTCGGGAATCGTCAAAAGGGATATTTCGCGTGTGTCTACGTTCTTAGGCATCTATCCACGTGTGGTCGAGTCGAAAAAGAAACTCAACTTTCATTCGGGGACGAGCAAAATGGAAATTAAGGTCGATTTTTGAGTGAAAATTTTTTCGCGAATACAATACTTCCTTTTTTGCAAAAGGAAGTAAAAATGAACAAAACTCGAAAACAACTTTGAACACTCTTCAAGAGCGTTTTTGAACGAAACTTCTAACTTTTATTCGACAAACGTTTCTTGAAAATCCTTCGCTGCACTCGTGGTAAATCCATTTTAATATACAAGTGGCGATGCGTAATTACGATTTCAACTAATTACAACATTACTCGTAACAGCAACTGTTTCTGAAAATATATCTAATGTGTTTTAACGTTTGTAAGAATTTAATTAAAATGGCTCTTACCAATAACAAAGACGCTTCTTAAAATATTTCTCTGCGTCTCTTGCATAAACAATTAAACTACTGCTTTCTGATTGATGTTTCATATATATATATATATAGTTATATTTTCTACTTCAGATTTATCATTTTAAAACTTCTTAGTAAAACTAACGTAAACAAAACGCAAATATTGACACTGTTAATGGATGCAAGTAGGGTCTGCAATACCGGAGCAAAAATTCAATACCGGTACTCGATATTTTTAAAACCGTATCAATATCGGAATGCCGGTATTAATACCAGTTTTTGAAATTTCTAAAAAAATGCTTGAAAGCATATTGTTTCGTTGCAACATTTCATAATTTTGTACAAAAATTGTATTATTTACGAAAACGTATTATAAACAAATATAAAATGAAGGAACGAATGTCAACTCCAACGAACTATAGGGGGCATTGCAGTCACTGTCTAATGGCCAACTTAAAAACTAAAACAAACGCATGTGGTAACGAAGAAAATGCTAAAAGTGTTGTGATTTTTGTTCGTATGTATGATATTTTTCGCTTGATTCTTTTTAAATTAATTTTCAAAGTCTTGTGGATATTCTGGCCCACGTAGAAAGAAATGAGAATTCAAGAAGCATTACTAAGCGCCAAAGATTAATGCAAACAACGTAGTTCGTAGTTCTAAGCAGCCATTTCCACGATGTCAAATTCGATATTTATCAATTCTTGATAAAACTAAATAATAATTGTGGCCTAACAAGAACAACAATTAATGCTAGAAAATTCAATATGACATTACAAATTATTATCGAAAGAAGATGATACTTCTTTGCCTTGCTTGGCTAGCGCTTATTGTTTTGCATTTCTTGCTGAGTTATTTCTCTCGAATTCCCGAATTGGTTAATTTAAAATTTTTCTGTTTCAATTTTTCTAATTTCTGAGTTACGATTTAATTATGTCAAGTTATGCAAATCATCTACAGAATTCTTACGGATATATGGTGGTAGTTTTCTTTTCAGTTGATTGACCTTTATTTCTTTTTACTTATCAAATTCTGTAATCTTACTACCATTTTATTCCACTCATGACAAAAATTAAAAATGGTTTAACTAAAAACGCGAAATCTCGCCAAGGCTACTTTGCTCGCACAATGCTAAAACTATAACCCTAAACAAATTTGGCGAAACCTTTCAGCTGAGAATAAAAGGAATAAAGTAAATTCTTTCTCGGTGAAACATTTTTCATTTTGTTCTACGATAATATATTCAAGAAAATATTTTGCATACCGTCCATTCCAACTAAATGCTGCGGTAAAAGATGGTTAGTTAAATTAATTTAAGATTAAAAAAAAAAAAACTCATATTCTTGCAAATTCATACAAAACAATAAAAATTTTTACCTTGTATAACGTTATCCAAGTTTTTAATCCAGTTTTCGCTTTCACTATTTTCAATCAACTCATATTTTAGAAGGAAATAAGGAAAACTAACATTATTTTGAGAAGCTCGAGAATATTACTAAGGGACGAATTAATTTCTGTAGCTGAAAGCAAACTAAGACTCATTGATTGCGTTAATAAATACTCAGAACAAACTGCCTGTGTTTACGTCAACAGACACACGTGGAACGCAACGTGGCAATGTTTTAGTTTCATCGGCAGTTTTGTAAATCACCGCAAGGTAGCGTATTCGAGCGCTGGAGTTCCGAATAAGAGTAAAACACATAATGCTTCTTTTGAATTGTGTTTAAGCATGAAAATCATTTAGGGCTCATATCAACCTTACTACATTAAATACTCTTTCTGACTTCACGCAGTTCGGTTTTACTGTTAACAATGCGCGATACACCTTATCTAATTGTCTAGAAGTCCTTCATCTTCAAATAATTCGGTATCTTGCTTGTTATTTTTGGAAAAATCCTTTTGTGTGTGTGTTTCTTTTGTATTATTATTATTGTTATATTTATAGCTAGTTGTAATTTTTTTCCCGAGAGGCGATATATTTTTCCAAAATTAAAATCATTTATTCTTGAGTCGGAGAGGTTGCGTTTGATTTTTACTTCCTTTTACAAAAAAGGAAGTATTGTATTCGAGAAAAAAATTTCACTCAAAATTCGACCTTAATTTCCAATTTGCTCATCCCGAATTTATGTTGAGTTTCTTTTTCAACCCGACCACACGCGGATAAGTGCCTAAGAGCGTATAAACACCAGAAATATCCATTTTGACATTCCCCGAGTTAATTACAACGACTTTTCTCGTGACGTCCCCGTATGTATGTATGTGCGTATATATGTCGCATAACTCAAAAACGGTATGTCCTAGAAAGTTGAAATTTGGTACGTAGACTCTTAGTGGGATATAGTTGTGCACCACTCCCTTTCGATTGCATTCGGGTGCTAAGGGTGCTAAAGGGGTTTTTTGCCTCTTCGGGGGGAAATCATTGTTAATTTTGGTGTAAACTCAAGTGGTGCTATAATTTGTCTGACACTCGGCGATATATCACCAGTCTTTTGGTCGCCAAGTTTTGTCGCCAACTTGGCGACAAATTTGGCGATTTTTTTCTTTTTTTTTAAAAGTTGGTTTTAATTATGCCACTGTTGGTGATATTTAGAGAGTAAACAATTGAATCACATTAAAATTGCCAATAATGGGGAAATGACATTAAATTGGAGTAAAATGAAGTCATGTGATGCACACATTAGCTCGTGTTTTTTTTTTTTTTTGGCTTCGTCTGTAAAACAAAAAATACCAATTGCTCGTTGAAAAAACAAAGCGTATTCTTCCATTATCGTCCATGAGTGTCATTCTCATCTAATTAGTAGTATTGAACTTAGTTAAGCTTAATTAACTACAAACTGCAGGTATCCATGCACTCAAATGACAGGAGTGCGCTCTGACAAAGGTCCCAGGAAAGGGGTCTGCTAGCTATTGGGAAGCCCTGTAGTAGAGGATGAAATACTTGACCAAGCTTGGAGCCAAACATGGTGAATTCCGTAAACAGTAGCAGACCCAGCGTTCCCCTTTTCGCACACATTAAATGCCAAACAAAGTAAATGAATGTTATTTGGGAAACACCTTTTCTTTTTATTGAACGCCAAAAATAGAAAACCCTGAACTGCAGAAAAAGCGGAAGCCATTCAAATTCTGATGAACACAAAAGGCTGACATTCTGTAGAATGTCGACATGTGTTTCCTGTTTAATTTTTCATTTCGTCGGTCGAACTGTCTCAGCTTTTGATGTTTATTAGAAAGCGAAAAATATCGCGCATAAGCTATGTTGACAAATAGCTGAACTTCATGAAAGAACTACTTAGTGAAAAATGTATGTAAAATCATTTCCGTCAGATATTTGGCTTTTTTTGCACATAGCTTTGTTGCTGTTAGTTTGTTCGAAATTTGTAAACTTTCTTTGTTTGTACCTCACTATTGATCATTTAATATTTTTTCTTCACTTTGTATCGTTTTCATAAACTAGATTTTCCTCCTCATATATAAATGCTATACATTATATATTGGAACATTATAACTGGAAAACTTTGAGAACCCATGTCATATACGAAAATAAAGTTTTTTTTAAGCTCAGATTTTATAAGATTTAAGTTCAAAAAAAAAAAAAAAAAGGAAAAAAAAGAAAAACACAAGCAAAAAAAAAAGAGAAGTCAACCTTCTTTTCAACAAACATGATGCCCTCTACTTTTGTCACTTCACCGTAACCCCTTGCCGCAATCCTCGCTGTTTTTTAAAAGCATAGTTTTTAACGAGAAAGAAAAAAAAAACTGTGACGCCACATTCCCTGCAACCCCCTCCCTCCCCCTTGTTGCATATTGTCCCAGTTTCACAAACCTCTCCTCCCCCTCAAAGCGGGACGTCTTATGTAAACGACTCCTGAACGAGCTTTTTTTTGCTCACCTAATCGTCGCATTGTAAGACTTGTTTTCGAGTCTGATGATAAATTTTGTGTTTTGATACTTTCGGGGACGGAAAATTCAAAATAATTACTGAGTCTACCTTTAGTGCTGCTTATCTTTTTACTTTTTCATTTATTTATTTTTGTCCATTTATTACTATCATTTAATTTGTAAAACTTTTAATTTTTTAGGAATTTTTGCTGCTATGACCGCGAAAGTTACTCTGTGTGCTTCATCATACGGTCTGTTTGATTAAAAGATATTGTATCGGATCATTCCTTTTATAAAAAAAAAAACTGTTAACGAAGAACATAGGGGGACTCTTCAGCCAACACAGATGAGATACAAACCAACCAAGAATTCAACAAAAAATTTCTGCATGATACATTTTACTCATTCATTAGTTTTAGTCACCTATAATCATTTTTTATCTGTTAGGGGATATTTTTACCGAACTATAAGTTACGTATTTATATATTGATATACTTTGTACTTTTTTTGAAAAAAAAAAGGGGGGGGGGGCCTGTTTTTCGTCAATGGATGTCATAGAACTAAAGGACTGAGAAGTTAGTTTCTTTCTTAAAAAAATAACGAGCTGATATGTGCATCACATGACTTCCTTTTACACCAATTTCATGTTATTTCCTCATTATTGGCAATTTTAATGCGATTCAATAGATAACTTTCTAAATATCACCAACAGTGGGCAAATTGAAACCGGATTTAAAATTAAAAAAAAAGAATGCCAGTTTTGTCGCTTGCGATATATCGCCAAGTGTCCGCCAGATTATAACACCATTTGAGTTTGCATCGAAATTAACAGTGATTCCCCCCCCCCAAAAAAAAGATGCAAAAGACCCCTTTACAAACACCCGAATACTACGAAAGGGGGAGGTGCACAACTAGGTCCCACTAGGAGTCTACTTACTAAATTTCAACTCTCTAGGATATACCGTTATTGAGTTATGCGGCATACATACGCACATATAGACTTCACGAGAAAACTCGTTGTAATCAACTCGGGAATCGTCCAAATGGATATTTCGGACGTTTATACGTTCTTAGGTATATATGCACGTGTGATCGGGTCGAAAAAAAACTCAACATTCATTCGGGGGTGAGCAAAATGGAAATTACGGTCGATTTTTGAGTGAAATTTTTTTCGCGAATACAATACTTCCTTTTCTGTAAAAGGAAGTAGCAATACGTATGCATTTGTAAACAAATTATTATTTGCTTTAGAAATAAAACGTGCCGACGTTATCAGATTTAAGTAATTTCAAAACTGGAGGCGAAGTTACGCAACATTTTTCAGCAAGATCATTTTAGTTATTGTTTTTTCAGTACTTAGCTTAACTATTCATTTTCAAGTTTAAAATTGCTGGCAGCAAAATAGAAAAGGTAATGTTTTTAAAATTTTCCGTCGCATAAATATCTATAGTACTATGTTTCAAGTATTAATTCTCAGCTGTGTCTAGGAGCTCTTAAACTTAGTTATATTAGACAGTTTTATGGAACGTCACGAAGGCTATTCCGCATTTCAGCAGCCAATATTCCTCGCTTAAATCATTTGAAATTGCATAAAAAGTGATTTATGGAGCAGAAAAATAAACCTTAAGGCGAAAATAGCTATTTAGATTGCAAAGAAACTGCCCTAATAACGGACAAAAACTTAAAAGCAGCAATTTGAAAAATGTATTAAGAAATTCTTTCGATTCATCTAAAATTGACGACGAAACCTAAACATCACGAATTTGTTACGTAAGTTTTTTTTTTTCCTTTCTTATTTATCCTAGATTGGCAGTATGAAAAATATATTTAGAGTCCTCTGCTTTTAAGAAAAATTGACTTTATTCCACTTACTTTTATCAATAGTGGAATGATTAAATGATTTATAAAGGTTTGAAATATCTTATGCAACGGAGAACATAGTATGAAACTGAATTTGTGAATGGATACGTTTTAAATGCAAAAAAAAAAAAAAAGGTAAAGTATAGTGTCTCGAAAATATCTTCGCTGTATTTTTACTCGCGCTTCAGTTCACTTTTTACAACATTTTCCCCTTCATTTATAAGCCTTTTTCCCTGTAGAAGCTTTTCTGTAAATGGAGGGATACTAGGAAGAATATTTCTACATTAATGTAATGTAAAAATATTTCAAAAAAATAAAATAAAATAAGCGCAATTTCACTGTCTAACAGATGTATCGTGCTTTGCACAACAAAACTCTACAAAAACTCCAAGTATGTTCTGCATGAATTTTATGAAGAACATGAACTCTACATCCATGTTATGCAGTTAAATTTTGAATATTCCTATGAACAATGTTTAAGTTTTTTTTTTTTTTTTTTTTTTTTGCTTAGTAATTGACGTATCTCATAAGGTACGTCCATTACCGAATAAAAAGTTTTTATTTAAGCAACTAAAAAATTACCCGTCAAGGTCATAGACTAATAATAAGAATAGACCGAGCTATGGCAACCCTTTTGCTGCTCATAAACCAAACCATGTGACTGGTGGATATCCTAGCAACAGCGGGCGTTGATCGTAGCAGACGATCAACGCCCACGAGAGAAATAAAATAAATAGAATTGGTGGAAAACGGAAGAATGATCTTTTATGGAGTCCGATTTGTAAATTTGTTATTCTAAGTTGTAAATACAGTGGCTCCCAAAAGTCTTCGTACACCTACGACTTTCAACGAAATAGGCCCCAACCTATTGGTTAGAATTAATATTTCGGAATAGGTATTTAATTATAAGATCTATGATCAATTTTAAACAAAACTACATGAAAAGTTTTTAAAAAATATTAAAACTTAATTTTTAAAAAATCAAAAACCAAAAAGTGCCGGAAATTCTATGTCACAAAAGTTTTCGTACACTTTATAAATTGTCTATATATTGTTGAATAATCTAACTTTTTATTAAGTTATTAATTAGTAGAATATCATAACAGTATTCATAACACCTTTTAAACGTCTGGGAATAGATTTCAATCTTTTTCTTTCTTTCTTTTTTTTTTTTTTTTTTTTTTTGCGTAATTTCTGAGTAAGTGTTCAACCACACTTCCGAGTCTTGCCGTTTCTAGCTTTATTTTCGTTTTAAAGCCGTATTTTCGTTATCTAGCCTATAGATATCTCTTAATACGTTACATTAAGTTCAAATCTGGAGATTGAGGGGGTATTTTCTAAATTTTAGGACGATTTTTGAGGCACGAGACGCAAACGTTGAAAACCGTGTGCTTCATATCGTTATCTTGATTAAAAACAAAGTTGTTTCCAATAACCAAATTTTTGGCTAAGAGTTCAAAATTGTTTTTTAAAATATTTAAAGGAACAGCATGATTCATTATTTCATCAAAAAATTCCAACCTACCAAGTCCTGATGCTGATATGCACCCTCACGCTAGAACACTTCCACCGTCGTGATTAACTGATCCAACTAAGTTCTTAGGATTAAGTTCCTAATTTTTTCTTCTACTTACAATTATGCAACAATTTAACCAAAAATGTTGAATTCATTTTTATCTGTAAGTAAGACGTAATTCTAAAACGTTTTGAGCTTATTTATCCTTGATTTTGCGACGAAAAGACTAAGCTTTGTGTTTTTCGCGCGACCAAGAAAATTTCTGCGGGAAGAGGCTCAATTTAATCCAGCTAATCAGAGAACTTAGCGAAAAATTTTAGGTGAAAAATTAGGAACTTAAAGTTTTTCTTTTAACTCTGTAGAAAATTTTACAGCACTCAAATGTGTATTTTTTATAATTTTTTCAACTTTAAATCTCCGATCACGTTTTGTCAACTTTCCCGGTTGACCTTTTCTTACCTTGTTTTCGGTCCGATTCCTTTGTTTAAAGCATTTTATCAAGCACTCTACTATACAAAGAAATAAATTAACTAATTTAGAGTCATTTCAAACCAATTTACCGCTACTGTGAGAAAAAAATTCGAATTTTGAATGGTGTTTGCGGTTTTTTACGAATAACAGCGATTTTATAGCAATATGCACAATATTAAGGAATAAATAAACAAAAAATGAAGCCAAATGACTTATAAGGGTCAATACAATGCAAAAATATTAATAAAACGGCATATGATACTTTTAATCATGAATTTATTCGAAAATATTTGAGTGTACGATGACTTTTGTGGCGTGTTATTTCTCTGTCTCTTCGTTTTCTGACCCATTTCAAAAAGAAAATTCGTCAATATTTTGAAAATCCCAATGGGTTGTATTTAGAATGACATAGGAATGATGTGAAAAAATATTGGACTCCATATTCGAATTCAGTTTCGAGTTATTTTGGTTTTACTAAAAAATTTCAAAGTGTACGAGCACTTTTGGGAGCCACTGTATTTTGTTAATATAGTGAGTTTTTCGTTTAAATAGTACTGTGCATTTTCTTTATTCATATTTCAATAACTCTCTAAGCAATTAAAGATGCAAGCGCCCAAAAAGAATCGGCAAACGGTAAGATTTTTACCTACAATTTCAATTTAAGATACCGATTAGTACATTTTTGCGTTAATGCAAAATGTTTACGCCATTATGTTTACGCCAACACTTGCGTAGCAGTTCCGAATGAAATAAAAGTTACTGAAAACTGTAATCAAAAACTAATTACTAATGTCAAAATAATGCATAACTAAAAGAAAAACAGTTCAATCTCTGCACCTGGGAAAAAAATTATAATAATAACACATTACGTCTTAAAATGCATGTCGAGTGCCAAATTATAGATAATCCTGCCATCTAGCAACCATACTGCCAAAGTTTTCGCCAAGCCTCCCACTAGTCACATGATTTTTTCATCAGCAAGTCTGGGAAAGGTCGGTCTACTCTTATTATTAGTCTATGGTCAAGGTATCACAGGTGAAAAATTCTTCATTTGAGTGAAGTAACTGCCTGTTTGGGGATATTTTGGTCGTTGAAATCTTGGGTCGCATTGTTTAGGGAAATTCATTGTTCCTTTCTGGCAAAATCAGCGAGGTCAAACCGCCAAGTCGAGCGCGAAGCAAGCACTGCCGTACCATCCTTTACTGGAACCATTTCGCCGCATTTTCAGGCCCCTATTTGAGAACCTCTGGATGAGACCAGAACGCAGAAATTTTCGTCATCCAGTAAGCTATAATCACATACTTAAAATCAAAAATTTCTAGTCTGTAGATCATTTAGTTCCGAAGTTAAGCGAAAGCAAAGTTTCGCATTTATGACACTCACTCACTCACTCATGATCATCAAAATAGAACTAGTACTTCCCATAAACTCAGAGAGGTGAAATTTGGTACAGAGTTAGGGTTTAATGGCCACATAAAGGGAAAACTATAAAAACTAGGCTAATCGAAAATCTGGAGTGACCCTGATTAGAAAACACAAGAGCCCAACCAAACTATTCGAGATCGACATACCGCCTTTACAAAAAATATTCAACTTGGTGGGCCGCTTCATTTGATGTCAAAAATCGAAAGACTGAAGTATCTAATGAAGAACCCTCAGCTGATTCATTAAACATTCTTTATACGTTAGTGGGTACAAGTCAATTTTGTTAACACGTTTTCCAAGTGGCAATTTTCCATCGTCAATGGGTAGCGGTTCTGGCGACAGATTGGTGCAATGGTGTCATTGAGCACCTGGTTTTGTACCCTTGTGTACCCTTTAACGGCCAAGTCACACAACATTAACTATAATAATAAAGAAATCGCAGTAAGGAACCTTAGACTTGTCATGACTTTGTCTAGATTTCATTACTTTTTAGAGATAAACAAGCAGCTCCATCAAGACTTGGCTAGTTTCTTACGGAATGTTTTTGATGGGATTTCACTTCTTTTTGTAGAAGCATTTAATTTGTGTAATGTTTGAGTAGACTAAAGTTAGGCTAGATTAAATTAGAAGATGTGTCCCACTACGCTGGACTTTTGCAATGACAGTCGATTTTTTATGTACCAATAGTAGAAGGGGGCATTACCATATCTCTAATACAGCTGAGATCAGCTGAGGGTTCTTCATTAGATACTTCAGTCTTTCGATTTTTGACATCAAATGAAGCGGCCCACCAAGTTGAATATTTTTTGTAAAGACGGTATGTCGATCTCTAATAGTTTGATTGGGCTCTTGTGTTTTCTAATCAAGGTCACTCCAGATTTTCGATTAGCCTAGTTTTTATAGTTTTCCCTTTATGTGGTCATTAAACCCTAACTCTGTACCAAATTTCACCTCTCTGAGTTTATGGGAAGTACTAGTTCTATTTTGATGATCATGAGTGAGTGAGTGAGTGTCATAAATGCGAAACTTTGCTTTCGCTTAACTTCGGAACTAAATGATCTACAGACTAGAAATTTTGGATTTTAAGTATGTGATTATAGCTTACTGGATGACGAAAATTTCTGCGTTCTGGTCTCATCCAGAGGTTCTCAAATAGGGGCCTGAAAATGCGGCGAAATGGTTCCAGCAAAGGATGATACGGCAGTGTTTGCTTCGCGCTCGACTTGGCGGGGGCACTGCTGTGCCCCCTCTTATCACTTTTGGAGTTTTTGTACGTTGCTTTTTACGACAAAAAGATAAATTTATTAAAATGGAATTGCTCAAAAATCAAAAGTAAAACAAATGAGTAAATTCAGTTGAAGTATATTTGCTCCGAACAAGTTTGTAAGGTATAAAGAATTTGACGCAGAACAAGTACGCAAAATATTTTTTGATTCTATTAGTGCCTTTTAAAGACCATAGACATATGAAATCCTTAAGTTATAATTGTATTTTAATGCAGTATCGAATTTAAATATTTTATAAATGATACTTTTACCGTTATAGAGGCATCGGAATCATTTTGTCTTACCGTAAAATAAAATCATTGTTCCATGAGATACACAAATTTTATTTTTTGAAAATATCGCAATTGAAATTACATCGATTGAAAGACTTGCATTCATACTATAATGATTCTAATTTTATTCAATACTAGCACACAGTACCCGCAAAACTTTCCCCGTAGTAGAAAATTAAAAGGTCATTTGGTTTACCTGTTTATTTACAAATAATGGATAATGACTTTCTCGCCAATTTGCTATGTTCATTTGCTTGCCCATGTTACGATTCCACGTTATGAGGATTTGGTAATTTACTCGTCCACGTTATGATAATTTGCCCGGTAAAATATTCTTAAAATTGGAATAGAAAAAGAACAAAATCGAATTTTCGAAAAATTGATTCGAGTTGCACACCCCCATGTTACTAACTAACTCTGTGCTAAATTTCGTGAAAATCGGCCGAACGGTCTAGGCGCTATGCGCGTCACAGAGAAACATCCCGACAGAGATCCGGAGAGATATCAAGACAAAATTTAAGGTTTATTATTAGTAAAGATAACTTTTCAAATAAAGATAAAATCTAAGTGTCATTTATTATTCAATTATTTCTGAGTTGAATAATAAACTAACACATTTTGCAAAATTTTTGTAATTATGAGCATTAACTCCTAGTTCATGCGTTTTATACAAAAAATTAAAAGCACTTAAACTTCATTTTTGGTACCAAAAGAAAATTTTGAAAATTTGAGAAGATGCTGAACATGTTTTTTAATTTTCCGTTTTAATTAATATAAAAAAAGTTATTAATAAAATTTGCTTATCAAAATTAAATTATAATGTCGCAGACTTAATATTGACGAAAAGACAATTATAATGTCGTATACTTAATATTGACGAAAAGACAATTATAATGTCGTAGACTTAATATTGACGAAAAGACATTAATTGTCTGATTCAAAATGAAATGAATTCAAAAGGAAAAAACGTTGCAAACGACTGTACTATACAGGGTGTTCCGTTTTCACCTGCAAGACCTGTTTTCGCAACCGTTAGTCCCAGATGCATACTTTCAATGGGGTGTTTCCTTCAGTCAAAAGTACTACTTTTAGTCACTGAAATTGATAGAATAAGCAAAAAAAGAAAAAAAACATGGACTCAGAAAATACTTTTATTTTCCCAACAATGTTTAATTATTTTTTTTAAAATGTCCGATCTTTCAAACAAGACGTGGTCTAGATGACGTCACAAATGATGTCCTTTGGCTCATTTTTTACTGCGTTTCCACGTTAAGATATTCAAGCAGCGAATTACAATTGCGCTCTACGCTTGCTATCAACCATATCGTTGCCAATACACGTGAGTAAAGATGCGAATTAAATATTTTGCTCAGTCAATGGCAACACAGAATGGCATTTCATCATTTGTGATGTCATCGGCAGAAGACATAAACAATAAAAGCGCACCGATTTAAGTTTTTTTTTTTTTTTTAATATTAAACTTAAACAAAATATTTGAAAAATGGTCAGATCCCATGTTTTTAAGCATGCTCTTTCTGAAAAAAAATACTTTTAAAATTTTGGAAACAACCCCATTGCAAAAATGTTCAAAATCAGATGAGGGTTAAGATATTAAAAGTTCATACAAAACTAAAAATGAGTCAAAAAATACAAAATTTAACTTTTTCTCCGGGCTCTAGATCCCCTAACTTTTATTCAGGGAAATAATCTCTATTGAAAAATAATTCCAACATAAAAAGTTTGACATTAGCACTACCAATATTCACCGAAATATGAAACTCAGCGTTTTGTGACTTGCTCCGCTTTACACTCGCCGTCAATACCTTTTGGGGGAAAATACAGCAATTAGCAAGGATTTACAATTATATGTGTGTTCAAGGTGTGGTTTTTCAAATTGATTGAGGTTTTGCTGTGTGTTTTTGCGTATCACGGCATAACACTTGCATTAATTTTTGAATAGCAATGAAAATACAAATACTTCGTTTTTTTTTTTTTTTACTTCGAAAACCTGTCATTCTTCTGAAAGGGCAGTAAGTTCTAATCTCTTGTTGTATGGTCCCTTAAAACTTTGAACTTGAGTATCTCCTTGAGTTTTGGTCGTACAAATGTTAATTTTTTTGTGTTAGTAATGTCTTTGAATGGAGATTATTTCTCTAAATGTAAGTTAGGGGACCTAGGGCCCGTATAAAAAGTTGAATTTTGTATTTTGACTCATTTTTAGTTTTGCATCAACTTTCAAAATCTTAACATTTTTGCAAGTGGAAGTATGCCTCTAGGACTAACGGTTGCGAAAATAGAGGTTTTTGCAGGTTAAAGCGTAACACCCTGTATAAAGTAAAGAATTTTTCATAATACTAATCTTAATTCTCTTTTAAAAAATTGAATTCCCATTACTCATTTTTGTTTTTGACAACGGTTAAAAAGTAAAGTTCTTAAAAAATTCTTTTAGTCAACAGTTTTTAAGTTACTTTTAGAAACGACTCAAGAACGAAATATTTTTTTAGTGAAGAAAATATTATTCGTAACTATCTGTTCAAAATTAGGCTCCTTTTTGTAAAGCATTCTGTAGAAATCGTTCCTACAGCTCATACTCAAATTATTAGAATAATTTAGAAAAAGTAATAAGAAATAAATTATTTTCAATTAATTTGTTTTTGGAACTAAGTAAATACAATTAAATTTCTTATTAAGGAAATCTGGAATGTTTAGATAAGGTTTTAACATTTACAACAATATTAATTTGTTGTTATAAAATAACAACAAATTATGTGTCACAATAGCTTTTTGAAACACATCAGAATATTAGAATAAAATTTAGAATAGCTCAAAATATTAAAATATTTTACTTTTTACAAAAATATTACCTTATGGTCCTGAATTAAATGGCAGTTAATATGTTCTCGCACCCCCTTTAGCTTTAATAACGGCGTAAAATTTATCTAGCATGCTATATGCAAGCTGCCTACAAATATTTTAATCAATATTAGCCCAAATAGACTTTATACCTTCAACTAACTCAGTTATACTTATAGGAGGATTTTCTAGTAGTTTTTTTCTTCATTATATACGCCATGAGTTTTCGATGGGATTAATGTCTGGTGAGTTTACAGACTAAGTTAGCACCAGTATGTTTTGCTGGCAGAAATAATTCTTAGTTTACACCGAGGTATGCGATGACGCTAAATCTTGTTGACATGTGAAATCATCATCAAATAAACTTTCTGTGATAGAATCATGTAATACTAGTGGTACCCGCACGGTTTTGCTCGTAGTAAAAGATGTAAAGGTCTTTTGGTTCGCCTGCATATTTACAAATAATGTATGGTGAATTTCTCCCCAACTGGCTTTCCCATGTTACGATTCCACGTTGCGATAACTTGGAAATTAATTCGTCCATCTTATGATGATTTTGCTCGGGAAAACGTTCTTATAATTGGGATAGTTAAAGAACAAAATCAAATTTTTGAAAACTCGCTTCGAGGTGCACACCCTCATGCTACAAACTAACTTTGTGCCAAATTTCATGAAAATCGTCCGAACGGTCTAGGCGCTATGCGCGTCACAAAGATCCAGACAGAGAGACTTTCAGCTTTATAGTAAAGAAGAGATTCCAATATATCTGAGAGTAAAAACCTTTTCGTAGAGAGAGGATGCATAACCGGGTGCGTGCACGGAGCTTCAGTAATGGGGGTACGACTATATCGGGGAACCTGGGGTTTTAGATTGCTACCGGAAAAGAGGTGCGGGGCGATGGCAAAGTCAAAAAGTTACGCAGTGTAGGAAATCTTACTTTTTAAAGCAGTTGGTTTCAAAACCGTTTTACAGATTTAAATCCTTATACTTTTTTTTTTTTTTTTTCAAATTTCTGATGGCACGTTTGTAGTTCAACTACCGTAAACGCGGACTACTTTGTCCCCATTTTGGAACTTTTCTCATCTTTTCTCAATAATTTTGTAACTATTCATATTTCTAAGCTGTATAAACCTTTTTTTACCTATCTAGACTCCCCTTATTTTAATTTTTAAATACTAATCACTTTGCTTCAAAGTATTATTACCCTTTTTTATTGTTTTTCATTTGGACCAATGTTACCCTCACGTTTGGGATACTTTGGCCCAATGTGGTTTGACTTATTTCAAATCATTGTAGAACTAACTAGAACCCAAAAAAGATGTTGTGCTTATAGAAAAAACTATTTATTTAAAAGGAAAATACATTATACAAGAAGTTTGAGTCACACATATTTGTTTTTAAAAAAATTCAAATTTTTTTAAACGAAATGTGTGTGCAAGCATAACTTTCCAGGTCCTTCGCACTAGCAACAAATTTTACAGAAGGTTTAAGGCTTTTTTTTTTTTACAAACGTTTTTTGTTGCATTCTCCAAACTTGAGTACCTTTATTAATATGACCATATGAAGAATAAAACATACTTTCATCAGTTAATAATATTTTTACTTCCTTTTACAAAAAAGGAAGTACTGTATTCGCGGCAAAATTTTCACTCAAAAATCGACCTTAATTTCCATTTTACTCATCCCCGAATGAATGTTGAGGTTTTTTTTTTTTTTTTTCGACTCGACCACACGTGGATAAGTGCCTAAGGACGTATAGACACGCGAAATGTCCATTTTGTGGATTCCCAAATTAATTACAACGAGTTTTCTCGTGACGTCTGTATGTACGTATGTATGTGCGTATATATGTCGCATAACCCAAGAACGGTATGTCCTAGGAAGTTGAAATTTAGTACCTAGACTCCTAGTGGGGTCTAGTTGTGCACTTACCCTATTGGTTGCATTCGGGTGTTTCTAAAGGGGTCTTGTGCCCCCTTTTGGGGAAAAATCATTGTTAATTTCGATGTAAACTCAAGTGGTGTTATCATTTGTCTGACACTTTGCGATATATCGCCAGTGTTTTGGTCGCCAATTTTTGTCGCCAACTTGGCGAAAAATTTGGCGCTTTTTTTTATAAATCTGATTTTAATTTAGCCACTGTTGGTGATATTTAGAGAGTAAACTATTGAATCACATTAAAATTGCCAATAATGGTGAAATGACATTAAATTGGAGTAAAAGTAAGTCGTGTGATGCACACATCAGCTCGTTTCCAATCGTCTTCACTCTATAAACGTCTTGATTGGCACCAATTCAATCTTATGCGCTTTTGTGGTGCAGTCATGAGAGATTTTGGTTTCGGTGCACGAGATGCATACTGAAGAAATGGAAATTTAATGTTGTCGATACAGAAACTTCAACTCCTTCTGTCTACTTTCGGTGTAAGAATTGTAGGCTTTTAAAACGGGGTTTCTAAATCATACGTTTCAATTTCCTCTCATCTCGGACAGATATTTTTGATCTTCGGCCGCTATTTCGGTGATTATTTTGAAAATTTCCATTTTTCGAACATTGTGTTGGTATTTTACTAACGCTTAACTGCGAACAATGGAATTAATTCCCAAGATAACATTGCTTTTTGCTATGCCGCTATAACTCTACTATGAAATTAAGTCGATTCAGGAATATTACTTACACGACCCATTTCAAGATGAAAAAGCAGACAAACTGCAAAAAGATAATTGATTCTAAATAAAATCGTCTGCATTTAATCAATGATGTCACCAGTCATGAATTGCTGAGAGTTGACGAAGAATTACTGTGCGAATCACTTGAATAAATATTCTAATATTTTGTCTTTTCAAAACATTTTTTTTTATTTATCTCTTCAAATATGATATTAGTTTTAAGATAAGTTTAATCAACTATAAGCCTTTAATAAAATTGTCGTAGTTTGCCTATTTTTCATTAAAAGGCGTTAGATTACCAAACGATATTTTCAATGTGTACAAAAAATATCATTATTCTAATATTTTTAAAATAAGCAGTACTTTGTTTGATTATTTATTTTTATACTTAATATCTAATTAGAACATTGTTTTGGGGGAATGTTTCTCTATAGTTCTTTATGTAGCTTCTTTCTCCTATTTGAAAAACAAAAATTCTTCAACTTGTACTAAACCTGTGTAAAATAAAGAATAGAGGGAATTTACTGAAACATGATAACTAATAGTCAGAGAGAATGAATTGTATATAACTTAGATGAACTGCATTCTTTTATTTTCATTTAATTCAATTTTTTTTTAAATTTTCTGTTAAAATTATCTATCTGAAAATTATTTAATTAATTTGTAGCTAGAAATAAATACATACGGCTGGTGGAACAAAGTCAATGTTGACTTTAAATAACAAGAATTTGCTTTTACGTATCATATTCTTAACTAATGTAAAGTACTACTGAAAAAAAGTTTATAAATAAAAAACAATGTTTTAAACGAGTATTTGCTCAAGTATGTGATTTTGTCTCTGAGCGAAATTGTGACATGGTGCCACGTGGCACGTACCTCCGTGCCCCCTTCCTCCTGCGGGATTCACCACTGACCAGAGCCGTATAATGAATATTTCTACCGATCTAATGTTGGTGAACTGGGAGGCCGTGGTGGCGTGATCGCTAAGACGTCAGACTCGTAACTGGAGAACCCCCGGGTACGATGCCAGCCAGTTGAAGATCCTCCGTGTTCATTACTGGTGACTGGGGTTTGTTAAATATGTTCGTGGTCACAAAGTCCTCCAAGTTCTCTTATCAAATCAATACCTCAGGGGGTGCTGAATCAGGGAGAGCTCGGCTCCTGGTCTAAGTAACAAAAAACTATAGCTCTCTGTAGGGCTCCATCCAACCGGTTATAACACGCGTAGCAGTAGGTGCGGCGGACCCTGGAGCGCAGTGTAATGTTGGTGAACAGGAAAGTAGGCTCTTTATAGTTTGGACGAACTTCTTTTTTATTGCTGGATTTGTATTAATGTTTGTTCTGTAGAATTAAAGTTCAAATAAAGTTAACCGCATCTGCAGATGCTTAAGACGAACAGTAACACAGATGTTTAACGAGCTAATGTGTGCATCACATGACTTCTTTTTACTCCAATTTAATGTCATTTCCCCATTACTGGCAATTTTAATGTGATTCGATAGTTTACTCTCTAAATGTCACCAACAGTGGCCAAATTGAAACAGAAACAAAAATTGCCAACTTGGCGACAAAACTTGGCGACAAAAAGACTGGCGATATATCGCCAAGTGTCCGACAAATTATAACACCACTTGAGTTTACATCGAAATAAAGAATGATTTTCCTCCAAAAAGGGTTAAAATTCCCCCTTAGAAACACCTGAATGCAACCAAAAGGAAGGTGCACAACTAGACCCCACTAGGAGTCTGCATACCGAATTTCAACTTTCTAGGACATGCCGTTCTTGAGTTATGCGACATACATACGCACGTACGCACATCCGCACGTATATACAGACGTCATGAGAAAATTCGTTGTAATTATGTTCTTAGGCACTTATCCACGTCTGGGCGAGTCGGAAAAAAAAAAAAAACTCAATATTCATTCGGGGCTGAGAAAAATGAAAGTTAAGGTCGATTTTTGAGTGAAAATTTGTTTCGTGAATACAAAACTTATTTTTTTGTAAAAGGAAGTAAAAATTACCGTCTTCGAAATTATTTTCACTTCGTTGCGTCTCTCTAAATGGCAGCACAGTGCAATTTTCAACCATGCCAGCCGAAGTTTCTTGTTTAACCCCGATTATCGACTTTTTTTTTCATATTTTTACTGTGATTTTTGAAAAACAGCCTAAATATGAATTGTTTGGATTTTATTCCGCCGTTAGCAGTTACATTTTTTTTTTTTTTTTTTTTACAATGATGCCTTACTTATGAAGTTTAATAAGGCATTCGGGGGGGAGTAATGGCATAAAAAAACAAAACGAAACAAAAAAAAAACATTTGAGAAATAATATTTTTTAAAGAGGAAACCAACTTTTAGTTCTTGGTAGAAGATCTTCGTTCCCTCAACCACTCGCAAGGAAAAGTTTCATAAATCAAAAAGAACTCTCCGGAGATGCTACCAACAATAAAACGAAGTTAGAAACTAAATAGGGCACCTGGGAACTATGAAAAGTCACGTATTTTCACTTCGTCTTGAAAGAATGTTCCAACCGTCCTCTTCTAACTTCTAAGTATCCATTTAGTTCCCGATTGCTGACGTAATGGGCTCAAGCATCTGACACAACCATTTCCAGGGAGAGTCTGGAAAATCGAATCGTTTTTTGGTCCGTACTTTTGTGTTCCGCGACAACGAGACTCTCTAATGACATTGATTCGGTATTTTTATTTTGGAGTAGTTTCAACTGTTTGGGAAATGCAAAGCTTTCTTCCTCTTAATGAATGGTATAAAATCAAACAGCTAGGACAGGTTTCTCAGATTTTTTTGGAGATAAATTTAAAAATTCTATTATTTAGCGAGAGACTTTTTCTTTTTTAAATTACGATTGCACTCAATTTTATTAAACTTTGTACTTTGTAAGTGCTGCACCATATCGTAAGTTTTTAAAGCGCTTGAGTTTCTCATGATCTTTAGAGACTGACAATGATGAAATCACAGTGGAAATGCTTCAGTTGGAAAAAGGTTTTGATTAACTAAGTTGAGCAGCGGGAATGAACATTTTATTATTATTATTTTCATCTGTTTAACTGTCGCAAAAAAAGGCATAAAAGTTTTACATACGTATTTTGGAGGTAAAATCAATCTATTCTTCAGTACAGAACAGGCTCCTGGGCAGGGGTGGATACTGCAATTTTAAGGGGGGTCATGCTGAGGAATTCTCCCCCCCCCCCTTCCGTCCTCCCTTACAAACGAATCTGCGGTTCAGGGTGCGAAAAATTTCTGAAACTGTTTGGATGTCAATAAATAAATCCAAATCGGACAGAAATGGGGGGGGGGGATTTGTCCCACCCCATTCCTGTCCGATTAGGAATTCGACAGGAATGGTGGGCAACGAATTTGTCCCACCAAATGGAACAAAAACGTTACTAATTAATTTCATTAGCAATAAAAATAAGTAATGTTTCAAATGTGTGCTCTTAAAAATGTTTAATAAATATAAAAGATTACTGCAATCGCTTACATTTTATTCATAAATTGTTTGAAGACAATGTCAGGTACAATAGATTCGACGGTTTGAGTTGAGCATCCTCCTATATCCACCCCTGCTCTTGGGGAAACGTCCGTTGATAATGATTGTTAACTTCAGGAAAACTAAGAGAAAAAAATCAGATGATTTATTAGTTGTGAAATAATTCAGTTAATTCATCTTTTACGATGATTATTTTTACACGATGATCATCGAAGATTATTGTTTAAAAAATAAAAATAAATATAAAAAAAATACTGAACTTTTATCTCGTTCTATAAAAACAAAAATGTCAAATTGTCAAACAATTATCAAACAAACTTCATCTGGTGAAATATTGCATGACAGCGGGCTTTTACATGGTACGAAAGTAAAAATAGTACAAAAATTTGTTCCTTGAAGGGGAAAAAAAGAATTTTCATGCCATTTTACAGTTTTAAAATTGAAATTCGAATTTTTTAGCTTTCAAAATCTATCCTCCAATGATCTCCAGCTCCAAATCATAAGCATAGTTTTAAGTAGCGGTCAATTAAATCGATTCTTGCCAAGAACTTAAAAGAAATCGCTTTCAAAGTCATTTCACATAAATTTTAAATCAGAAAGTATTTCTGCCCCAGCGTTGTTTAAGGTGAAACTTTTAAAAAGGTAACCTGCATTCAGCAGAAATAAAAAACAGCGAAAACATATCTCCCACAAAGGTATTTTCACAGCAGCACTGTAGGTAAATTTTTAAACACATTACTTGTGCCGACCTTCTAAGAGAATGTAAAAACAGCGGGGGAAAACCACATGGTGCATTTTATTTAGGCAATTAAAATGCTTTCAATACTTGTGGTCTAAAATCAGTTAAAAAAAATATCTAATTTTTTTTAAATAGATGATTCACTCCTACCACAGCCTGGTGTAAGGATTTCTATGGTCTTTATTATTAATCAGAGCATCCACGTGACTCTTTTTTTTTAAATGAAGTTGAATATTTAATGCACAAGTGATCGCACTTTTTATCGATTCATCGGAAATTTAGCCCTATTTTTCAACATAAAAACTTGAAACTCTGCAAGGAACTTTAAAGCTTTAAAAAAATATTTGAATGTTGTATTTCGAACTAACAAAAAAAAAAAAGCTATGTCGCAAAACCATCTAAAACACATAACTCAAAAAAATTGCAAAAATTTCGCTCTGTTGACAGATATAACCTGTTGATATCGCTCATGAGCTGCAATAGCGGCACAACTGAAAAAATCGTGTTTTGAGATATGGGTTTAAAGTTTTCATAGCTAAGGAAAATGCATGAGAAATGCATTTTACTTCAGCAATCTTACGGCGTAAAATTGAATTATGAGTTGTGCTAGTATTACTGCTAAAAAGAATGTGTATTTTCTTATTTACACCCGTTCTTAGTTCGAAAGGTATGTTTTTTGAGTTGCGCCACTATTGCAGTCCATGAGCGATGTATACAAGTTCTATTTAACTATCCAAAAAACTTTATATTGTTCTGTAGTATTTTTTTTATTAGAATTGCATTTTTCTAGCAAAAGCACTATTTTACTCAACTAATATATTATCATTTTTCATCCTCAAGAAACTTCTTTTACGGTTCGTTCACGCGAGAAAAAAAATCTCGCGTCACGATAAAGTATAGCAAACTGCTGCGAAAAATAGACAAGGGCATCAACTGCTAACAGTGTTTAATCTAAAAACAAACAAAAAATCAGTAAAGTTAAACTAAAATTTGTGCAAAACTAGAATTTTCAGAAATACAGAGTAATCATCTGGATGCAACTCTTGATGGTTGCGAAAGTTTTAATCTGTCAAAAACGAATTCAAATTTTCATTTCTTGAGTTTTTTCATGTGTGGTGCACCACACGTAAAAACCCAAACATCTCATTTTATTACATGTACAGACAAATAAAACGTAATTTACATCAAATTAATTTTCTTATATCGCTAGGCATTATCTTTCTATAAGAGTGAATCATTAATGAACTTTCAACCAGGAACATTTTAATATCAGCAATTTTCTGAAATATTCTAGATACAGTTTATGCATAGACTAATAACAAGAGTAGACCGAGCTTTCCCAGACTGGCTGATGAAAAAATTGGTTCATGGATACATCATGTGACTGGTGGGAGGCTTGGCGAAAACTTTGGCAGCATGGTTGCTAGATGGCAACATTATCTATAGTTTGGCACTCGACATGTATTTTAAGACGTATTGTGTCCAAACGAGAAACTCACTATATTAACAAAATATTTACAACTTAGAATAACAAATTTACAAATCGGACTCCATAAAAGATCATTCTTCCGTGTTCCATCAATTCTATTTATTTTATTTCTCGTCGGCGTTGATCGTCTGCTACGATCAACGCCCGCTGTTGCTTGGATATCCACTAGTCACATGGTTTGGTTTATGAGCAGCAAAAGGGTTGCCATAGCTCGGTCTATTCTTATTATAGTCTATGGTTTTACGCTTTTTTAAAGTCTCGTGTCAAGTCTCAAGACAAACATGGGTGTAAAATCATACAGTAAACTTACAATAAATTTTTGGCAACTTTTTATCTCACTGCCAAAAAAAAAAAAAGATGTGCCCTTAAAAGGTTCTTTTTTTCTACTCTTTACTAATGTATCCTCCGTTTCTATCAAGCTTTTTAAGTGATTTTAAAATCAAAAGACATACACTTTTTAAAATATCGCAAACAGAATTTTAATGATACCCTACGTAAAACCAATTCATATTTTATTTCGTCTTCGATCAGGAATGCTCTCTGTAAAAATTGCTGGAAACATTAAAAAATAAAAATAAAAAATGGTTTATTTCGCTAAATGTAAAGAGCTATTTTTACCGTGCTTAAAACATCATCTCAAAGCTTATCGGAATTTGCTTGAAGTCTTCATTATCTTCCCGACGTTATTTCCTCTTGTAATCTCTTTTATCAGACCTAATTGACGATCAATAGCGTAATTACTTCCATCTTCTCTCTTATGTACATACACAGATGCTCCCCCCCCCCCTTTTATTTTTCTTTTCTTCTTTTTTCTGTATTGAACCGTCTTTAAAGAAAAAGACTAATGACCAAGTGAACCTGTTTAGAGAATGAAATTTTTTAAAAAGTATTTTATGTGTGCAATACTCTTCGGGAAAAGTATACTTTATTGTATTAAAATGTTATTATGTACACTGTTTAAAAAAAATCTGGCCTATACAGGGTGTTCCGTTTTAAACCGCAAGACCTTTATTTTCGCTACCGTTAGTCCTAGGTATATACTTCCAACTGCAGAAATGTTCAAAATCAGATGTAGGGTTAAGATATCGAAAGTTTGAAGCAAAAATAAAAATGAGTAACAAAATGCAAAATTTAACTTTTTTTTTATACGGGCCCCAAGTCCCCTAACTTATATTTAGGAAAATAATCTCCATTGAAAAACAATTCCAACACAAAAAGTTTGAAATTAGTGAGAAGTACGCCTCTAGGACTAACGGTTGCGAAAATAGAGGTCTTGCAGGTTTAAACGGAATACCCTGTATATTGTCAGTGTTTTTTACCGTAAATTACCATTTAATTGTAAAAAATTATGGAAAAAGAAACAAAGATACAGTGGCGTTGATAGTCAAAACGAGATGCGGGTTGTGGAAGTAGAACCTGCCTTCTCATCGGTTGTAAGCAGTGATACCAGGGTATGTATTTTTGAGGGTAAATACCCATACCCGGGTAAGTACACAAAATGGGAATTCAACTGGGTATGTGTGTGTGTTTGTGGCGCGCATCCTGGGAAAACGGTAAGGCCTAGAAAGATGACATTTGGTACACAGGTGCAGTTTTTGCTGAAAATGTGCACCTCGGGCTTCGATTTTTGATATTTTAATTAGAAAAAAAGTTATTTAATGTTTTATGTTATTTTTAGCACTTTTTAGTACTTTTGACCTCACAGATCCCGAACCAATCGCGCCAGACGGATATTTTTTGTGCTATTGTGTAGGAAATTTAATTTTAAATATGATGAATGAAAAAATTTTGAAGATAGAGCAATTTTTGTATTTTTTATAGATTTTTGAAAAAACCTTTATTTTGCATTTTTTTCTGGGTTTAGTTTTTTTCGAAACCCATCCTGCGACAAGTATTGAACCCTCAATTCTAAAATTTTAGTCGGTAATAGTAAAAACATTCCGCCCCCTTCAGAAGAAAAAAGTTTTGAAAAATACGCAATAGTTTTTTTTTTTACAATTTTTTTAATGGCAGAACACAACGCGAGCTGTTCGCTTGCCAGCTGAGTTCCAAGCTTACCTCATCACGTGATCCAACTGAAATCGTTTGCCTTCTCCTTCACCTTTTTTTTTTTTTTTTTTTTTTTTTTTTTTTTTTTGCAAGCGCTACTTTTTGAACACTACGGGGAACATAGAGCCTTTATTTTTGAGGGCTATTTTGATTAAATAAATAAAGCCCGCGATTCTTTGCACGATCTTCGTTTCTGTTACGAATTGGCGGTTAGGTTAGGTAGATACAGAGATAGAGGTTGAGTGGACAAAAAATGTTTTTGTTTTCAAATTAATACTTATATAAATAAAAAAAGATTGTACTGTCAGGAGGTAGATATGCGCAGATCGTATAGATTGATAGATAGACAAATATAGAGTTCGATATAGCAGATGGACAGCAAGAAAGAGGCATGCCCGTCATTTAAGGAATTTCAACGGGGGTGTCAGTGCCCCCCCCCACACACACACCATGACTTTGAAAAAACAATGCTTTCACATAAAAGTGGAAGTACTTTTTGTTATTTTTCGACAAAATTTGCATGAAGAGTACGTCGTTTGTGTCTCCCCTCCCCGTCCTTTAAAAATATTCCAAACGACGAAACTGGAGACAGATCTAGAAAATATTTTATTCAAACTACTAATGATATACATAGATATAGATTGATTGATATCGCCACGAAATTTGTTTAAGCAGCCGCCGAAGGCGGCAACATCGGTGTAAAAAGGCGAATTATAATATTGAGAAAAAAGAGAAAAACATTGATTAATACCGTCGCTAAATTGTCTAAGCAGCCGCCGAAGGCGGCAACTCTGGCGCAAAAAGGCGAATGGCATAAAAAGGCGGACCAGCTGGTCGCCGCAGGCGGCTAGTACATATAATAAAATAAGATGTTTGTGTGTGTATGTGTGTGAGGCGCGCATCTCGGGAAAACGGTAAGGCCTAGAAAGATGAAATTCGGTATACAGGTGTAGTTTTTGCTGAAGTTGTGCACCTCGGGCTTCGATTTTTGATATTTTAATTAGAAAAAAAGTTATTTAATGTTTTATGTGATTTTTAGCACTTTTTAGTACTTTTAACCTCACAGACCCCGAACCACTCGCGCCAAACAAATATTTTTGGTACTATAGTGTCGGAAATTTAATTTTAAATATGATGAACAAAAAAATTTTGAAGATAGAGCAATTTTTGTATTTTTTATGAATTTTTGTAAAAAACCTTTAATTTGCTTGTTTTTCTGGGTTTTATATTTTTCTAATATCATCCTGCGAGAAGTATCAAAGCCTCATTTCTGAAATTTAAGTTGGTAATAGTAAAAACATTTCGCCCTCTTTAAAAGAAAAAAGTTCTTAAAACTACGCAATAGTTTTTTTTTTTACAATTTTTTTAATGCTGAACACATCATGTCCTTTCACGCATCAGTCGAAAAAAGCGTTCTTCAATCTTTTATGCCTGTGACGTCACTACTTGGGTTTCGATTCGATATTTACGATGGAATCTTAATCGCAAGCAATGTTTTTTTTTTTTTTTTTTACTATATAGCTTACTTTTACATTTTCTGACGTGATGACCACGTGTTTTTTCGGCAGCGCTTGCTTTTTTTCTTTCCCTTTTTTTTTGTTTTATTTAGGGATTGCATTTATTTCTTTTTCCATCCCCCCCCCCAAGCTGGACCTTTCGTTGTATATATATTACGTTACATTTCATAGTTGTGCGCATTAATTCAATAAAAACAGCGAGATTTTTTTTATCTTTGTCAAACGCTACTTTTTGCACACTACGGGGATTTTGAGCTTTTTTTTTTTTTTTTTGCTCTACTTGAATAAAAAAAAAGCGGTTTTTTGAGTGTTCTTTGTTTTTATTAGGAAATGGGTGGGGAGGTCAAAATAAATAGAGATGGATAAGAAAATGTTGAGATAGATTGTAAAGGTAGATAGCCGCCGAAGGCGGCAATCTTGGCGTAAAAATGTGAATGGCACAAAAAAAAGATAGAGATGGATTGATTAATACTGCTGCCAAATTTATTTAAACAACCGCCGAAGGCGGCAAATTTGAAGTAAAAAGGTAAATTACAAGTTAGCCAAACAGCCGCCGTAGGTGGCTACTTGCACATTGGATGTCAATGCCCCCCTCCCTCCCCCACATACACCATGACTTTGAAAAAACAATGCTTTCACATAAAAGTGGAAGAGCTTTTTGTTATTTTTCGACAAAATTTGCATGAAGAGTACGTCGTTTGTGTCTCCCCTCCCCGTCCTTTAAAAATATTCCAAACGACGAAACTGGAGACAGATCTAGAAAATATTTTATTCAAATTATTAATGATATAGATAGATATAGATTGATTGACACCGCCACGAAATTTATTTAAGCAGCCGCCGAAGGCGGCAACATTGGCGTAAAAAAAACGAATGATAATACTGATTTATAGAGAAAAACATTGATTAATGTCGTCGCTAAATTGTTTAAGCAGCCGCCGAAGGCGGCACCCCCGGCGTAAAAAGGCGAATGGCGTAAAAAGGCGGACCAGCTGGTCGCCGCAGGCGGCTAGTTTTACGTAAAAATAGTGAAGAACAGATATCACAGACGAGGTGGAATAAAGTTAAGAACTACATAGATCTAAAACCATCATAAATAACCATGTTAATTAAAAATACGCAACACAGCTAATTCTTTAAAAGAAACTTACTTTACTGAAACCAGCTACGAATTTGTGATGGTCGACTGTCAAAACTTCGCTCTCCAAGAACTTTAATCTCATATTTGACTCCTCGATTTCATCAAATATCATCGGGGTAACACATCGAATGTTCGGCTTATTATATTTTGGTAAAATCTTTTCAGGAACATAGCTTTTGCATGACGTCTAAATTACTTAAATTATATGTTGCGGGAAAAAAATTAATTTAAATTCTGATATTTTGAATTCAAATTATGTTTTTCGCAATCATGAGTTGCAACAGGATCCTACTCATTGGAGTTATTGTTTCTAGAAACTGCTCCTGTCCCCCCAAACCTGCCCCTTCTCCTGGACGGTTACGTGTGTATAGTTGTGTGTGTGTGTAGGGCGCGCATGCATGTGTAGGCTTGTGCGTGCATAGACTTGTGTATGCTTGTAGGCGCGTGTGTGTATGAGCGTGCGTGTGTGTAGGACATTTACGCCTCCGATCAGGAGAAGCGGATTTTGGGGGACATTGTTCAGGACCGGAGGAGCCGCGCCTGCAGAGGACGGTGGGAGGCAGTACTGCACAGGGAGGCGGGGGGGGGATAAAATCAGCATAACGTCAATGACAGTCAAATGAGAACAATAAGCAATCGTGATTGCTCAAAAAAAAAAGCAAACAGGAAGCAAACAAAAAAAAAGATGAGTTTTTGCTTACTTTTAAAGAGAACTATGAATTCATTCAAATATTTAAGAGTCAAACATTTTGAGTTATCACCTGAATTGCGCATGTAATCTATTTTTAGGCAAAGAAATTCTTCACTAATCGTTCAATTTTCTGTGTAACAGCTCTTTTATTCAATTTAGGTTTTATTTTATTTTATTTTATTTGTTTTGTTTTGTCTTTCCTTTCGTAATGAAGTTGTTTAAAATTATAAGATAGATATTTGAGCTTCGCTAATCTGTCAGGTTTTTTTTTATTGTGGATGTAATTGAAAATGCTGAAAGTTCTTCCTTATGCAGTTGATGTAAATGATGCACTTAAAATATGCAAAGCTACTTTAACACTTGTTCCTCACAAACTTGTCCACCATATTAGTAAACTCGTGCTCTCTTAATTTTCCCACAATCAAATGATGAAGAGTCCTATTATGTCATCAGCTGAACACTGTCCAATTTTAAATGCTTCCGTCTTTCATAAACAAAAGATTAACCACGAAGTAAGTTGGATTGTTTCAGACTATTTCCTTGCATCACTGGATTTAAAATCTGCAAGGTGAATTGATCAGTTTTTTTAGACTGCAAGTGAATCGATTCGCAAGTTATTTTTTAATAATTTCTATCACGTTTTCAATAAAAAATAGTATAAACTGTACTCTACATATCGCTCATTTGGAAGAAGAGTGCCAAAATACGAAGAAATGAAATTTTACAAGAGAAGCGTTTGAAGGTGAACTCTTCAGGCAATTTGCATTGAGAGAAGAAAGTTTGCTGCGCTCTCCAGAGGTTAATATTCGAACAAAAAATACGTTTTTATTTTCCAAAGAAGATAACGTCCTACTGTTTGTTTTCCTTAGCCGAGACCTAGCGCCGATTTGCGCATATGTTAGGTCTGCTCTGATTTTGTCAAAATAGGGAGGGAGACCCGGAAATAAAAGGTGCAAAGTAACGTGTTCAGCAGTTCCTCCATTGTAGCGTCGAAAAAGACAGAGATCGCAAGTGCGAGCGGAAAGTGCTCATCCTCAACCTATCGCCCCTTTTTGAAATGGAATCTATCTCGAGTGGTAGTCTTTGCTTTTGAGAACGGACAGTATGCAGGCCTTTAAGCGAAAAAAGGAGAAAATTAAAAATTTTGTATTGTGGCACTCTTATTCCAAACGAGTGATACACACATTTTATTTCGTGTTTAGATAAAAATTTATCATTTGTTCAGCTTTTACTTTTTTTTTTTCCAAAACACCCTGTTTTTTGGGTATTTGACCAGGAAAAACCCAGGTAAATGCTTAAAAAAATATTTAGCTACCTTATTTACCCGATCAACATCACTGGTTGTAAGTCATTGCGCTTAACCCCTATGTACAGAATGTTGATAGCAGGGTGAGTAGAAAAACCTAATTATATGACCTACACATGTAAACCACATTGATATTCCAATGGGGTGTTTCTTTCAGACAAAAGTACTACTTTTAGTCACTGCAAGTGAGAGTATAAGCAAAAAAAAAAAAAAACATGGAGCCAAAAATTGCTTTTATTTTCCCAACATTTAATTTTTCTTTTTTTATTTTGAATGTCAAATTTCTAAAGCAATGTTTCATCGTGTGACGTCCCACGTGATGACAGCCATCTTGAATCCGAGCTCGTGGTTGTCTTTTCTGACAAGATATTGCCTTTTAGTGATTTTTCACTGCGGGCTATTATTAGTGGTACTAAAATTGTTACTTCAATAAAATATTCATTTTGAGATGTCCTAAATTCTTGTTCTGGTAACCCAGCAACTGGTTCAGTTTTGAGGTCACCAGCAAAAATGAAAACAGCGACTTAAAATTATTTTTTAAGAGAGAATATAAGTCAAAATTAACAACAACAAATAAAAAGTAACTAACCTCATGTGTTCAAACATAATCTTTCAACAAAAAAAAAAAAATCGAAAAATGGTTAACAACCCAATTGACGCTGTGATTTTTTACTTCTTCCGATTTAAGTTACCGTAAAACGTTCTCAGTACTATTCGGCACTCCAGCGCTCGAATACGCTACCTTGCGGTGATTTACAAAACTGCCGATGGAACTAAAACATTGCCACGTTGCGTTCCACGTGTGTCTGTTGACGTAAACACAGGCAGTTTGTTCTGAGTATTTATTAACGCAATCGATCTGTCTTAGTTTGCTTTCAGCTACAGAAATTAATTCGTCTCTTAGTAGTATTCTCGAGCGTCTCAAAATAATGTTAGTTTTCCTTATTTCTTTCAAAAAAGTATTAAACGGTGGAAGCGTAAACAAGAAAACTCTGGATTAACAAAATTGGATAACGTTATACCAGGTTAAATTTTTTATTGTTTTGTATGAATTTGTAAGAATATGAGTTTTTTTTAATCCTAAATTAATTTAACTAATCATATTTTACAGCAGCATTTAGTTGTAATGGACAGTATGCAAAATATTTTCTTGAATTTACTATCGTAGAACAAAATGAATAACCGAGAAAGAATTTACTTTATTCCTTTTATTCTCAGCTGAAAGGTTTCGCCAAATTTGTTTAGGGTTATAGTTTTAGTATTGTGCGAGCAAAGTAGCCTTGGCGAGATTTCGCGTTTTTAGTTAAACCATTTTTAATTTTTATCATGAGTGGAATAAAATGATAGTAAGATTACAGAATTCGATAAGTAAAAAGAAATAATGGTCAATCAACTGAAAAGAAAACTACCACCATATATAAACTGTGAGTACACATTTTATTTATTTTGTTCTGAGTGAATTTGAATAAATATCAGTTTTTCAATTCGATGAAAAAAAAACGAACTTAACAACATTGACTGGACACTTTTCCTTAACCTAATTCCACATAAATGATTTAAATAACCTTTGTTACTACAGTATCCTACTGAATAAGACAGTATGCAAATAAATTTTCTTGAAAATATTTATCGCAGAACAGATTGAAAAATCCAGAAAGAACGTTAAGAATTTGAACAATAAAAAATAAAAGTTCGCCAAAAATCTGTTTATAGGGTCATGGTTTAAAAATTGTGTGAAAGAATAATGTATCTTGACAAGATTTCGCATATCAGGTAAATCATTTCCATGACGAATGAATTAAATGCATGTTTTCTTTGGATATCCAATTATATAGTCATAGAAATAAATTATCTAGTGTTAAACGTTACTCTTGACAGTCTGCCACGTATGTGCACTATGTGACAAAAATGTCAGCAAATGCCGGAAATGTCACGAAACTGAACTAAATATGTACTAATGTATAGAAAAAACGTTACAAAATGAAAATGCCGTTCGAAGCGAACCAAAAATTTATGAATTCCGAATTCAACATCGTGAAAATGGCTGCTTCAGAACAACTTACTGTGTGTTCTGCATTAATTGTTTACTTTCGTAATACTTTTTGGTTTCTAATCTCTTTCTATATGGGTCAGAATAATCAAAAGACTTTGAAAAATCTTTTCAAATGAATAAAGCGAAAAAATCATACATAACAACAAAAATCACAACACTTTTAGCATTTTCTTCGTTACCACATGCGTTTGTTTTAGTTTTTAAGTCGGCCATTAGACAGTGACTTCAGTGCCCCCTATAGTTCGTTGGAGTTTCGAATAAGCAGTAAACACCATTTTACACTTATTTTTACCTTAAAATATTCCTATATTTTCATTAGTGTAGAGTCCAGTTGGGATAAATTGAAACTGCTTACACTGGATTCGCTAATTTTATGACATCACAGTACCACGTCTCATTTTTAACTCAAAAGATTTGCAGCTGTAGCACAAGAGTCAAATCATTTTGGAAACGGAAAAGGAAAATTACTGTTTGACCACGGATTGTATGTAATCTGGCAATCTGCCAAGTGAAAACGATTCCATCTGATTGAATCTAGCAGGGAGGATGGGAAAATAGCGATGGGATATTGATACACGCGTTTTATAATGTCACTAGTGCCTTATTCATTTATTGCATTTTCAGAAATAAAATAAGAGGAAACAAAAGTAGTTACGATGGAAACAACAAAAAGAAAAGAAAATATTTTCATTTCGTTCAGGAACGTAAAAGCAAAATGGTAAGCTCAAAAATGTGTTGTGAATAAATAAATCAATTAACTTTTGCCGTGAGAATATAGAGAATATACTTTAGATTTAAAAAATGTTGCTGTGAGCAAATTTTCACTTTTACAAAACTAAGGCTAAATAACAGAGATGCAAAAGTGCGCATCTAAAACAAACCAATTAACACCCCTATAAACTAATAGATACGTCCATTTCCGCCTATAAACCGGTTATTAACCTTTCTATGTAATCGATGGTCAGACAGTACTGCTTTTCTTTCCTTTCTCTCTCTCATTGTTTTAAACTTTAGTTTAGATTCTTAAAACCGAAACGCATCCGCAAGAATCTGTACGAAGAGCATTTTTTTTTCTTCCACATTTATTCGTTTAAAACAGTATTCTTTTGTGTGAAGTAGAATTATTTTTTTATTTTTTTATTTTTATTTTATTTTTATTTTTTTATTCATCAGGACTTGACTAGTATACAGCAGATTCCTTCTAATCAAATTGAGCAGTTACGGTGCAAAAATTCAAGAAAAACTACTCATTATGACTAAAGCCATTCGATTAGTTAAGCAATTACAATAGAAAAAGCAATGTAGATTTATTTCTGCTTCAATCGTCGTGATCAAAATGCATTGAGCTTTTTGTAACCCACGACACACACAGGTAGGGGGTTAAGAGTTTGACGCATCTGTGTGTCTGTATGTGGTACTCTAGCGCCTAAGCGGATGGACCGATTTTGATTTAAAAAAAAGTTTGTTCGAAAGGAGAGTTGATCGAGAGTGTTCTTAGCTGGGTTACATCATTGGATGACATTAATTAAAGAAGATATTAATTAAAAACCTCTAAAAGATTCACGATGTTTGCAGTGAAAATATAGATATATTTTTTTTAATTTTATACCAAAATAAAGAGAATTTTTTTCCGCGTCTGATAGAATGGGTTTGAAACTTCCATGTTTCATAGAATTCGAATTATAACGTTTTGTTAAAGCAGATTTTAATAACGGCTAAGCCTTTATTCACGCGATTGATAACCGAATTCATTGTTGGCCGACAAGGATATAAAACGTTAAGATTTAAAATTTTTATCTGTTGTCAGTTTCTGTTTAATAACAAATAAAATGCATGGCATTGATTTATAATAATATAAGCCTTTAAAAAGGATTTTCAATTTTCTCTCTTGATTCTACAGTTGCGACTCAGTCGGTTTTTTTTTTTTTTAATTTTACCGGTTTTTTTTTTTTTTTTTTTTTTTTTTGCGTTACCTCTCAGATGTTTATCAATACTCAAAGAAATGTTTGATATTAGTAAAAAGTGAAATTAGAATTAAAATGTCCGCTCAGAAAGTAGGAGTAACTGGAGGAATTTTTATGTGTCCATATTTTCTTTCTCTCCTTTTTTTCTGTAATGATATTACAATATTTATTACAAAACGACTTATTTTTAAGCAAATAAACCAAATTTACTGAGGCGTTGTGACATTATGTCTGAAAGGTTAAACAATTTTACAAGAACCAACCAACTAAAGTCGTCTTCTTAATTTGCAGTTCTTTTCTCGGTTTCATGAATAGAAAAATATTACATTAAAACTGTGTCAACATGAATCTTTAATGAGGGAAACCAGAAAAAAAATTGTGTACACAAAATTATTCTCATTCCCATAGTTATACCGTTTATCACATGCAAGTCAAGTACCAAACCCACGTTTGTGAATTGTCATTAAAATCCTTACAGATATACAGAAACTGGCAATGAGTGACGAAAAGAGGGGTCATTCAATGATCTCACCTTATTTGCAAATGTTTTCAAGCTAAAGTTTAGCATTTAAATACAATTAAATTTTAAATTATGTGCAATGTAACATCGTCATTTCGAATTTTTCCAGGTGAGAAGGGACAGGGGGGGGGGGCACACTCAATGCATATTTTATCAGAAAACAGCAAAACCCATATTCACTTATGATTTAAAAAAATTTCAAAGTCGGGGGGAAGGGGGACAATTTATCCCCTGACCCCTTGAACGACGGGCTTGAGAAATAAATAAGTGCGGAGAAGTAAAAGGGAATCAATGATGTTTTATTGCACAAATTAGCAGATTAACTGCATACACGTGCTTCGGGGTTTCCTGGAACCCCTTTTTCAATGCAAAATAGTGAGCTTTTGAATGTAAAGACATCTGATAAAAGCCTCAAGTCTGATTATGAATCATGAATAATTTATTTACAGTAGAACCTTATTTATCCGGACTAACTAGGACCAAGGGCAATCCGGATAGTGTGAAAAAGTCCTTAAATAAACAGGCGTACCTTTTTATTACAGAAGAAAAAAAAAAAAAACAATGCTCTGCAGTGAATTCAGATTGTTTCGCGCAATCCACACTTTTATCATTCAAACTAGCTGCGTCGTCCGGCTTTGCACGGTCCACCTCGAAACTAAAAGTTATGTCAATTGACGCATGTTCAACACTCAGGATTGAAAATCAACAAAAAAAAAATCATTAAAACTTTGCGGCAGATTGCGGAAAAATAACCAAAAAGTAAACATTTTAAATCCCCCGATTACAGGAGAAGCCTTTGAAACTAAACCTAGAATTTTGCTTGTTCATATTGGGGGAAAAAATGGCAACAGATCTTTCGCGTCTTAATGATTTTCTTCACGCTTTAAATTTTAATTAAAGCATTGTTGCGGAAAGTTGAGATGAAGCACTGAATAATAATTTAAATGTAGGAAAGCCTTCGAAAAATAGGGATTTTATGCCGACATTTAAGTGTCTTAAATAATATATAGTTTTTAATTGATATCTCCGCTAATTATTATCGGAAGATTATGTTAAATAGCCAAACATGGAGACGGGAAGATGACGAATTCATCGATACCTGGTTCGATGGTCAGTTCACTGTCGTCCGGGAGAAGAAGTTTGGATATAAATACATAGGTACATACCATCAGTTTTTAATTGTATAAGATTATTCAATCAAACACTTTATCATTTATTATAGCTCATCTGCAGCGGTGTCGGACTGACTCTCCAAAGTACGCCATGGGCCCTAGGTTGCTGCAACTCACTGCATTTGTACATTTCATCAAAATAAAAATCAAATGTGTGGGGCACACTTTAGTTCAGCTACCATGATTTAAAATTATTATTTGCGTTATTTTTATTTTTTTAACTCTACAAATCATTATCCGGATTGACCGGAGATCCAGATAAACGGGTGTCGGATAAACGAGGTTCTTTTCATATGAACCGTTGGATTTAAATTTGAAATGCACCAATCTGATTTTTAGCGAGTTAATTTTGTGACAATTAAGGGAGCTTTGATACTGTTATTGAAAATCTATACTAATAATATAAAGCTGAAGAGTTTGTTTGTTTGAACGCGCTATTCTCAGGAACTACTGGAATTGAAAAAAAAAAAATTGTGTTGAGTAGTTCATTTATTAAAGAAATGTATAGGCTATTTTTTAAAAAAAATCAGATTGACCGAAATGTTTGTAATTGCAAATTCAATGTTTAGTTCTATGAATTCCTAATAGATGGCGGGGTAAGACAACTCATCGAGAGGACGCTGGCCAACAGTGTCGATATCTGCGAGTAACCAAGCCGCGCGGCTCAAACACGTGGTCGGCTACGCTGTTGTAGTTAGCAAACTGATTTTTAATGCGGTTTTTTTTTCGGTATTCAAGTACATACAGTTGGCTCTCTGTTTAACGACGCTCTATTTAATGACTTTCTCTATTTAAAGACGACTTTTCACGGTCCTGGATACACCACTGTAGTTTTAAAAGCATTCTATTTTAGGACGATTTTTTCTGGTTCCTTGAAAGTCGTTGAATAGAGAGCCAACTGCAATTTGATTTTGTAGGATTTTTCTATTGTTTCTTTTTTTTTTAATTTCTTTAACGTTTGTTTTTGTTCTTATTGCTGATGATAGTTACTTATCTAAATAAATAATTCGATATATGTCGTATTATTCAGTTGTGATTGTTCTTTATAAAGTTTTTACTATAGTATTGTTTATTTGGCGAAATATTTTAAATCGCAGAAAAAAAACCGCTCCACACGCTTTAGGGCAGGGTTACGGTAGCATGGCGTGTTAAGCAATGAACCATACAGTTGAGGGATTATTTTGAGTTTTAAAGCGACTATTAATCTTTTTATGTGTTTGGCGAATGACTTTCAATTCCAAAAAGACTTCAATAGGTTTTTTTTTTAAAAAAAAAAGGTGTGTGCGCATTTGAGGTGAAGAAAAATGATCATTTCACATCAGGAGGGGGGGGGGGTGAATTTTTTTTTAATTCAATGAACTTCCTTTAAATTCTTAGCAAGGGCATCGCCCTGCGAGTACTACTAGTATAATAGAATTACTTTTACTGAGTGTTTCAAAAATACGAGTAATATTGAAGTTTGTGCTTAATCCTGGAAAAAAGAATGTAACTTAAAACTCTGCTAGGTTTCCAGAAAGGAAAATTCGAGCTAAAAATGTTCTTCTTGGCTTTGTCTGAAGTATCGTAAAGGGTATTATTTTTTTTTTAATTGCGTACATAAATGTTTACTTTGCATTTAAAATATCAAGACAAAAACAGTTCTCTTTCATTGCAGTTTAAGAAATATTTTTCTGAAAAATAATTTCGTGTTTCTTTGAAGCATTGCTCTATAACGCAAATGTTTCAAGCATAATACTTTACTCTCCCATATAAAAGTACTAGTTGTGATCAAATTTATATTTGAAAATGTAGCGTTAAAGTAATAGTTCATGCATTTTCTTCATATTAAGATTCAGTCTCCTAATTTAAGAAATTCACCATTCTGTGATGTTTAAGAGACTAATATTTCGCTCAAAAATTTCGGATAAAGAGCACCATTTTCGTATTTATACATAGAATATCGTAATCTTCTTATATTCTTGAGTATAAAAAATGTTACTTTGGAGCAAAAATTTAAACATTACTTTTCTTTTTCATGTTCTGTGACTTAAATTTAAGTTTTACGAAATGGAAATAATGTTGATCTGTTTTGCGTACTACTTATCTCATTTATTTTAATCCTTTAATAGCTATTTTGAAAAATAATAGATCACATTGTTTACCGGTTATGCAATTTTATGTCGTTTCAAGCATTAATAATGCTTTTCGTATGAACTTACTTCAACAAAAAGCGAATCTATTCATCTATTTTTTCTAAAAATTTTCTAAAACGAATACGCTTTTTAGTTCGTCTCATTTTGTACAGCTAAGTCGATCGGACAAAAAACAAAATCGCATTGCATTTATTTGAGACAAACTCAAGTTTTAGCGATGAAGGATAGCAGCTTGGTTTTTTGAAACATTGTCCTTTATTTTTACTTTATTTTACCTACTTACATTCTTTTTTTTTAAATTTATTTTGAACCTTTTTTATTTTTTCCTTTTCGAATTTCTATGCTCTGTGGTAGTCAACTACTCCACATTTCTAAAACTTTTGATTTTACATAATTTTCAGTACCTTCAGACTTTTTATTCATACAAAATATCATACAAACGAATAAAAATTAATCGCAGTATTTTGAAAGTTATACAATAATACTGCGTATCTTAATTTCTCTCAATTGGGTAGCCCGTCAAAGTTGCATTTTGTTCAAAATGAATCGACTCCAATTCAGTGGGCAAAAAGGCTACTCCAAGTTGTAGCCAATCGCAGGGCTTGTTTCTATCTCTCATGATTATTTGCAACCTCCCATAAATTTACCTCATTCGGCAAATTTTACTGACTATTCGATAAATTTGAAAGAAATATTGCAACAATGATGTTTCTTTTTCTTTTTTTTTTTTTTACTTTCTCAAAACATTTAAAAAGTATACTTTTTAAAGAGGGCACGTAATTTCAAAAAATTTCCAGGGGGGGAGGGGCAAAAGGTTTGTGTTAAATAACCTTGTTTTGGGAGAACACTACAAAATACGTACAAAAATACCTGGTTTCATTACGTTTGTGAAGTCCAGGGTGGTTAATCGATCCCTCTCTCCTTATATCGCCCAAGTGACGGGCCTGGCCAAGTGTTCCTTCTCTTCAGATGTAATACATGTGTGATATGTTTGCTCATATTTTATCCTTCAGTGATAATATTGCCCCCCCCCCTCTTCTCGCAGTGACGCTACTGGTGTATTTTGCTCACGGCGCGAGTTTAGGTGAGTTAATCCATAGAAAGCTCAACGAAATAGAATTTGTCAAACAAATGTAACTTAATCTGAAATTTTAAGTTAAATAACTTAACTATTACGAATATTTCAGCAGACATTTTGGGAAAATCTTATCATTTTAACTGAAATGAGTTAGTAAATAGGTTGTTTATTGCAGAAAGGTTTTTTCTTCACATGAAAATTCAAATTCCTTAGGCTTGTGGTTGACCTATTTTTGAACGTCAACCTCCCTAATTTTACATTCTGTACTACCCAAGCTTCAATTGCTTTGTCTCTGAACTAATTTGGGGAAATTATAAATGCTAATCCCAACAATCACTGTCTAGCGATTAACAATAGCTTTAGAACTAATGATGAGAAAGCGACACAAATGATCGCGTCAAGTAAGGAATTAAAATAATGATGGTTAAATGGACAATCTACGACTAAGTACTTACATCAGCGATATGCTTTTGCGACAAATACTTTATTATTTGTTGGCACGGATCTCTTTCAAAACAACGTTGTTTTCGGCACGTGTGTCTGCATGCGTCTGAAAAATCTCATGAATGTCAAAATTCTATTCTGTCGAGTTTGTGCGGTAGACATGACAATGCTTGATTGTGTTTAATGAGCTATCTTTTGGGTAATTAAGTGCTTTTCAAGTGCTGAGAGAGTAATTGGTACTATTGTGCCGTGAAATGCTTCTTTGTAGCTTTTTTCCTGGGTATCGTATTTTGTATTCGCGTTTGTATTTAGAGCTGCGCATTTGGATTACGCACCAAAGCCTCCCTCTTCTATAAATCGCACCCTGGCAACAGAAGCAGGGGCGCCCCGAACGGAGGTCACTGTGACCTCCCAAAAATTTCCTTCAACGGCAAATTTTGTTGGACGATTCAGCAAAATTGTCATCATTCGGCGAAATTCGGAGTCCTATTCGGAAAATTTATAATCACTCAGAGAAAAATAGAGTTCCATTCGGCAAATTGAGAATTTGAGCCCTCTCAAAAACATTCAAGTTTGTAATGCCCCTGCCTGCCAATAGGAGAGACACATTTTGAAAATTTGTTAAAGAAATAAAACGTAATAATTATCTTAATATATAAAAATTTTCTGTGCGGACGTTTGTCACCATAAAGGCTTTTACACGGCTGGATCGATTTTGATCAAATTTTTTGTGTGTAATTGAGTTGTGTCGAGAATGGTTTTGAAGCACGATGGTTCGAATCGGAAATATTTTTGTTAATTGATTATTTAATTTGAGCATTGGATGGTTATATCTCCCAAATGATTAATATTTATTTTAACCTATTGTTGAGCGAGAACTAAAATAAATATTTAACCCGTTGCCATAGGACAATAAGAAAGCCAGTTCTGCTTTTTGTAATGAAATTTTCAGCTGTGATATGTCAAATCAGAATAGATAAAACGTAAAGAGAATGAAGCCTGGGTAGTTAGATTTTTATACTTAATATCTGCGGACGCTTTTTGTCCTTTGAGTATAACTGAAGGAACAAACCATCAAGTACGGGAGAAAAAATAGTTAATAAAACAATTGCTCAGTAGGCATTAGATAAATCAAGTTATAATAAAAAATACGCTTTCTGACACCAAGCAGCTTAAAACATTTTCTTTTTACTTATTTTTTTCAACAAAACGGTTCAAACACTTGATAGTTTATTGAATTTTTTTAACTTTTCAATTTACAAAGTTTGAACAGAACAACGTTTGTCAGGTCCTCTAGTTGATTATAAATCCAAATTTAATGCACTTTCTTACCACAAAACAAGCAAAGTTAGTTTGGATTCAACTGATCCGTGGTGACGATGAATAAACGATATGCTGTAAAAAACAATTATTATCGCGAGACTTAAATTTTTGCGATTTTTGTGAGATCATCTTAACGGCGAAAATGGTACCTTCGAAAAATATGTTTTTACTAGCGATACTCGCACGGACTTGCCCGTGGTAATAAATTAAAAAGGTAAAGGTAATAAATTTGTAAAGGTAGTAAATTAAATTGCGTTTGGTTCGTCTGCATATTTTTTTACACGTAACTTCTATTAAGTGTTTAGTAATTTTATTTTTCAAGATCTCAATATATTTTTAGCAGATTTGAAAATTTGTTATCAATGACTGCCAGTTAATTAGCCAGAAAATCGATCGAACGAGCCTACGCGCGTCACAGTTATACATCCAGACATACAAACTTTCAGCGAGAAATTAGTAACTATTAACGCAAAAAAATATGTATCATCATCATTTGTCAGTAAAAGTAGTTGACGTTAAACTAAAAACACAACAAAACAAAGTCAGCTGGCTGTATCGCGAAGGATTATGCGTTAGCTGGTCAAGTGAACTTGTTTAAAAAAATCAATGATCTTAACAGGATGCCCTCGGGGGTGATGTACACCGGTAGAAAATTCGTCAGCTAACGTAGTGAAGTTTAATGCGTCAGCTGACGACCTTGCCACCGGTGTACAGCTAGCTCACAGTTTTTTTTTTTTTTTTTTTTAAATAAAAGCAACTTATAAATTAATATCTCTGAATTTTACGAGCAAGAGGGAATGATTTTATTATCTTAAGAATAATTTATAAAATTAAATACACTATTTACATTAACAAAAAACTAGTCGACCCGTGCGGAACTCCGCACTGTGCTTCGACGAATCGTTTCATCAGGCATTTCGCTCTTTAAAAATTTCAAAGAAAGAGCATTATGAAGAAGAACCGAAAAAAGTAAACGGAAAAAAAGTAAGCTCACAAGAGAAGGTAATTTGAAGTCATCAGTAACAAAATCTCGTTAAATACAACGTTGTGATAATTTGATAATCGCTCATCTTTTGGTTGTACGTAAATTCACTGCAAACATAAATATCATTAAAAGTGTGGCTGAGTGACTCGTGAAAAAGCAGTAATTGTGCATGAGAAAAAAGAGGTTGTGGCAAATGTGCCCCGTGTGAGCATCTGACGGGAAAAAAAAGCAACATTAATGAGATATTTATTGGCACGGGTTCCAAACTGGCCCCATTCTAACTAACAACACGACGCTCCAACAAACCTAGCAATTGCGCCTTCCTTTTCGAATGCTATTCATTGCAGGAATGCGTAGTAAAAAACAGCAAAAAAGCTTTTTGCCGAAAAAAATAAAAGATCATGCGTCTATGTTTTGCCATTCGCCAGCATGATACGATTTAAAATTATTCGTAAAGCATGGAATTTTAATTAAAGAATGAGGAATATCTAACGTAGCATTGAAACAAACATTCTAGAGAAGTAATAAATTAGATTGAAAATAAGTGTTTTTATCTTTAAATATTGAACTATTTCCAATAGCAGGCTGCTTTAACCGTTACGGCTTAAATGCCCGCACATGTTTCTCTTTTAATCGAAAACTTAAAATTCAAAACCAAAACCAGTTGAACTGAGTCCGTTTTTTAAGTGTAATTTTTCGAGCGTAGACAAAATGTTTTTTTTTTTTTTTTTTTTTTTCCCCAGCCGAAAGCAGAGGAGTAGAAAATGATTTCTTACTAATGAAGTTGATAATAATTTTAGTGTTTTACATCGTATTTGAATAAAAAATTAAAGGTTTACTGGGTGAAATTCGTAGTTTCAATTCGGCCTAGTATTTTTTCATGTGTATAAAAGGTCGAACATTGCTTTTAGAAAAAAAAAATCAACATTCATTCGGAGGTGAGTAAAATGGAAATTAAGGTCGATTTTTGAGTGAATTTTTTTCGCGAGTACAATACTTCCGTTTTTGTAAAAGGAAGTTAAAAAAAAAATGAATCGATCAGTTTTAGCAAACAAATTTTGTCTTTCAATTGTGGTTGCAACATTATATTAGAAGGTAAATTATTCAGACCCCGTTATAAGATTACCCACTTACAAAGTCATTTCGCGTAGATAGTCACTTTTAAAAGACTATAGTGTATCTTAATTCTTTTTACCAGATCTTTGAATCAACCTTAACATTGACGCAACATGTAATCTCTTTTATCTGATTTATGTGCATAAAACTCATTTTTGTCGAACTATAGTTTCCTATTTTAAACTTTTAAATTGAGAAATAAAATACTTTCAAGAATTTTTTTCAAGCATTAGCTCCATTAAAAGCTATTATTATATCGTATGCAAAAAAGTCATTATGAAAAAAACTAGAGAACTTTCGAGATTAATATGACCCTGAATTTCCCTTATGACAATGTCTGGTGTGTATAATATTTAATTGAAATTTGATGGAAATCAAGTTGGAACAAGATAAAAACCAAACCAATTTAATAAATATACCAGCGACCCTCATTTATCTCAACTCAAAATAAATTTTCATTAATAAAAATCAATTGTGCGACAAATATAATGAATAGCAATATTGCGAAAGTAATTTGCCACGAACAGATGTCACGGTGGGAATTTAAAATGTCCTTGTTTCATTTCAAGATGCAAAATAATTTTCATTAAATTACTTTCATAAAAAAGAAAAATCAAAATATTTGCTTGACTTAATGCAGGTCTTGTCGAAAGATTAATTCTAGATAATGAACTATCAAAATAGTTTCGACGTTTATATTTTTTTTTTGAGAAATAGCATGACGATCTTGTAAAATAATAAGCAAAATTTTTATCCATCTAGTTTTAAAAATACTTCCCTTAATTTCAGGCACGTGAACAGCTGTTGCGAAGCTTTTTTAAGAGGCAATTAAAGCTCTTGGAGAGGTAAATTGTTCGATAAATACTCTTTCCAATGTTAATTACTTAAAATGTCTCAGCTCAATTTATTATGATGTGATGTTGCGTTAGATATCCCTTGAACTTAAGAACTTAAGCAGTTGTTTTCAAGTGTCAAAAATGCTGGGGTTTTTTCGGTTTGACAATTTACACGTACGTTAAAACAAAGTATTAATCGAAAGAATCAGTGGAAATCATTTAGGCGGAAAAGAGAGCAAATCAGTGCCATTTACTTGTTTATTTTACTACTGGATCATTATGTTCAATCAATATTATGGCAATTAAAATGGGACTGAACATTTATTTCGTTGAAATGGATATTCCGCTTCATTGGTGTTCGTTGTCATGAGATTTCACTGTATTGGAATTTCTGAAAAATCAACATCCCCCCCCCCCCCCAACCGCTAGAAATGACGTCACGATTTGAGAAGGGAAGGGGAGTCAAGTTTGTTCGAAAAAAAAAAAGCGTGAGAGTATTTATGAACAGCCCCAAAGCACATATTGATAAATATCATTTTTCAAGTTGGTTAAACAGAGCTTCAGTTTCAAAGTAAACGATCTCTTTTTTTTTTTTTTTTTTAATGACACACATAAAGTTACAAAATTTAAATTTTTCTTTATAACAGTTGAAAAATTTCGTCTTTTATCAATTGTGTTGATGTGATAGTTTAAAAGTATATTTTAGTAGTTTGTTTAAAAGTATATTTTAGTTTGAGAAAGTAAATTTTTCTCCAATGAGTTTCAATTGTAAAACAGGATTGGTATAAAAACCGTTTTTTTTTTGATCAAACCAAAAAAAAAACGGTTTTTCGGTTTAAACCAGGTTTACATCAGGTTTATTTCTGCAAACACTATTTGTAAGAAAAACAATTGTTTTTAGGGAAATCATGAAGATTTTATGAATTAACTGTTAAGAAATGTTCAATATTCATATTTGTACGTAATTCTTTCGTAATTAAATAAATAATTAAGAGTAAAATCTTATAATTTCATTTCCTCATTCTTAGAGATTTCTACAGGAGAATATTGTTTGAAAATCTTTAACTATTATTAAATAATACAATACGTAAATGGGTCTTGGTATAAATAATCAAAGAAATAATTTACTGTGATAGTTCAGACATTATTAATTACAAATAACCAAGAATAAATTCTTGTAAATTAATTTCCTCATACTCATAGCTATCTACTATAAATATTTTTTTTTAAAGTAAAATTAAAATCATGCATTCTTAAAAGGTCACAGTACCTTTCAAACATTTTTTTAAAATTTAAGTTAATTTTATACTTCTTTGAAACCATAACATACATACTTATTTCTTAATCAATAATTTATTTTCAAAATTTAAAAATATTGTCTACTTTTTTTAAAAAAATTCAAAAAATTGAAGAAAATTTCAATTTTTTAAAATTCTTAAGGCTTTTTTGTTTTTGCACTAATTTAAAAAAAGTTTTTTGCTAAACAATCACTATAATCATCTCTAAAAATCTGTGCATTCATTTGCTTACGAGTTTATTAGAAAATTTTCTGTGATTAATTATGTAAAAAATCAAAGCTTTTTTTTAATTTGGTTTTTAAAAGTTTAATATGCTCTAAACATTTGAGTAATTTATGAAATGCTTATCCAATGCACAGTTTTGTCAAAAATGTTATCCCAATTACAAAAATATTACTTTAAAACTGTATCTTTAATAGAAAAAAATCCTTAGGAATTCTAATGACATGAAAACACAGAAAAACCATCATCGAGAAAAAGCAATTTAAAGTTTATCTTTTGCATAAGAACACATATCGAGCATGGCCTAAAACCACGCATAACCTTTTAAATATTTGAACTAACGCAATGAAACTTTTCCCCTGTGTTCAGAATAGTTTTTAGTTTTAAAATAAGCGATAAAAATTTTTTTGATCGTTTCATCATTTTTGAGGTACTGTAACCCCTTAAACATGGAAAGCATTTTCTATTTTCCTATATTAGCTACCAGTTTGTTTGGCACTCTTGGCTTCCTTAAGAGGTTTTCCACCTCCAGCTCAGTTAGTCCTATGCCGGGCTGATGAGTGCTAATAAGCACGAAACGGCAGTCCTCGGCTGGAATTGACTGAGCTGGCGGTGTATTTCATGCATTTTCTATTATCTAAAAATGAATCAGAAGTCTCATATACATCATACAACTTTAAAAATCAAAAGATCAATGCATATTTTGATTAAAGATTTTATAAAAAGTTACAAGGTCATATAATTTATTTACCTAATGTATCAGTGGCAACAATTATAGAAACAGGACAAGTAGGTTTTAAGAAAATCATTATGTTTTCCATTGTAGACATTATTTCTCCTGGTTTAATGCATTTAGGAATACATTTTTTTTTTTTTTTTTTGTCTAAGAAAAAAAAAATCCATTTTAATTAAAAGCCTCAGTACAAACTTAAATGAAAATACTCTTTCAGCATATTTTAATAACGAAGACTCATAAAAATTAATGTTTATTGATTCTTCTATCATTCATACATAAGACTTTTTATTATGTTGGAATCAAACGAGCTGATGTGTGCATCACATGACTTCCTTTTACTCAAATTTAATGACATTTTCTCATTATTGGCAGTTTTAATGTGATTCAATAGTTTGCTCTCTAAATATCACCAACAGTGACCAAATTGAAACCAGATTTATAAATTTTTTTTTTTTAAATCGTCAAATTTGTTGCCAAGTTGGCGACAAAACTTGGCAACCGAAAGACTGGCGATATATCGCCAAGTGTCCGCCAAATTGTAGCACCACTTGAGTTTACATCGAAATTAACAATGATTTCCCCCCAAAAAAGGGACAAAAGACCCCCTTTGGAGCATCCGAATGCAACCAAAAAGAGAGGTGCACAACTAGACCCCACTAGGAGTCTAAGTACCAAATTTCAACTTTCTAGGACGTTCCGTTCTTGAGTTATGCGACATACATACACACATGCATACGTCCATACAGACGTCGCGAGAAAACTCGTAGTAATTAACTCGAGGATCGTCAAAATGGATCTGTCGGGTGCTGTACTTTCCTTGGAATATATGCACGTGTGGTCGGGTTGAAAAAAAAAACTCAACATTCATTCGGGGGTGAGCAAAATGGAAATTAAGGCCAATTTTGAGTGAAAATTTTTTCGCGAATACAATACTTAATCTTTTGTAAAAGAAAGTAAAAAGTCTTTTGAAAGATGAAAATTTGGCATTAAGAGCATAGAGTTAAAAGGATATTTTCTGTTTCCATAATTTTATATATTTTCTTTTCTTGCTCTGACTGCATCGTCTATTGGGGATGCAAAAAGCCTGCAGGTTAGGATGGTCCAAAATTTCGAAGGTGAAAATTTTTTGAGTCTTACCTTCCTATTTGGTTCCAATACATAAGACGAAATTTATAACATTTGAATAATATTCAGAGGTAGCTCAAAGTTGATGAAGTTTGCATCTTTGCCGAATATAAGTAAATTGACAAAGGACCAAACTAATCATAAATATGAGTGCTTTTTCCATTAAAAGAAATTAATTACATTGCAAAATTGATACTATTATGTATACAGTTTCAACATGACATTAACTATGAAATATATTCTGTAAATACACAAATGTTTTTTCTTTTTTTTTTTGGTAAGGTGTAGCAGTTAACGCAATTCTGCCCAGTTGTTTGTAAGTTAACAAAGTGTTGTGCTTTGACCGAAGAAGCATCAATACTGGCAAAAGCAAAAAGCACCTGTTTTACTAGTACAAAATAATTAAGAAATAATTAATTCTAGAATGTCAACATCGCGTTATAGAACTGGTTATTAGTGCCATTCTTAATAAATGCATAGTTTTTATACTTCTGTACCAAAATTACTTCTGACTCATTCCATGTCAAGTGATTCAAAATTTGAGAAATTTTTTCCGTCACCTTTTTGTATTTCTTTGAAATTTGGCTCATCGATTGTACCCTTCGAGGTAATCAAAAGTCTAAATTTTTAGTTTTTTAACCCTTTTATTTTATTATTTATGAGACTTTGATTTAAAAAAAAAAACCTCTTTCTTATCACGGATGCTTGAACATAAAATGGATGATAACTCAGCACTAAATATAGATAGAAAGATTTGGTAAAAATCATTTTAAAGTACATTAATTACTGTTTAATGTGATATACAACATGACTGATTTTATAGAAAAGAATTCATTTTTTAAAAATGTAATTTAAATTTAAAATTTAATTTTTCAGAAAACGTATAACGCATTTTTTTTTAATTTTTCAAAAATATGAGTGTGTATTTTATTTTTGTTTGTGCATAATTTTTTAAGTTGGGATCTCAATGGGATCATATTTTTATGAGTTTTTGAGTAAAATTTGACTTAAGAAGTAATGATATTTTTCTCAGATTCTATTTAGTTAAATATGGGGTTCTCTTACTGGTGATGGTCTAGTGAATTGTAAGTAAGCATGACTATGCTTGAAATGATCTGACAAGAACTTGCAGATTGGTAAGCAGACCCCCCCCCCCCCCCCGCACCACCACTTTTAATCGTTTTTTCTTTTTTTTTTTTTTCTTTTTTGAAAACTATATTCAAAATTTAAAACTGGTACGTAAAAGTAATAATTTAACAAACTGAGATGCTGTCAAACATCAGTAGTGACTAAGGCTTATAAATGGGGGGGGGGGATGATCGCAAAAACTAAAACTGGCGGGGAGGGGGGGTTACCAATCTACGAATTCATGTCAGCTCATTTCAAGCATAGTCATGATTAATTACTACTTACAAGACCATCACTAGTAAGAGAACCCCATATTTAACTTAAGAGAATCTGAGAAAAATATCATTATTTCTTAAGTCAAATTTTCTTCAAAAATTTAAAGAAATATGATCCCATTGAGATCTTAACTTGAAAATTTGCACAAACAAAGATGAAACACACAAAAACTTGAGATTTTTTTAGAAAAAATTCATTATACGTTTTTTAGACATTTAAATTTTAAATTTCATTTTTTCTTTTTTTTTTTTTTTGAAATTAGTCATGTTGCATATCATATTAAACAGCAACTAATGTACTTTAAAATTCTTTTTACTAGATCTTTCTATCTATATTTGGTGTTGAGTTATCGTCCATTTTATGTTCAAGCATCCATGAAAAAAAGAGGGTATTTTTCTAAAAATATCTCATAAATAAAATAATAAAAGAGATAAAAATTTATAAATGCATTACAAAACTCAATAAGGAAAATTGGCTTATGTAAAGGGCTATAGAATACAGTCTGTTAAAAAATTACTCTTTGACTCAAGGGATGATTATCGAGAATTTTTTGAACTGATTCAGCATAAACCACCTTTCCTAGAATCACAATTATTGCATATAGAGCTAAGCAATATACTTAATGAGTGTTCGAAATTCTGTACTGTTTTGAAATACAAGTGTTTAACCACTAGTTCGTCATCGCTTCAGTAGAAGATATTGGATTTCAAAAGATTTGTTATATTTGCGGAAGGTGTTTATTTAAAACCTAGGATGACAGTGTCTATACTTCAGAATGCACTATGTAATGATTTTAATATAATGAAATATAAATTTCATAATTGCAATCTTTACTAATAATAAAGCTGAAAGTCTGGATCTCTGTCTGTCTGGATGTCGGTGACGTGTATTTTTCTTTACTAATAATAAAGCTGCAAGACTGTCTGTCCGGATCTCTGTCTGTCAGGATCTCTCTCTGTCTGGATCTCTGTCTGTCAGGATGTCTGTGACGCGCATAGCGCCTAGCACGTTCGGCCGATTTTCATGAAATTTGTCACAAAGTTAGTTTGTAGCATGGTGGTGTGCACCTCGGAGCGATTTTTCGAAAATTCGATTTTGTTCTTTTTCTATTCCAATTTTAAGAACACCGAGAAAAATTATCATAAGATGGACGAGTAAATTAAAGTTTTCAAAGTATTCGACACCACATCGTCGCCTCACAGTTTCAGTAAGAAATCTAATCCCAGGAATAACTGTAAAATATCCTGTTGCTATGAGTGACAGTATAAGTTGATAATTTGTTCATAATAAATATAGTAATTACTTTTTAAAAATGTTTTGTGACTTGTTCAAGTTTAAACATATGCTAGAGAATGTAATATCTCCGGGAGATTCATTTTTATCGAAACTTTGCTTGAAAAGAAAGTTCGTAAGAAGATATAACAGTCGCAGGGGCGATAACACAATTACGTGATCATCGGTATTTTTTTTAAGCTTTCAATGCCCAAATCACAAAAGAAATGGCAAACAATTCGCAGAAAAATCTGTTAGATCTCTCTTCGTGTCAGTTCATGATTTAAAGCTAAGCATAACCACTGTTATATCTGTTGCTTCCGAGCTATAAATTTCTTCGCTATAAAATCTCGCTATTCTTACTTCCAATTCAAAAAAGACTCTTAGCGCAACAACGTGATTAGTAAATTTTATTATAATTGACAAAAGAGAAGCAAACAATTGTTTACTTTCCGTGCGCGTTTTGGGAGGAAAAAAAAAAAAAAAAAAAACGTTTGAAATGAATAAAGCCTTACAAACATGCAATATTTAGTTTCATTTCAATCTGGCAAACGTTTTGCAGCTAATTACGAAAAGCTTTGTTTCTACAATAAACAACGCTTTCTTATTTTGGGATCTATTAGGTTATGGCTTGGGGTTATCTTCTACAAGCAGATGGAAAGATTTTCTGAGATGAAGTAAACTGAATTCTTTCGAGTTAATTATAACAAATTTTTCAAACGAATTAATTTCCTTTCCTCGCGTTGCCGCTTAGATTTTATTGATCATTCATTACGATTCATTTAAGTAGAGTATTGTTTCCTCCTACTTTCATATGTACTAAGTGCAATTTTAACACTAAACATAAATCATTATTTTCCACTTTTTCATGGTACGATGTTTAACGTATAAAATAGGATCTGATAAAATAATAAGCCTTATACATGAAAATCACCGCCAGCTCAGTCATTCCAGCCGAGGACTGCAGTTTCGTGCTTATTAGCACTCATCAGCCCGGCACAGGAAGTGACTGAGCTGGAGGTGGAAAACCTCTTAAGGAAGCCAAGAGTGGTAGCAACTATAGAGTTAGCACTGACCAGACGATTGACCGAAGCAACGGTTCGGTTTACCTCGAAGATTGCAGGTAAGGCAAGGTATTTTCAGTAAGTTACCGCCCTATAGCGAGACCCACGTGAAAAGGCCAGACAACTCCTCCCCCCCCCCCGCTTCGTTACGCCACCAGTCGTCGATCTTTGAACTTTGCGCGAAATTTTGAAAGCAGTGCGTTTTACCAGTAAACAGTAGTGCTCTGGCTGAAATAGATGAAATGGGAAATATGTAACTTCGGATGCATATTTTTGAATACAATACTGTTGGATTTATCTCATCCTTTCCACGTACCGGAATGTAGAAGCAATTAATATATATATATATATATATATATAATATAAGTTTTGTAAGTGTGCTGAGTGAAAGTGAGTCAGCGATTTCCGCTTCTGAACAACCTGCATGCGAAGAAAAAAGTTGGACTCCTTATGGAATAAATTTTAAAGTTCGGAGGTCAGTACTTTTCTCAGATAAACAAATTGCTTTTGAGTTCAACAATGGTTTTGAGTTCATGCAGTTAAGGTTACTTAACTTTTCCTCTATTACACAAACAATTGTCAGTTTCCTTTCTGATATCTTTGTCTGTAATTTGTAATTTCAGCGTACTGCTTTAATAATTGAAATGGTTGACTTGCAACTTTTTATTTCTTTATTTTTTCAACCTTGTACACGCATTTATTCGAAATGGGTTTTCCAAGCTGACAATATACATATATCAAAATTTTCTGCAAATATACTTGTTGCTATCAGAAGCAACGTAACTTGGTGTTGATATTCAGTTAATATGTATGTAAACAAGTTTATTGAAACAGGCTTTTAACTGAACTAATCTTATATTTTCGGTTTCGATTAAATTGTTTCATACGTTAGCATGTGTTATTTTGATCAAAAAACATTCCTTGATGGACTTCCGTAGTTCTGAGGTAGAAGATTAGCTTTGAACGCCGGAGGTCGTGGGTTCAATACTCAAACATTTCCCCCCAACTACGCCCCTGCAATGTTATTCAAACAAGCTGGTTCTGTGCGTAAATTTAAAAAAAATATATGTTTTGTGTTTTGTGTGTTGTCTTTAAGTTATATGATATTTATGCACAAATTGTGGTTGAGTTAAAGGTATTCATAATTTCTGGGCTTACGAAAGATTACTTTTGAGCAGTGGATACGCAACGTGTTTTTACCAAATGCTCTATGCTTGTTTGTTTATGCTTAAAAAGGGCAAAATGTCTTGAACTACATATTTTTTGAACTCCTTTGGTTTTCTGTTAATTAGCTTTCAGGAACTCTGAAACTGTAACATAAATTGAATTAAGGGGCTGTCCATAAAGTATGTTGCGAAATTTTGAACAAATGACCCCCCCCCCCCTTGTTACACGTAACGCTGTTCAACATGAGCATATTGTTATAAACAACGCTTGATGCCATACTTCTTGTTATCCCCTTCCTTCCCCCTGTCACAAAACTCACACTGAATTCCTAAAAGAGCATACTCAGCAAAATGTTGATCTAAATTTAACATATATGAGGTTTTAAGTATTGAAGAAAGTTGCTAAAATGGTCATTCTATGAAAAGTTTTTTGAAAAAGGTTACTTTGTCATCAATTAATGCTTTTTAAAATAATTTTTCAAAGCCTAAAATGATGAACTATTGAAGCCCCCCCCCCCTCCCCCACAAGAATCATTAGCAGCAGAAAAAGCTGAAAATGGAAAAGTAGCCAAATTCCAAAAAAAAAAAAGGCTGCTTAGATATTGAATACATTTTTTTGATGTACAACATACAGTATTCATGATGTTGCATAATTTCTTCTTTAATTAACGTTTCTCAAGTTGAATTCCTGTGTAATTTTTCGAGAGTACCCACCGAAGGGGGGGGGGGGGTTGGAATCATAGTCTCATAGTAATGGTAGCTTTTCAACGGCTATAGTAAAATAACTGTGCCCTTGAAATTTTAAGGGAGATGGGGGAGATGTTTTTGGGGTATTTTTCTTGAAGTTTTCATAATTGAAGGGCTAGGGCAGCGTTTACTTTGGGAGGTGGCACCCAAGCATTCATGTCTTTTTAAAAGCATAAATTTGCTCAGCTAAGTTAACATTAATAATCTGGTACTAGTCGACCCGTGCGGAACTCCGCACTGTGCTTCAAATCGTTTCATAAGGCATTTCGCTCTTTAAGAATTTCAAAGGAAGAACATTATGAAGAAGAACCGAAAAAAAAGTAAGCGCAGAAGAGAAGGCATGTAATTTAAAGACGTCAGTAACAAAACCTCGTTAACTACAACGTTGTGATAATTTGATCATAGCTCCCCTTTTAATCGTACATATTTTCAATGCAAACATAAATGTCATTAAAAGTGGGCTGAGTGGTGACTCGTGAAAAAGCAATAATTGTGCATGTGAAAAAAACAGGTTGTGGCAAATACAGTCCTGCACATGTCAGCAACTGACGGGAAAAAAAGAAACATTAAAGAGATATTTATTGGCACGTATTCGAATTGGCGCCATTCTCACTAACAGCCCGACACCCCAACAAACCTAGCAATTGCGCCTTCCTTTTCGAAAGCTATTCATTGAAGGAATGCGTAGTAAAAAACAGCAAAAAAGCTTTTTGCCAAAAAAAAAAAAAATAATAATAATAATAATAAGATCATGCATCTGTGTTTTGTCATTAACCAGCATGATACGATTTAAAATTATTCGCAAAGCATGGAATTTGATTAAAGAATGACGAAGATCTCACGTAGCGATTGAAACAAACATTCTAGAGAAGCAATAAATTTGATTGAAAATAAGTGTTTTTATCTTTGAATATTGAACTATTTCACATAGAAGGTTGCTTTAACCGTTACGGCTTAAATGCCCTCACAAGTTTCTCTTTTAATCGAACACTTAAAATTCAAAACCAAAACCAGTTGAACTGAGTCCGTTCTTAAGTGTTTACCGGCGGTTTTGCACGTCTTATCACGCCGTAGCAAGGCGTTTTACACGTATCGCTAGCGTTTTACACGTATTTTTCTAACACTAAATTTTCGTTGTCAAACGGTCCAAGGCGTAGAATCCTGCGTTTCCTTTCCCCTCTCCTGAGAGTGGCACCCCGGAGCGCAGGGGCCCACCTTCTATATTCACACATGCAAACAATACCCTTTCATCAGGTTGGGGTTTCAAGGTTCAGTGCATCCTTCTTATCAACGCAAAGATTTCTAAGCAAACCTCCTTGCTATTTATTGTAAGCATCTGCTAAAAGCAAAACTTGATTCCAAGAATGAAATATCCACTTCTCTTTCTTCTAAGCTTAAAATTTACATTTAATTAATAATTGTGCTGTAAATGGATGCAACATAATTTAATCGACGACAATGACATTCAATTACATTTCAAATAAATTAATAAATAAAAGCCGTGAGATTTCAAATTGAACGAAAACAAACTAAGTATCCTTTTGGAAATAAATTTACAGCTACGGCTTTATTCGCTACTAACATATAATTTAGGAACTTTAAGTGTTATAAAATCACAATGCTGTAAAGAAAACCAAAGAGTACACGTAAAAGATCAATTTTCAACTTTTATGTGCACTTACGTCGCGTTTTACGCACATTTAGGCAGATGTTGTACTCAAAACACGGTATACGCCCAAAATGTCGCGGCCAAAATGTCGCGGGCCAAAATGTCGCCGTCCCAAAATGTCGCCGGTCCAAAATGTCGCCGTCCCAAAATGTCGCCGGTCCAAAATGTCGCCGTCCCAAAATGTCGCCGGTCCAAAATGCCGCCGTCCCAAAATGCCGCCGTCCCAAAATGTCGCCGGTCCAAAATGTCGCCGTCCCAAAATGTCGCCAGTCCAAAATGTCGCCGGTCCAAAATGTCGCCGGTTCAAAATGTCGCCGTCCCAAAATGTCGCCGGTCCAAAATGTCGCCGTCCCAAAATGTCGCCAGTCCAAAATGTCGCCAGTCCAAAATGTCGCCAGTCCAAAATGTCGCCAGTCCAAAATGTCGTCGGCCCAAAATGTCGCCGGTCCAAAATGTCGCCGGTCCAAAATATCGCCGGTTCAAAATGTCGCCAGTTCAAAATGTCGCCGGTCCAAAATGTCGCCGGCCCAAAATTCGCTAGTTCAATTGGTACGAAAAATTTAAATGTACGTCGATGCTTTTCAGCATAAAAGTTGCGAAAGAATATTAATTGCCTTTCAAAGTAAGTTCCTTCAAAAATTCCAAACGTTTTCTCCTGTCTTAATTCGTAAACATCAGATTAATTCCAGAAAATTAATAGTTTTCAGAAAAACATACGTTTTTCTGTATACTATTAAGAACGTAAACATGCGAAAGGCTGCTGCAACGGATTTCTCTTTCTCGTTTAATCTGATTAATAATAATACTCAAGATGTAAAGCAAAGGATCAAGATGTAACGCAAGGATTCAGACAAAAAATTGGTATGGAAGTAAAACTAAACTGTTCTAAAGGCGAATGAAAGAATAGTGAGGCGCTATGTGAATATGGCAAGAGAATAAGCGGTTTGTATTTTTTGGCGTAATGAAGTAAAAACAAATAACTCCTTTACTCTAGCATATTATTACCTTAGCGACAAGTCAGTAATTTAGGGGATCAGGCGGAATGGCCCCCGACTTTGAATTTTTTTTTATATATACGAGTGGAAGTGCTTTTTATAGCAATCCTATGAAATTTGCATTGGTTATATTCCCGTTATCCTCCCTCTCCCCTTTCACTAGAAAAATTCGAAATCACGGGCCAGAGTGGAAATCAAGTAGAAAGGTATCTTAATGAAATTTAATTTTCTCATAGATTTTTTAACATCACCCTAAGAACTGTAAAAAAAAAAAAAAAAAAAAAAAAAAAAAAAAAAACTGTACGTTTTCAGTGAGATATACGTTGGTTAAAGTAAGATCAAAACTGTTCTGAGACTTTTTCTGGAAATGAAACTGAAGAAGTTTAACAAGACTACTCGAGACCTTCCTCTGAGAGGACATTTGTATGTCCTTTGCGACCGGGATTTTGGGACAGCAAAACAAATGTTTAACAGAGATGACAGATTATTGCCGTGGAAACTCTGTCTTATGAGTAAATTCTGAAATTACGTCGAAATCTTCACCGTCAAATCTTTTGAAATCAATGAAACCCGTAATTGCTAAAACAGGTGTCTTTCACTCAGATTTTTGAAAAACGACTCTACGCGATGACAAATATTTTCAATTCTCAACATTCATGAAATTTATATATTCGATAGAACATCAAGGGGGACAATTTCAGAACAGCTATTTTATTAGAGGTTTTCAAGAGGATACTTTCATGCTTGCGAAGTAGCGCTTGTCAGCTGAATCACATTTTCCAATTTTAAATAGAAAAGAAAAAATTTCACAATGTAGGGTAAAATAACTGATATCAATGAGATTATTCAGATCAATTTTGACCTAGACTTATTTTTAAAATGAGTTTCAAAAAGTAATAGTTCTAGCTCAATATAGCTTGGTAATTCAGAAAGAAAAGAATACTGATAATAATAATAATAAACAAATAAGTTTTTCCCTCTCAGAAAAAAATGCTGTTTTAATTATTGAATTTTTACTACGCAAATTGTATAAGAACGCAAACTCAGTATTCATTTAACACCCACGCTAGTTAAAGTGCTACAAAAATGAGAGGAATACACGGCTAATTTAGATTTTATTGATATCTTGCTCAACCTCTCATATTTAAATTCAGTATATTTTTCATTGTTTATTTAATTACCCTGACTCACGTAAACGATTACGAAACTCAACTTAGAACGAAAATAAGGCTTGTTTTCGTTTAATTTCACTTGCATACTACATTTTTGTTTGAATCCTCGCATTACTTCTTGAGATATAGCAGTCACATAAAACGATTAAAAATATTCGCTGATCCATCCTTTTGGGATGACTGAAGCCAAAAATAAATGAGCAACTCGCCCTTTAAGATATACCTGTAGACCAAATTTTGTCTTAACCCTTGTACAGTAGACCCTCGTTTTACGCGGGTGTTATGTTCCACGGAAATGCTGCGTAAATCGAAACCGCGTAAATTGAGACCTAATATCAAAAATAGGGAATGGGTTCAAAATAGGGATTAGGTTCCGTAGATATAAAAAATACTTCATTCTAGTGATGACTAATTGTATGAAAAGTTTAATGTGTACTTATATCGATTTTATGCATAATATGTAGAGACGTACCGAGTACTCGGTAACTACTCGGTACTCGGCCTACTCGGCCAATATGCCGAGTACTCGGTACTCGGCCAAATTTTGATCAGATACTCGGCCAATACCGAGTAGTTGCAAAAAATTGAATACATCAAAATTTACAAAAAAGCTCAAGCATATATAATTTTCTGCAACTATTTACAATTCAAATTTAAATTTTGAGAATAATGAAGTTTGAAATACTTCAATGAAATAAATCTTAGTTCGAATGTCTCGAAAGTTAATAAAACTTTTTTTGTTGAAAATTGTGCAAATATGGAATTTTTGCTACAAACTAAAATTAGTTATAAGATATATAAAAATACCTTAGCTTTAAAAATAAAAGGAAATAAAACAACGTCAGAAGCACAGTGCAGGATCACTGCAGACACGTGTTTTGGCGTTACGAGGAATTTCTTTTTCAATGCACAAAATGTGAGCTCGTTGATTTAAAGGCATCCAGCAAAAGTCGAATTTTTTGTCGTATGCCTTTAGTCTTTAGTTCACATGTTATGCACTGAAAAGACGATCCTTGTAACACAGAAAAACATGTCTGCAATGTTCCTGCACATTGGTTTTTTTGCTTTTAAAAATTATTTATGTTTAGCGAACTAGACCTATAATGAATAAATTTGTATAATTTGTTTTAATTCCAACTTGATAAGTCATACCTTTTATTTATTCATTTTTAATTTAAAAAATATTATTTTTGCAAAATTTTGTAGTTAAATTTCAGCAGGAATTTAGTTTAAAAACTATTATATGTACAAGGAGGTCTATACTACTATTTCAATAAGTTCAAAATTCATCGGTGTGTGTCGGTGGTCCTTCTTTCAGCATAATTGGTACTGGGAAACTCGGCCGAGTAGTGAAAGGCCGAGTTACTCGGTAACTCGGTACTCGGCCGCGTAGTAAAAGGCCGAGTACTCGGTACTCGGCTACTCGGCCGCGTAGTAAAAGGCCGAGTACTCGGTACTCGGCTACTCGGCCAAAGTGCTACTCGGTACGTCTCTAATAATATGCATAAAGAAAACAAACTAATTTCGTGTTCTGTTTATGAAGAAGAGCTGGCTATGATAGTCTTTTGGTAGTCATTAAGAATTTTTCCTCTAATTCTTTGCTGAGCATTAACGCATCCATGACCACTTGCGTCATTTCCTTGATAAAATCTTCCTTTACTAACAAATCAGAAAAAAGATTATTTCTATTGTCTACGAATGGTTCAAAATTTTCAATGTGAGCGTTTTTGGTTGTGTGTCACCGGAGTCGGTATCCTCGTTGGTTTTGACCTCCTTTGTCACTCCTAAAAGCTCTTCTTCCAGTGAGTTCTGAACTGTGTGAGTTTAATCACTTTACTTCTATAATGGAAAAAGCTCTGGAACCAATCGCATAAAATGTCTCCAAGGACCCAAGTTCGATTATTAGCACGCCAAAATGCAGTTAGTTAAGAGTAATCTGCAATCTATAGGAGCTTGGGTTTTGAAAGAGAGGAAAATGTTACCTGTTTGCATTGCCGCATCAGCGTAAAACCGAAACTCATCTGCGTAAATAAAATAAAGGTGTCAAATCTTCAACCGTGTATAATCGAAACCGCGTGAAATAAACCTGCTGAAAACGCATATCGACCGATCCCAAGCGGTAATTCTGTAATCCACGCTATGGCTTGGTTTCTTCAATGCTCGATAGATGGCGCCACTACTTTTTCATGATTTTTTTTGCTTTCTTTTTAAAAATGTCTTGTGTCTTTTGAAGTTTTAACCATGGATAGCTTACCATCCGGCTTTACTTATTCAAATATTAATATTACAAATGATCAAAACGAAAATTTAACTTACAGAGTAAAAGAAATCACTGATGAAAATGCTGCAAATGTAAGTTTTAAATTTTTTTTTCTTAATTTAATTGCGGATAATCCCCCCAAAAAAAGATGTTATTAAAGGGACAGAACAGCCGATTTAAATTATTGGAATTTAAGAAAAAATGTGAAAATTCATGTGCCTAAAGGTTTAACGTTGTAATTAATAATTTAATCAACGGTCTAATTGATACAACTATATCTATTAGATACCATTATATGCAGTATTCGGGGGGGGGAGTACATGTATATAGTGTGAAATGTAAGTCAGAACAGCTCTTTTACAAATGTACTCCAATAGGCTTTCTAGTTTATTTATTTATTTATTTATTTATTTTTTGCAAAACACACACATATATATATACTAGCAAATGTACCCGGCGTTGCCTGGGTCAGTAATAATTGTAAGAAACAATCGCTACTTTTTTTCGTTTTCTGTTTTAACTGAAGGAACTCAAAACACACCTTTTTGACGTGATTAAAAATCGAGCTTCTTCCTTACCCATAAAAGTAAAATAGCAATAAGTGTAAAGAACCAACGAATATTCATTTAGAAGCGAAAGCACGAATTTAAGCATATTAAAATGTTGAAGAATTTCCAAAATATGAACTAACAAAAACAAAGATCACTAAAAAAACCGTGCGCGTGCTTCATTTAATTAAATAGTACACATACGCACACAAAAGAAAAAAAAAAGCTCTATACTATAAGCTTTAACTCTGAACTAAAGCTCTCCTACCCTCAGCGTGCGAAAAGTAGTTTCCAAATGTTTAAATGACTTTAAACTCATGTTTGCTCCGGAGAAGCCTTGATTCAAAATTTTCATTATGATTACTTTTAATATTGCTGTTGTTAGGCAACGAATTTTTGTAACAATGGGTTTTATTTTTAATCACATAGAGAAAAGAAATTACACACAGAGGCCCTGCTATACTAAGAAATTGAAGCCGGAAGTTGCTCCGCTGTATCCCAAGATCCTTAGATTCTTGCTAAGTATTTTAAGATACATCTTGATTCAAAACATTCCATTACTGAATCTCAATTGGTTCTTAATTTAAACTTAGATATTGTTGCAAGTTTATGGAGCACGTTTTTGAAATTGCATTAATACATGAATTAAAATGCAAACCAATCCGCCAGCTACTTTATACGGTCTCTTTGTGAGATTGGTGAAAACTATACTCGCGAAGCGATCACGTTATCATAACCACGCTAATCATTGCACCGCTGTACCCCAATATTCCGGCTTCAATTTCATCTCCTTTTTTACCATAGACGGGGCCTCTCCATGTATATTTCTTTACTCTACATATGGTGATGTAACTATCTATGGTGAAAAAATGGTTAAAATGCCTCCAGTAGTTTTGACGTTTACCCCGGACATCCGGACAGAGATTAGACCTTTATGTATAAAGATAAGGATGCAACTCCTGAGAAAGCTATAAATGTCATGCTTGCTCCAGAGAGGCCTTGATTCAAAATTTACATTATGATTACTTTTAATATTGCTGTTGTTAGGCAACGAATTTTCCTAACAATGGATTTTATAGTTAATCACTCAATGGGGAAATTACATGAGATGTGCTGTTTTCCACCATAACTTTTTAAAACTAATTTTTGAAGGAACAAATTATAGCCTAAGTTGTTCCCCGATTATGTAGCTATCAATGGTGAAAAAATGGTTAAAATCCCTCCAGTAGTTTTGACGTTTACCCCGGACATCCGGACAGAGATTAGACCTTTATGTATAAAGATAAGGATGCAACTCCTAATAAATGTCATGCTTGCTCCAGAGAGGCCTTGATTCAAAATTTACATTATGATTACTTTTAATATTGCTGTTGTTGGGCAACGAATTTTCCTAACAATGGATTTTATATTTAATCATTCAATGGGGAAATTACAGAAATTTGCTGTTTTCCACCATAACTTTTGAAAACTAAGTTTTTAAGGAACAAATTATAGCCTAAGTTGTTCCCCGATTATCTAGCTATCCATGGTGAAAAAATGGTTAAAATCCCTCCAGTAGTTTTGACGTTTACCCCGGGCATCCGGACAGAGATTAGACCTTTATGTATAAAGATAAGGATGCAACTCCTAATAAATGTCATGCTTGCTCCAGAGAGGCCTTGATTCAAAATTTACATTATGATTACTTTTAATATTGCTGTTGTTGGGCAACGAATTTTCCTAACAATGGATTTTATATTTAATCATTCAATGGGGAAATTACAGAAATTTGCTGTTTTCCACCATAACTTTTGAAAACTAAGTTTTTAAGGAAGAAATTATAGCCTAAGTTGTTCCCCGATTATCTAGCTATCCATGGTGAAAAAATGGTTAAAATCCCTCCAGTGGTTTTGACGTTTACCCCGGACATCCGGACAGAGATTAGACCTTTATGTATAAAGATAAGGATGCAACTCCTAAGAAAGCTATAAATGTCATGCTTGCTCCAGAGAGGCCTTGATTCAAAATTTACATTATGATTACTTTTAATATTGCTGTTGTTAGGCAACGAATTTTCCTAACAATGGATTTTATATTTAATCATTCAATGGGGAAATTACAGAAATTTACTGTTTTCCACCATAACTTTTGAAAACTAAGTTTTTAAGGAACAAATTATAGCCTAAGTTGTTCCCCGATTATGTAGTGAAAAAATATGGTGAAAAAATGGTTGAAATCCGTCGAGTAGTTTTGACGTTTACCCCGGACATCCGGACAGAGCTTAGACCTTTATGTATAAAGATATGCCAATGATTTTTTTTCTGGTGGTGGGGGTGTGATCGCTTCCTTTTTTTTTGGGGGGGGGGGAGGGACACATTCACCCTTAGTTTTATTTACCCATGTTTTGTAGCATTTTTAAAAATTAATTTTCGGTTTAGTTTGTTCTTTAACTTTTGTTGTTTTTTCCACCAGTACTTACATGTTCTTTACTAAATTGCTATGTTGGGCCTTTTTTGGTTAAAGATTTTTTAGATTGTATTTGTGTTTCAATAAAAATTGAATTAATTTCTCTTTTGAATGGCTTATACAGATTTAACTTAAATATGCTTGTTAATTTTATACACAGAACTGGTTACATCAATCGATTCCGATCCGCCAATATCAACTAATTCCGATCCGCCGGTCGAAATGCGATCCGAAAACTGCTGGAAACGACAGTCCGTTTTGGAAAATTATAGGCAAATTTTTACTTTAACTTTTTGATCGCCAGAAAAAAAAGTCTTTGTTCAGTAGAAATATTTTTCTAAACAATCGGGACCGAACCCCATTCGGATAATTAGAACCAGAAAATGTTCGATTTAAAAAAAAATAATTGAGTGTATGTGATGTTACTTAGTTGTAAAATATTTTATTGAAAATGAAATAATAAAGTAAAATTGCAAAATTAAGGAATAATTATTTGAAAATGTGTTGGACTGATATTACACCAAAAAAATTATAATTTAAAAATGAATAAATAGAAAAATGAAATAAAAAATGAATTATAAAAAAAAATTGTAAACAAATTTTCAGAACTTATAAAAAATCCCCCCTGGAATCTGAAGTAACGGGGAACATTCCCCTTCTAGAAATTGAACCCTATTTCAAACTCTGTTATATGTACATTTAATTGAAAGTAACTTGCCTTTGTATTGTGATTGTCAATTTGGCAGTGCATCCTGTATGCTTTGAAGGACCATCCCCAGAAACTATTCTGTCTGTCATGCACACAGCGATAGCTGATTTTGTATTTATTAAATCTCCCTGATTTCGGATATGTTGTTGCAACACGCCAAGTACTTTTTGTATCTTCACTGTGTTGCTGTAACCAGTTCTGTGTATAAAATTAACAAGCATATTTAAGTTAAATCTGTATAAGCCAATCAAAAGAGAAGTTAATTCAATTTTTATTAAAACACAAATACAATCTAAAAAATCTTTAACCAAAAAAGGTCCAACATAGCAATTAAGTAAAGAACATGTAAGTAGTGGTGGAAAAAACAACGAAACTTAAAGAACAAACTAAACAGAAAATTAATTTTAAAAAATGCTACAAAACATGGGTAGCGATCACACCCCCCCCCCCCCCCCCCCGCCACCAAAAAAAAATCATTGGCATATATATATATATGTGTGTGTGTCTTTGTGTTTTTCAAAAAAAAAAAAATAAATAAATAAATAAATAAATAAATAAAAAACTAGAAAGCCTATTGGAGTACTTTTGTAAAAGAGCTGTTCTGACTTACATTTCACACTACATACATATGTACTCCCCCCCCCCCGAATACTGCATATAATGTTATCAATTAGACCGTTGATTAAATTATTAATTACAACGTTAAACCTTTAGGCACATGAATTTTCACATTTTTTTTTAAAATTCCAATAGCTTAAATCGGCTGTTTTGTCCCTTTAATAACATCTTTTTTTTTCGGGATTATCCGCAATTAAATTAAGAAAAAAAATTTTAAACTTACATTTGCAGCATTTTCATCAGTGATTTCTTTTACTCTGTAAGTTAAATTTTCGTTTTGATCGTTTGTAATATTAATATTTGAATAAGTAAAGCCGGATGATAAGCTATCCATGGTTAAAACTTCAAAAGACACAAGACATTTTTAAAAAGAAAGCAAAAAAAAATCATGAAAAAGTAGTGGCGCCATCTATCGAGCATGGAAGAAACCACCCATAGCGTGGATTACAGAATTACCGCTTGGGAACGGTCAATATGCGCTGAAAACGAGGGTCTACTGTATTACTTTTTGAGATATATCAGTCACAGATAAAAAAAAAGAAAGGAAAAAAAACATTCGATTGCTCCACCCTCTGGTGTTATTGGCCCCAAAATCTCTCCCCCTGCTGCTTCCTAACATTTTATTTGATTCCGTTCATCATTTTTTGAGCAATGACAGTCACGCATATCGATGAAAACGTTCAGTTACTCCACTATCTTGAACGAATTGACGCAAAAAAACCACGCAGCCCTAAATCATATATGGGTACTTGCGGGTATCGTTCGAATTCTTACCACAGGTTTTGACGTAGAATGGCCCCAAAAAATCGGTCACATACAAACGCACACTATTCTTGAAGAAAAGTTTTAAAAAATTTATCGAACGTCAGAACTGAACGCCGTCAGAACGTTTTACAGTTGGTAGATAGCGAGTCACAAGAAATAAGATAACGTAACGCTTGTATTCTATTTGTTTGCTGAAAAACAGCCGAGAGTTGCGAAACAAAACGGAATAATCTTTTTAGAATTCATCAAGAAACTCAGTTAGTTCAGTCCCATTTTTAACGAAGACATTCATTAAAGGCAGTAATCATTTATTCTGCAAATTTGGTGTTAAACAGCATTTTTGTACATTTGCATTTTTCTTACCAACTGAATGAGCGAATTTTGGTTCTACGACATTTTGGACAGGCGACATTTTGGCCCGGCGACATTTTGGACAGGCGACATTTCGGCCCGGCGACATTTCGTCCCGGCGACATTTTGGGCCGGCGACATTTTGGATCGGCGACATTTTGGCCTGGCGACATTTTGGACAAGCGATATTTTGGACCGGCGACATTTTGGCCTGGCGACATTTTGGACAAGCGACATTTCGGCCCGGCGACATTTTGGACCGGCGACATTTTGGCCGCGACATTTTGTCCCGCGACATTTCGGTGGCGACATTTTGACCCCAAACCTCAAAACACATTATAAAAAATATTTAAAAAAGGGATATTTTTTCAAATTCATTTACTCTAACTGATTGGCCTTGGGTTTTGGTCGCAAATTTCAATCATTAATATCAGAAACATTTTAAATTCACCGATTCTGTCTAATACTTCAGCTTATAATTATTTTAATCACAAAGAAAAACGATTATCTCTTAGCATACAATTTCAATTCTGTATAAGTAAAAAAAAACTAAATAAACAATATATAGTAAGAGCAAAAATTTTGCACAACACCAGGCAGCTATTGTGTTAACTTTTATAGAAAAAAAAAACTTCAGTTGTTAGCAAAGAACAATAATGATATTTTTTTTATTGTTATTAAAAATGAAAAGGTAATTTTTTTAAAAATGAATAGTTTTCCAAAAAAAAAAAGAATTCAAAAATGAAATAGTTTGTAGCTTTTTCTTTTCAATACAAAATAGAGAGCCTCGGAATTTTTTTCATTGAGAGGGGGAAGAAATTCAGAAGAATGGGACCTGACTCTTAGTAAAGGAAATTTCTATGGAGTTGCTTGAGTCTACAGTATTTTGTAGGAAGAGGGAAATGGGAATAAGGTTGAGAATTTAAAACCATTTTTTTTTATAAAGAAAGGAATAATAATAAATAGAGAAAAATAAAAAAAAGTTTAAATCGTTTTATAATTAAAATAAAACTTCAGCAGAGCTTAACTATTTGTACTTTATTAAGCAAAAAATCCAGAATTTTCATTGATCTCAATTTGCCCAAAGCCTGATATTTATCTCAAATCAGTTTAGTCTGTGCGATTGCTAGATACCAGTCATATAATCTTTCAATTCCTTGGAACAACTTATGCAAAAATAATTATACAACCTTGATTTTTATACAAAAATCATCGGAAATTCAGCCATAATCTTTTAATTAAAAAATTTAAATTTTCTCAAAAACTTTAATTATTTCAGTAAATGGGTCTCTCAGAGAAAAAAGCGATAAATAGTTGATTTGGGGGAATATTTTACATTTCAATGGTATTTTGCTTGTAACAAGTGTTTTTTTTTTTTTTTTTTGTTATTGATCTGGCAGATTTTTCTGAAAAGTTAATAGAACTCTCATTATATCTCGCGTTTAAATGAATAGCGCTTTTAATCAGTCTCATGAAAATTGAAAGATGATCACATTTCCCAGTTTTTACTTTCTTCTATATCTAATATATAGAAGAAAGTATTGGATTCGTGCAAATTTTCGAATTTCGAATTTTGACGGATTCGAACGTTTTGAGGTGTGCTGAGTCCATTTCGACCATTTTTGGAAAATGTCTGTCTGTCTGTGTGTGTGTATGTATGTGTGTGTGTGTGTGTGTGTGTATGTATGTGTGTCACGTCTGTGTGTGACCAGTTTTTTGTGGCCGCTCTACAACAAAAACTACCGCATGAAATCGAACGAAATTTAGTACACATATGTGCCCCTATGTGAACTTGTGCCCATTAGTTTTTGGCGCGAATTCCTCCAAGGGGGGTGGAGCAATGGGACGTTTTTCAAGTTACGCGTGCTTGCTATTCCTCAGGAAGTTACTGGCGGAATCAAACAAAATTTGGTCCATATGTTGGTATTAACAGGAACAGGTGCTGATTCAATTTTGGTGTCAATAACTCAAACGGGGGTTGAGCTATAGAACGTTTTTTGTCGTCAATTGTGACTGCTGTATCTCAAGAAATAATGAACGGAATGAAAGAAAAATTTATCGGCAAGTAGCCCTTAGCGGGTATAAGAACTGATTTTATTTTTGTGTCAACAGCTAAAAAGGGGGTAGCGCAATCACCCGTTCTTTTTTTCCACTTTGAGTGCCCTATCTCAAGAAGTAATGCTACATTCTGGTTGAAATTTGGAATATATGTGAATCCATACGTAAACAGGCTTTGGTTCAATTTTGACGCCAATCGCTCCAAGAGGTGTTGATTTTTTTTTTTTTTTTTTTGCGAATAAAAATAGCTTTATTAATGCAACAATAAGAAAGATAAATCGTAATAGATTGTCGTCTGCGTATTTCTCGTGATTTTAATTGTATGGAAATGATCGGAAATATTATCTCAATGATTTAAAATTTTTAACTGTTGCCATCTTATGTTTGTTAATAAATAAAATATTTGTAATTAATTCAAGTTAAGCTTTTAAAGTAACTTTCAATTTTCGCTCTTTGTTTTGTTTTTACAATAATTCAGACATTGGGATGGTCGTCAAGTTTTTGCATGTGTAATTTTGTTTTTGTTATTAATATTGCTTCCTCGTCAAGCATGGGGAGGGATCAGAAAAAGGAAAAATATAGAAGAAAGTTTCGTGATGGCCACAACATACTAGTTTCTTTTTGACTTCTATATTTTGCTTCTTTCTCAACAAGCGCGATAAAATGACCGCCTTGGTAATTATCTGATTTGAATTTTTTTTTAAGCTCCAGTTAAACGCTTTTTTTTTTTTTAATTTTCAAGCCAAGGTTTTGCTCGTAGTAAATATCAAAGAAAAATCTCTGAGACCAATTCTTTCAGCAAAATTTTAAACGATCAAAAAATAAAAAGATTAATAAATAATAATAAGGTCAATATGTTGAAAAAAAGAAAACCATGTAACCAACCGAAGAAATTCAAGCAGAAATTCTATTCCAAAAACACATTGTACTACACTTATGGCATTGATCTGGAAGATACACTATTTTTAATTTTACAAAGAAGAGTTTTGCCCTCGATAGCTTCAACACACATTTTATTTACGGTTAATGAAAAAACCTACAAAATGCATATCCATTCTGGCATTGTACTTCTAAAAGACTTTTGTAGAAGGATAGTATATTTTTGTACAGAATCGTATTTTGCTTCATTCTTTTTCACTTCCTAATATCAATATACTAAAGGGACTAGTAAGATTAGACAGTGTTTCTTTAATAATAGCTTTGTTAAATACGCCATAATTCAGTGAATGTTGGATATACTATTTGTTTTCCGATTTTCAAACAGGATCCTAGACAGTCCCGATTTTCATTCCAAAACCCAGTGTCCGGGCCAGTTTACTTCACGTCTCGGTAAAATATAAGTTTCATTACAGATGACCAAAAAAATATAAAAATAATTAACCGTGAAGGGTTATTTAAAATAATGAATTTGTCATTTATGTACCTCGTAGCCAGACTGACGTAAGTCCAAAAATTTGAACTTTCTGTTTATTACTGCTAGGGTTCGCCGATATATATCATTCGATTTATATCATGATATATATCCGATATTTATTCTGAGAATATCATGATATTTTGATATTTTCGATATTTATTTTTCCAACTACGGTATTTTCAATATAAAAATTATATTAATCACAGTAATATAGCTCATTTATTATTAAAAATAACCAAAAAGTTATGCACTATAGTTTTATGATGCATTATTACACATTAATATAACAAAATAATTTTTTTTTATTCATAAAATTATTAGTAATGTAACAATTTTAATGCATATTAAAAGTACCTAATTAAATGTTAACCATTGGTTGCAAAAAAAGAAAATGTCTTATGACTGTGCCCCTGACTGTTGCATATTGTTTTTTTCTGAATCATATAACTGTGTAAAAGTAGCTAACAGAAGACAAATGAGTAGAACAGCTAACGCTATATTAACTCTATTAAAATTGACTAAAATGTAAAATGGAATATTAGATATTAATAATTAAAGAAACCTTAATTTTAAGTCTGCATATTATAATAATAAATAAAGAGTGATTTGAGGATGCATTTACTATTTTGAAGACATTAGTTTGCGTTGATTGAAAATATCGGATATTTTAGATATTTTCGAAAATTGTACTCACATGACATATTTTTTTCTCTCCTGTAAAGTAGCGTATGTGAATCACGTTAGTTTAGCTCTGAGGTACAGATTTGTAATTTATGACCTGTAAAATTACTATCGGATTAGCTTGTAAGGAATTTTACAAAAAGATTTAAAACAAAAAACTTTCTAAAAAAGTCCTAGCCAATGCAATAAACATGTAAATATTGTTCAAAATTCAATTCCTCATTTCTTGCTAAAGTAACTTCAAAAGATTAACGTTTACAAAATAAATTGTTTAAATGTATCTGCTTGCATCATGTATCATTTATTATTCCTGGTTTAGGCTGATAATTAGTAATCATTTATCCATAGCATTGAGAATAAACTACCTTCTAAAACACTCTGAAAACCAGCCGGGGTGTGTACCTTTTGAAATACCCACGGTGGGGGGGGGGGTCTTGGTTGAACATTTCGGAAATAAGGAAAGCCTAGGTATACCGCTATTACGATCACTTAGTCTCAAATATGGCGAGATTCGAAACATAAAAATGCACAAATAAAGAAATAAATATACATATACAAACATAGTATGTAAAAAGTATGCATAGATGTATAAATTTGCAGTGCTTCCCCCCCCCCCCCCCAGCGTTAAAAGAGAAACAACGAATTGCTATTGCGCGGAAGGGGGGAGGGAATTCCTTTATTGCTTTTTATTATTACGTATCATTTCAGGTTACGCAAAACATTACAATCATAACTCAATGCATTTAGCTATTTCATATTGAAATAACTTGTTCCAAATATTGTTTTATAAATGTTGAATATGAGTAGTTAAATTCAATAATAAAATATGTGAATAATAATTTAGAGCAGTAGTAGGAGATAGCAATTCCAGAGATTTAAAATCTAGATTATTACTTCATAAATATTACAGAAAGTTGTAATCAGTAAAACACGACTGGCTGAAAGGAATTCAACTCGTTTGCTACACGTGTTGAGGGGAGAAATGGGCGGGACGGACCTTGGCAGCATGTCTGGAGGAATTCCACTCTTCCCTGCGACACGCGTTGAAAAGAAAGGGGTTGAGCTTTGACAGTACGTCCTGGTCAAAAGGGATTAAGTGCTTTTTATCTCCTTCCGAAAGGGGGAGGAAATTTCAAGATAAAAAGTATTGACCATTTCGAGCAGATAGCCATGTTCCCAAGGTGACCTTTTCCAGATGAAATTCCGCTCGTATGTCAAACCGCCAGTGAGTTAAGTGTAATTTTTCGAACGTAGACAAAATGTTTTTTTTTTCAGCAGAAAGCAGAGGAGTAGAAAATAATTTCTTGCTAATGAAGTTGATAATACTTTTAATGCTTTATATCGTATTCGCGCGAATAAAAAATTAAAGGTTTACTGAGTGAAACTCGTAGTTTTAATCGGGCGTAGTATTTTTTCATTTGTACAAAAGGTCGAACACTGCTATTAGAAACATTTACATTTTAGCATACAATAAAAATGTTTTTCTGCACAAAAAGGATTTCTTTAAGTAAATCTAATACTTTTTTATGCTTACATTATGTTGAGTGGTCTGGATGTAGTCAAAGAACACAGTTCGATTAACAATCAATTTATCCGAATGATAACTGTAGCCTGCATAAAGGAGTCGAAACACCAAGTAGCATTCCCACTGCATTTATTTTATTAGGTGTGTATGTTATGAGCACATGTAATGCGTAATACTAATATAAATTTGATATTATGTCGGACAGCCCAAGCTTGCCCGAAGTTCAGATATTTTATAGCCGAACGCTCTACAGAAAAAAAATTATCAATTAAACCGAACAACTAAGTCCAGTGCTGTTAAGCTTTATTAAAATATGAACACACACAAAGGCTTTTTTTTTTTGCCGAAAGCGACGTAAAAAATGGAAAACTGCATTAGAACTTTGCTTTAAAAAATGCATAAGAACTACAGGCAGCATCAAGGTTTTGAAACAGCAAGAGGCGATTTCGAAAACTTGAATTTTCGACCGTAAGTCTTTTTTTCGTCATTGGCCAGCCTGATAAGTTTTAAAATGAGAGGGGATTAATATATAAGATAAGATATTGAAGAAAAATGTTTTTATTTTTGAAAATTTTTACAATTTGCTATCGCAGGCTGCTTAAACCGTTATAACTTAGATGGCAGCAGGTGTTCATCATTTAACAGCACGGTTAAAATACAAAATAAATTGAACTATGCTCTTTTTTAAGCGTAGCTTTTCGAATTTAGTAAAAATGTGATAAGCTATTTTTTTTTTTTTTTTTGCAAAAAAAAAAAAAAAAAATATGTATTTTACCCATCAAATTGAGGTAGTAATTTTTTTATTTGTACAAAGAGTCAAAAACTTATTAGAAGAATATATATTTCAATATACGATTTATTATTTTTTTTCTGAACAAAAAACAATTCTATTGTAGTCTGAAATCTTAAACCTGTTACTTATATTTTCGCTTACATTATGCTTTAATTTTCTTTCCAGAGCCAAAGCTTCAAAAAAAAAAAAACCACGTGCAATTTCGAAGTAATTTAGCACAAAATCACTGAATGTTTTCATATCAGCATGGAGCATTTCCTTCTCATTTATTCTATTCCCTCATAGTTGTTATTCATTTAATTCAGTGTTCATGTAATACGCGATATTTCTCTAATTTTTTTATTGCAGATTGTCCGGACGTGGGCCCGAACACGTAATCTCCTGGTTACGAAGAGAACGCTCTGCCGATCAAGCTATTCAGCTCTGTCGGTCATAGCGCAAATTAAAGTTATAAGTTTGACCGAAAACCTTATTCTGGTTCTTTATAACAGGTTTTTCGGCTAAAAGAAACAATTTTTAGACCTTGGGTCTATTTTCCGTCAGTAGCCAGCACCATAAGCTATAAAATTAGCCGTAAATCAAAGAAATCGATCAAGAATTGAGGGAAATTTGGCGTAGAAACCAAAAACAGGCTACAGAAATAATATATAAGGATTATGTAGTTTAATTTGATGTTATGTCTTTGAAACATATTGCAGTCATGTTTCCCATTTACTTAAGTAAAAATGTTTATTTATTTTTTAAAATTTCATCTAATTCTTATTCAAATACAATGGTAAAATCATTTTTTGTTTTGATGTAATTGTAAAAGGAAAGTTCATTTATTTATTTGAATACTTCTTAAGAGTTAATGTTTCAATACAATATACAAGTGGTTAAAATGCGATTAGTTTAAAAAAAAAATTCAAATGAAAAATAAAACTGTGTTTATTTATCACTTCGTTTTAACATGATTGTAAAATAAAATCGTGTTTAGTTATTTGAATACTTTGTAAGATTTATAAATGTTTTTATGTAAAATACTATGAATTAAGTTCAGTGTATTTTTTAGTGTATGATTATCGGTTCCTTTTTATGTTTTCAAATGAAAAAGTAGAACCTTTAATGCTTTTAAAATAATAGAAGACAATAATAAATAAACCAAATAGTTTAATTAAATCAAAATACTAATCGAAGTGCTCATTTCCCAATATCTTTGTGGATCGACGAACGATGACGTCATTTGCTAGTTGGATGGCTTTCCTATCTCGAAGGCCTCGCCTATAGCCAGGGCTAAGGCAGAAATACATCAGCACGAAACTGCAGTCCTCGGCTGGAATGACTGAGCTAGCGGTGTATTTCATGTATTTCTGCCTTAACTCTGGCTATAGGGCAGTAACTTACTGAAAATAAGCCTTATGTCTGTATTATAAAGCTTAATAACAGCGAGTTCGTTATCTTAGATACGTGATTTGTTTTTGCTTAAATAATGGTGACTGAATCCAAAATTGATCTCAGTAAAACTCCATTATATAAAGTTTTTAAGCTACATTACGATGAAAGCGACCAAGTCGCAAAACATTGAACATTTTGTTAAATATAAGACAAAAAAAAAAGGGGGGCAGGGGGGATTTTAAGGTAGAGGTCTTCCAGAAAACTAACAATATCATGTCCGGGAAGAATAACAAAAGAATTGCCATACCCAGAAAGTCGTTTCGAATTTTTAAAATCAAAGGAACATCAACTAAGGTCGAGTGAAAGCTATAAGCGATCGTGTTTGCTTAGAAAAAACCTGCTACCAAAATCATAAAATCATTAGTATCAATACAAAAGTATTCAAAAGTTGCAATTAATTTAAGAGGGAGAACCAGTTTAAGAGGTCGAGATTATAGTGTTTTTCGTGATTTATTTATTTTTTTTTTTAACAGGAAAGGAATAATCATAATTAGTTCAAACTTGAAGGATATTTTATTCATTTTTTGAACCATACTTTGTAATTTTTTTAAGTTATTTCCACCTGAAAAAAGGGGAATTAGAAGCTGCTGTCTGTGGGCGGTCGCTATCAGAGCTTATTGCTGATAGCCATAATCGAAGCCATAATTTTCATCTGTAATCATTACACTTTTTCTTTTTCGTTAAAAACATATTTCCTAATAATATGAACCTAATTGTGATTTGCATGTTTTTGAAGTGTTTGATTGCAATATCATGTTTTTATTCTTTTTTTCTTTTTTTTTACATTTCCTTGCATTACAAAAAAATTTTTATTAATAACTATCTGCATTACCATTTGTTGCACGGTCTACCTCAAAAATAAAAGTTGTGCCAAGTGGCGCATATTCAGCAATCAGGCAGGAAAAAGTAAAATTCGCCGTCGATGTGTAGAAAAGAGCAATATCCTGACTTAAAATTTAAATTCAGACCTCTTTACATTAATTCAAATTCCCAAAATTTCAGTCATCTTTACAAGCTAACCAGCATCAGGTGTGATCTCTCTACGTTGACATAACCGTTACAATGATGAACGTCAGTTAGAGGAATTCGAATGTATTAATAAACTACGTTTTTAAAATTTCAGAAAAATATTTAAATACATCGTCTGAAAGCAATTCTAAAACTAACTTACATCAACTTAGCAGAATTTTGCGACTCTATTCGCAACTGCAATAAACTATAGGGGGCGCTGCAGCCACTGTCTAATGGCGGATGAAAAAAGTAAAATAAACAAATGCTGTAACTTATAACTTGCTTTGACGCTTAGTGAATGACAGTAATTTTCCATCGTGTATGTGGGAAACTACTCTTTTCTATTCTTCTGAAATTATATTACACCATAAACTGTCTGAAGCTTGTAATTTACCCCCAAAGAAAGCACGTGGAATAGAATGTTTTAACTTTTTCGGTGGTAGTGTTTATCACCGCAAGGTGCGCGTATTCGAGCTCTGGAGTTGCGAATTGTGTTCCACAAAATGTTAAAAACGCAGTCGATATTTGAAGCAAAAACATGAAAACTAAGTCTCTTATCCTTTTTGAATATATAAAAAAATGTTTTCACTCATTATTCTACAAATAACTATGATTACGAAACAAACGATATTTTATTAAGAAAGATAACTTGATTAAAAAAATTAATAATGCTTGTTTTTTATTACTTACTAGGGGTGTTCTAGTTATCCCTCAAACTTCGAGTTTGCAACTGACTTTCAACAATTTACAACTAACTTACAACTATAGTGCCTAGGAAGAGGCACTCTTTCTAGGCACAAAACTTACAATTGACTTCGGGCTTAACTGACGACCCACCAAATCCTGAGTAAAACACTAATTAACAATATGGCTACATAATTTATATGGCTAAAAATGGCTAAGCCTTTATTTACGCGATTGAATTCATTGTTGGCCGACAAGGAAATAAAACGCAATGATTTAAAATTTTTATCTGTTGCCAGTTTCTATTTGTTAGCAAATAAAATACTTGAAGTTGATTTTTAATAGTACAAGGCTTTTAAAAGGATTTTCAATTTTCCCTCTTGATTGTACAGTTGCGACTCGGTGGGGTTTTTTTTTTTAATTTTAATTTTATTGTTTCCTGTATATATTTTTAACGATATTTTTCCTTTTGAATCTGGCTGTAGCTTCCTGAAATAAATTGAAGTTTGCATTGTTGAAAAATCAAATCGCACTGAATGAAGTTTTCATATTCTGCTTCAAGTCATAATAGCATTCTAGAAAGCTAATGGAATTCTTTGTTAAAGCAAACATTGCGTTGATATTTTCATGGTGTATTCTATTTTTGTTTGTTTGTTTTGTATTACTGTCTCATTTTATTAGGAATTGCATTTCTTGCTTGCTCTAAATTGGATAAGCTTGCTTCAAATGTCGCATGCTTTAAAATGCACATTAACGAACGAAATGTAACGTACGAAAATGTTTAACCAATCGGATTTCTGTCTGTGTGCCCTAGGGGCGCAAAGAGGTAAAGCTCTAGATCAGAGGTAGCAGTAGCTAAAGTATAGTTTTTGTTTTGCATTTATCGTCCTTTTTAATTATTAAGGAAGGGGTAGAGTTTTCAGCGTCAAAAAGTGCAATTTTTATGGTTTGATTAAATTTATTGAAACCTTTTGTGTACTATTATGTATGGTTTTAAGAATACCTTATAAATTTGTGATCAAAATAATCCACAGACAAGCCGGTGACAAGAGTTTTTCCCAGAGCGCTTTTGGAGAAAGATGATTTGCCGTGTTCACTGTATCTCACCTGACATTTATCTGAAATGAAATTCTATTTAAATTTAGTCAAAGTGTTAACAAATTCCCCTCCTCCCTTCTCCCCTACGTTCTCAGATTTTTTTTTTTTTTTACTTTAAAATTTTTAACAGCCATTTGAAGTTAAAAATACCTTTTTTCACAAAACATTCCGCTATTTTGTTAGTAGCAAACCCATTAAAATAAATAAAAAAACAAACTCAACATAAGGAGGAAGTTTTTTGTATGCAGAATGTATGTATCAAATTTGAAATGAATCGGTAATTGGTTTTAAAATGGGAGTGAACACAGACTTTGAAACAGTAGTTTTGAGAAAAACGCGTTTAAAGTTTTAGAAGCTAAAAAAAATCAATTCGAGCTGCATAGAGTACAGTTCCTGCAGCAGCTTCGATCTCCTCAGCCTCTTCGTTTTTTCGTTATTTAGTTATACAGCAAAGAACCTTTTATCCGGGAACCAAAAAACCGGAAAACCAGAAAACCGGCAACTTTTCCCCGATTTTTTTAAAAAATAAGCATTTTTGGCAATTTTCGAAAAATTAAGTATTTTTTTTTAATACGAAAAATAATATGAATAATTTCTTAATAAACACCATATTACGCAAGTATAACTCGGGAAAATGTTTGCAAACACCAACTTCAAGTGGTGATCCTTTATGCTGAGCAAAATTTCCGAAATATTTTCTTGATAAAAGTACATTAGTAACTCTGAAATTTTCGTCTTTTATTCTAACTGAAAGCTAAGGAAATGAATATTGTCGCATTAATATCTAAATAATTTCTAAATAATTCTAATCTAATGCAGTATTTTATTGAATAGCCTATAATTTAAGGCGTTTAGCGTAAGTGACATCGCGAAAGTGCGGGAAACCAGATTCGCGAATTTTCCGGATAGTTAGTTGACCGTGAAATCTAGAAATCCATTAAACGCAAGACTAATAAGGCTGCAAGAACTCATAAATCAAATTTCTGCTGATATTAACGAAAGGTAAAAGCATTAGTTGTCAATACCTACCGTAATCGCAAACACAAAACCTTTACCAAAAAAAAAACAAGAAGTTCCGTTTAGAACTATAGGAGCCTACTTTCCCGTATTATACTACTTTCTAGTACCTGATCAATATTCTCAAAAAAAGCTGAAATCGCAAATTGTTTCAAACATATTTTTGCTAATTTCTAGGAATAAAGTATTCGCAACTCCAACGAACTATAGGGGGCACTGCAGTCACTGTCTAATGGCGGACGAAAAAACTAAAACAAACGCACGTGGTAACGAAGGAAATGCTAAAAGTGTTGTGAAAGCTATAATGAATCTCTGAATAAAACTTACTTTTTCTAATGCTTTACATGGAAAGGAAACTGTAAAAACATATCTCGTGCAGCAGGCTGTAAATGACACAGTATTTTCTTCGCTATAAAGTCGAACGAGTCAAATATCAATTAAATAGTCAAAATCTAGTACTCAGTAAAACAAAATTTCAGATTAATTAGTAAGTAATAAGTCGCGGAATGCTGAATAAAAAATTTACACTTTCTAATTATGGATATTTTTGTGCAGTTGCTTATTAGGGCTTTTCGATAAAGTAAGTGCAATATTTAAAAAAAAAATTCTCACCCCGATATTACGAATAACCCCGATTTAACGTATAAAAGTTTCGGTCCCAATGAGTTTGCTAAATTTGAGTCCGACTGTATATTTTTGAAATGTTTAATTACAAGAGAACAAAGAAGAAAAAATCACTATTTGAAACTGCGAAACCCTATCCCCCCCCCCCACACTTAAATTAGTGGAATAACTGATGATAAATGTATGCAGTCATTAAATAAAAGGCCACAAGCAATGTGGTTAGTATGAGATTCACCGAACATTTTCAATATCCGTTTCCCGGTAGGTAAACCTTAAAATTTTTCAAAAAAAAAAACTGAATTTTTTATGTGCAAATACATTGAATCCCTAATGTGCAATATTGTTTTTGCCCACTACCTCAAAATTTCCGGAAATTTTGCATCTCTACTGTTAACCTAGCTTCTAGCCTATTCTGTTTCTACTTTTATGACATTTCTAATTTTCTGTCTTAAAAATATTTCCGAAGGTTTTTTTAGAAATCCATTTTATTATCAGCTTTAGAATTAAAAACGGAGTAGAACCAACAATTTGTTTCATAGTTTCAGATATAATTCGGTTTAATTAAATCACCAACTGTTTCCGTATGCCATTTACTTTTTTTCTTCATTTTTTTTAATGTTAATTTTTGCACTCATTTACACTTAAATTTCATAAAATAGTCAACGTATGAAAAGTAATTTTCTCTCCTATAACGGAACCTTTTATTGTGACTGAAAAAATAATTTGCTTAGATCTTTTCAAAATTAGGTAATATATAAAAGTGGGAAGCTTTACGACTGACGGCAATTTCGAAACAGCAACAATATACCGACGTGCGGAACTGTCATCTTTTATTTGTTTCAAAAATGCCATTTGGTCCATTTCATTTGCTAACTAAATGGAACCGCATTTGTCATTGAAATATATTTTTCAGACACTAAGCGTGGCTTTAGCGTGAAATATTTAGACGCGTTTTTCATACGTCCAGTAGCTCATATTGAATAATTTATATTTTAAAATTTGGGAAGGTTATTAAGAATCTCTACACTGTAAAAAAAATTCGGAAACGTTTCTGAGTATATCGTGCAGCTGCGGTTCATGAAATTTTCAAAAACGTTTCTGAGTATTTCGGAATTCTCTTTCTGTAATTTCCGGAAACGTGTCTGAGTATTTCGGAATCCTCTTTCTGTAATGTCCAGAAACGTGTCTGAGTATTTCGGAATCCTCTTTCTATAATTTACAGAAATGTTTCCGAGTATTTTGGAATCCTCTTTCTGTAATTTTCAGAAACGTTTCTGAGTATTTCGGAATCCTCTTTCCGTAATTTCCAGAAATGTTTCTGAGTATTCTGTGCAGCTGTGGTTCATGAAAGTTTCGAAAACGTTTCCGAGTATTTCGGAATTCTCCAAACAATTTTCAAAAACGTTTCCGAGAATTTCGGAATCCTTTTTCCGTGATTTTTTCTAAAAAATAATTCTTTACTATAGTATTGCATGCCATATCAGTTTCAATTCTTTCATATCTAAGAGCAATGAAACAAGCAATTTTAGAATCATTCGTGGATTTTTTTTTTCTGAATTTCTAATGACAAATAGCATGGTTAACAGCATAACATATGCACAGTTATAAATTTTTGAAAATTTATGAAATACTATAGTAGTTTCATTCATAATCACAAAATCGACGGGGGAGGGAAGGGGACTACTTTCTCAAAAGTGGGATTGTTTGTTAAACAATATTAAACTTCAGTTTTTCTCTCAATATTTTCAAGACAAAATTATCAACATATTGTATTTTTAATGCATAACTTAAAAACATATCTTGTATCAAACTTGGTAGCTTTTATTTTCGGATAAAATTTGACAAAACTTACCTACACTTTGCGTTCCGAAATTCGCTCACGTCAAGTCAATTTCTTTGACGAACAAAGGGTACCGAAAAGTACCAACAGAGAAATTGATGAATTTAAATATGACACCAAAGTCCCCCTGCTGGAACCATTCGGGTTTATTCTTCTGTTCTTGCCCTTTTCCAGTTTATCACAAATATAGATACTTAATCAAAATAGGTTACTGATTTTATTTTTAGAGTGTGCGCAAAATGCATTATATATTTTATTTATTAAAACATTGAACTCTATTACATGATTATTCCATTTCATATATACGAGAGTCCCCCCCCCCACACCATAAGAGTGATGGTGCACCCATAAAATGATATAAAGCGGCCCCCCCCCTTAAAAAAAGCAACCCCTTGAAAATGTCAATGGCACAGTCTGCGTGGTGAACGCCCCTCGTCTTCTCCCCATATGTGCATTGCATATTAATAACATAGTATTTAAAAAATGATCACTTTTAAAACGATGACATGAAATAATATTACTTTTTATTTCGGCATGTAAATGCAGCTGTTCCATTTTTGCCACTGACTCATTCCTCCTGACTGTCCTACATTAAACTAGTCTATCCACGAAGGAAATGTTATTTTCGGAACAACTAATGTCAAGGAATTTTTTTATTGTTAACCACATTTAACAAAATGAATAAGCAGATGAATTAATTGCATAACTATGTTCTTACTAATAGATAATATGGTCATTTTCTAATGGTATAAATATTTTTAAACGAATGAATAAATTATAATAAAAAAGATAATACTGGCAAATTTTTGTGAAGCATATTACAATACTAGAAAATATTTGCATTACCATATTTTTAATGAATTAAACAATTGATTTTTTTTTCTTTTTGAACCAAAATGTATGTACATCCAAGTATTTCGAAAAAACTTTTCTGTGATTGCTTCTCAAATATAAATCTTATTTCTTTTGCGTAATTAATCAGTGTCAGTTGGTTACAACAAATAGTACACCGCGCACATGTAGGATAACTTGAAATTAATTCGATAAACCCAAAAACAGTTACAATTTTAGCCTCATCAAATGCAAATCAACAAAAATATAAATGTATATAACAACATGTTTTAAAATATTCATTAATACTTACAAGTGAACATGAGCGGAAGAAAATCTAAGTACCTCCATTACAACTGAATAAGTAATCCAAAGGGTTTCGTTTCATTAAGTATAAACACGGGTGTTGAAACTATTCACGCTTGAACACACAATATATATCTAATTATGGTCGCATTGGAAATTATAAAGAAGCAAATGGTTATTAACTAACTTAATAGCTGCGTACATCGTCTAAAAAATCAAGGGCAGTCCAAAATGCAAAGGCGTAAAATTAGTTTCGACACATTTACTACTCTCTAGACATGAAATAACAAGTAATCCAATGCCAAACAGTTCCTGACTGCAGCAACCATAGATAAGAAAAAAATAAGTTCTCGTTATTTCCGACTCATTGGCGCCCGGGTTGGAAGGATGAAATAGGTTTCGAAGCGTTGCGTCATCACTTCCGCTTCTAGATATCTTGAAATAACAAAAAGCTTTCTGAATATTGAGGTATTCGCTATTGGATGAAGGATTCCTACTATTTCGGAAACGTTTCCGATATATCCAGAAACGTTTCCGAAATTTGTTACAGTGTATACAAATAATATAAAGCTAATTTTTTTTTTAATGACGCGCTAATATCAGGAACTACTGGTTTGAATTTAAAAATTCTTTTTGTATTGAATAGTCCATTGATCGAGGAAGGCTATAGGCCATATAACGTCACGCTGTGACAAGGGCGCCCATATGCAACATTTTAAGAGAGGGGCTCAAATATTTTCCGAATGGTTTAGCAGAATATTTTCCCCATGGAAACCGATTTCAGTACAGATTAGAGATACTAAAATTTGACATTTTAATAATTTATTCATTAATGGCTGGAAAAGAAATTTTTCTACATTTTTGCAAAGGAAAAAGCACGAAAATCAAAAAGTTCTCATTTCCGAGGGGGGGGGGGGGGGGCTTGAGCCCCCACTTGCCTCCCTACATGGGTGCCCTTGCTCTATGACTAATAGGAGTGGGGCAGCAATAAATTGAAATTAAATCAATAATAATTGCGATGCATTTTTGTAGCATCAATAGCTCGAACTTTTGTTGCCGGAATTGCTCAATCGGTAAAGCGCTCGGGCAGGATCTCGGTTTGAACCCAGCTGCGGGCGGGAGGATTTTCAGCATTTAATACCCGGCACATTTAAAAACTAATTAATTTATAAACCAAGGGTCTTCAATTATTTTTATTGAAAAAAAAATATTTTTTTTTCTCTTTTCTTATTTAACGGAAAATATCGACGTGGATAAGGGTGTGTAATTTTTTAGTATATACATGTTGTTCCGCTTTGACCTGCAAAACCTTTATTTTCGCAACCGTTACTCCTAATCGTGTACTTCCAATTGCAAAAATGTTCAAAATCAGATGCAAGGTTAAGATGTTAAAAATTTCAAGTGAAAATAAAAATGAGTCAAAAAATACAAAATTTAACTTTTTAAACAGGTCCTAGATCCCCTAACTAGTGTTTAGAGAAATAATCTCCATTGAAAACTATTACTGACAAAAAAAACTTGATATTTGTGCGACAAAAACTCAAGGAGATATTCGAGTTCAAAGTTTTAACGGACCATACAGAAGATGAGATTAGAGCTTATTGCCCTTCCAGAAGAGCGACAGGTCGTCAAAGTAAGAAAAACAAGGTATTTATATTTTTCATTGCTATTCAAAAATAAATGCAAATGTTATGCCGTGACACGCAAAAACACCCTACAAAATCTCGAGCAATTTGAAAAACCACTCTATGCACACATTTAAATTTAAACTTTTGTTAGCCACTATATTTTCCCCCAAAAGATGGTATTGACGGCGAGTGAAAAGTGGTGTAAGTCACAAAACGCCGCGTTTCATATCTCGGTGAATATTAGTCGTACTAATTTCAAACTTTTTGTGTTGGAATTATTTTTCAACGGAGATTATTTCCCTAAACATAAGTCAGGGGACCTGGGAACCGTTTAAAAACTTAAATTTTGTATTTTTTGGACTTATTTTTATTTTTACTTCAAACTTTCGCTATCTTAACTCTGCGTCTGATTTTGAACATTTTTGCCATTTTAAGTATACATCTAGGACTAGCGGTTGCGAAAATAAAGGTCTTGCATTTTAAAGCGGAACGCCCTATACATATATCATAGCGTGATGTGTTTAAAATAGTTTTGCAATACATTGTTCTCTTACTAACGCGGGTGAAACCGCGGGGCACAGCTAAAAATAAATAAAGGAAAGTGTAAATTGTTTCTGAATATTTATACTGACCCAGGCGATGCTGGGTATGTTTGCCAGTTAATTATATGTCTGAAACTAAGCCATTTACAGCGTAGTTGCCTTCAAATTTTAACTGCAGTTACATCCCGATTTTATCCCCCCCCCCCCGAAATTGTAATTTTCCCGCATAGGTAACATGTTTCATTTGTGCTTTTCTAAAAATAATCTACGTTGTTGAAAGTTAATCTATGAAAACGGAAATGATGAAGATGAACAAGAGGAACCGGAAGCACAGTACGTCCCTTCTTTCAATATTGCATTGAGGAGCTTACAAATACTGAAAGACAATATCCTTTCTCATAAAAACCGGGAAATAAAAAAAAAACAAAAAAACTTGCGAAGTATTTCAATCATGGAAGATGCTGCATTTACTTAAAACTCAATGGTTAACAGAGTCGTCTTCACTACCTTTAGTTGTTTTTCTATTTAATTTTTGCTTTCTATGCATTTTCCTTATTTTGCGATTTTTTTTTTTTTTTTTGAGCAATCACGATTGCTTATTGCTTTCATTTGACTGTTTTGAATTCCTATGATTTTGTTTTCCCTCCATCTCCCTCTGCAGCACCGCCGTCCGTCGACCGGCCGCCTCACGATGCTACTCCTCTAGCGAAAACCGTCTCCAGGTTGCGTCCATATCCTACGCATACACGCACGTACACACACAATCATACACACACATACATACGCCTACACACAAACACATACACACACTCAAACACATACACACACGCATATACATAAACACACTCGTGATTGCGAAAAACATAATTTGAATTCAAGATGTCAAAATTCAAATTAATTTTTCTTTTCTTTTTAACCCATTCCCTAAAGAAACATAAAATCGGGGTTTCACTGTATGCGCTAAGTATTTTCTCAACGAAAACCACAAGAAGCTATAATAAAAACATGACACTTAAAGATTTCAACACAAATATCTCCAGAACAGCGCGAAAAATAAGGTTTCCAATGTTGTGGAAACTCATCTTTCGAAAGAAATATATCACTCAAAAAACCCTCACTGAATTTCTTTCAAAAATTTGTACCACAATAATGCTCTATTGCTTATGAAAGCTGATGCTTAGTACTACAATTGTTTATTTTTCTGTTTTTAAGTGAGCTTATCTTAATAACAAATTTTAGCTTTTAGAGTTCTTCAAAAAAAAAAGTTCTTTTTTTCTGCTAGAATAATCACATATTGTCGCTGATTCGAAACGGGAGTCGCTCTTTTTTCTGCAGTTTCTGTTTTAGTTGATACGAGTGTAATACTAAATTTTCACCTTACATTACTTTCGAATCGTACGATAGAGAAATACAATGGAAATTTTTCAGTTTTTTCAAACACGTGCTTGTTTTTATTATTGTTTTAATCGGTGCGCAGATTCAATTTCATTTTTTACGCTTCTGCACGCGACATCACAAGTGATGAAGTGCCATTCACTGATGCCATTTGCACAGAACGCAATATTTAATTCGCTTCTTTAATCACATATACTGGCAGCCATATGGTTGATAACAAGCGTAGAGAGCAATATTTAATACGCTCCTTGATTATCATATCATGGAAACGCGGTAGACAGCAAGCGTAAACATTCAGCACGTCAGTGGAATAGAGCGCCAAAGTTTATCACTTGTGACGTCATAAAAACCACGCCTTGTTTGAAAATATTTTTAAAAATTAATCAAAACTTACATTATATTTTTTAAAAATTAGTTAAAAATTAAACGTTTTGAAAATAAAAGTTTTCTTTACTCCATGTTTTTTTTTTTTTTTGCTTATCTATTAACTTTAGAGACTTAAAGTAGTACTTTTGGCTGATGGAAACAACCCCATTGCCATGAAGGCAAAAATTGTACTTATTTTGCAATGTAAGAAATTGGTAATAAACAGAAGAGTTAAAATCTAACAACTTAAGATATGATAATTCATAGGATAGGTAGAGATCTAACCAGAGAACCACACAATGGTGTAATAAGGAAAAAACATTGAGGGAGGTTCTGGAAACGGTCAACAGAATGTCTATATGTTTGAATGTCAACGAAAACTGTTGGGACTGTTTTAATGTTCATTTCTAGCTAAATGTGGAGCAACATTTTTTTTAAATGTCACTCAATTTTACAACCAAATATTTCGATAACTAAAGGGGGCGAGGGGGGGGGTAATGATTTATGCATTAAAAAACATTTCTTTATACCTTCTTCATGGCTTTGTATTTAAAGTGCTCGTCGTTTGTCTTTACGCGTCGCACTTTTTATCATTTGTGCAGAAGAGAAAACAAAGTGAGGGAAAAGGAATTAACACAATAAGGCTCGTAAAAAAGCAATTTTATATTTGTTATTATACTTGTATTTCTTTCATAGTACTATTATACTTATGAATTGTAGGCAATTCTCTGATTTTAGAATACAGTCAACTCTCGATAGCTCGAAATCCCAAGGAACCGGTTAAACCGTTCGAGTTATTGGTAGTTCGAGCTATGGGAAGTTCCCACAACAGTCTCAAGAGTTATGGATTTAATGAAAACTTCGAGATAAAGGTCAAATCAAGTTATAAGCTTCGAGCTATCGAAAACCGACTGTAGTTACAACATACAAAACGGGCGTTATAATAAATTGAAGACAAAGAAAAATTTATAGAAGTGACATCAGAAATTGATGTTTTTTAGTGACATTAGAAATTGATGTAAATCATAAAACTTCTAAAAGTAGAGCTGTCCCATTATTGCACAGAAGTCTTCAAATTAATGTTTAATCATGTTCGTTTACGCGTAGCATTCGATTCTAACACATTGTTGAAAAATTGTGCATTGCGCTGCTACCTTTCACAGACACGTGCTTTCCCTTGGAGCTTTGAACTTAATTTAAGGACAATGACAGGTAATTATGAAGACTTCCAAGAAACTGAAGCTGCTTTATTATTTCTCTCCCTCCTCCCTTCCAGCCCTGCTTTTTTTATTTCCTTTTAAATTCTTTGTCAGAAGATTCTTTAATGATGATGGTAATTAAAGTTAGTTTGAACAAATCTTAAAAGATTCGATTGGTTTTTTTTTTCCCCAATCTTTGCAAAATTTAGCTTTTTTCTATCAATTGAAGGAAAAAAAAAAGAATTTTAAATGTAAAAAAACTAAGGACTTAAGAACGAAATTTTACAGTAGAAAATAAAATACTCCTATTTTTCAAAAGATTGAAAATTCTCGATCATGTTGATCTCAATAAAACAAATTTATTCTATGTTCAAACTTTAAAAACTGGCTATTATCCTGTTAACAATTGCTTTCTTTTTTAAACCTTTTATTAAAAATTGTCTATCTAAGACTGAAATTGATTTTTCCTTTTTCAATTATCTTTATATAAGTTCAATAAGATGACACAAAAACTAGTTTTTATGATTGAGTAAGTTTTAAAATTAGTTGATGTGCAATCCCTTCAAGTCGGCATGTGAAAATAACTATTAAACGACCTGTTGTACCTACTGAGATCAGATGAGGCAGTGAGGGGAACAAAGGGATGTAAGTGGATGTTTTCAAGTTTTGAGTATAACGCATTTGAAGTTTAGATCCTCGGTCTGCTTTTATTGAAAAGTTTTCTAAATCATGCTGTATAGCAGCTTCTACCATTTGTACTGGTTATCGCCAAATTTTTTATTTTGTAATTTACATCCCTTTGCTTCTCACTGCCTCAAATATCGTCTTCTAGACTAAATCCAATAATCCAATTAAATACAGTAACAATTAAATACCAATAATAACCAATTAAATACAGTAGTCCAATTAAATACAGTAAATACAGACTAAATCCAATAATCCAATTACTACAGCGTACAGCGTGACAAAACCATGTTAGGAATTTCAATTTTTTAAAAAATATTATTCATCTTTATTATTTAACTTATTTATTTTTTTTTTATTATTGTTATTATTTTCATTTATTTATTTATTTGAAAGGTAGATTCTGACCAATAAAAAACAAACTAGTATGTAGTGGCCAACATGAAACTTTATCCTATAGTATTGTTACGAGTTCAGTGCAACTTCAGACTTTCTTTAAATGACGATACAGCTCTTGAGAAAACACAGGAGATTTATTTACAACTATGTGCAAGAAATATCGTTAGCAACTGCAAAAGCACTTAGGCAAATATCAATTAACACCGTAAACTCAGCGGTAACACACGTATTTATATCAAAATACGCAAAAACACAGCGCTAAAGCTAATACAGTTTTCAGCGCAACGGCTGAAAACAAAACTCCACAGTTAGAAAGCAAACCGACTCTCTCTCTCTCTCATTCACAAGACGCATGGCGTTTTATACCGCTTTGGAAAGTTGGACAAAATTCTATTTCTTTCTGGATGTTTTATTTTTTTCCATTCACAAAAATTATCAGGGGACCATATACGTCATTCGAATGTAAGGGGGTTGTATGTTTCTTACAAGAAACTATTTACAGGTTAAGTTACCACGATAATTTTAGATGAAAATTAATGGAAGAAACGCCAAAATTAGCCAGATTACAACAAATTAATCGGAAAAACAATTACTATTTACAAAATTTGAAACAGTCTGATGAGTTCTTAAATCTAACGTAAAATCGTTCGTGTAATCATCATTAAAATACTCAAAACTCTTACCGTATTCGATACCAGATTCTAACTATTCTTATATTAAATTTCTATATGCAATGCATTCTTTTATTAAATATTTTAGATTTATTCTGTTAACTTCATACAAAAAGGTCGAAGAAGAGCGAAGCAATAAAAAACATGCAGAATAGTTAAGAGACTAAAAAATGAAATGTTTTACTTATACTTTTTTGCAGAACTCAAAGTAAGAAGCTTTCTCCATATTTTTTGCATGAACGAAAGGGGGTGGAGGTGTAATATCAAGACATTCTGTTATTGAAAGGTTTTCATTTATTTTATTTACTAGCTGCGTCGCCCGGGTTTGTACAGTCTATCTCGAAAATAAAAATTAGGTCAAGTGACGCGTGTTCAACAATCAGGCTTGATAGTCGTCAAATTGGCGACAAAACTTGGCGACCAAAAGACTGGCGATAAATCGCAAGTGTCCACCAAATTGTAACACCACTTGAGTTTACATCGAAATTAACAATGATTTCCTCCCCAAAAAGGGGGCAAAAGACCCCTTTAGAAACACCTGAATGCAACCAGAAAGAGAGTTGCACAAATAGACCCCACTAGAAGTCTACGTACCAAATTTCAATTTTCTAGGACATACCGTTCTTGAGTTATGCGACATTCATACGCAAATACATGCATACGTACTTACAGACGTCGCGAGAAAACTCGTTGTAATTAACTCGGGAATCGTCAAAATGGATATTTCGGGTGTCTATACGTTCTTAGGCACTTATCCACGTGTGGTGGAGTCGGAAAAAAAAAACTCAACATTCATTCGGGGGTGAGCAAAATAGAAATTAAGGTCGATTTTTGAGTGAAAAATTTTTCCGCGAATACAATACTTCCTTTTTATAAAAATGAAGTAAAAACAATAATACCTCAAACTAACTGTCAAAACATCTTTACAAATTATCATAAAATTAAATCTACGCAGATGATAAATTAAAAATTATTTCTATTGAAGAATTTTATTTTGTTTTCTTTTTACGATGTTTTAATTTTTCTGTAACAATATTGGTTTTTGAAAACAGACTATGGTTCTCACAAAAGTTATTTCTCTGGCACATTTTCAAAGTAAACTTGAAAAATACTTTCCAAAAAATTTCGCCTCACCTAGTGCTTCATCTGAGATTTATAATTCATGAAACTGTATTCTTGTGTCAATCACCAGTCAAAGTAGGGAGATGTTATGACGCAGGAACCAGTTTCTTCTAAGAAAGTTTTAAAAGTTTATTTCTTTTTTTGTTAATCTTCTAAACAACTCTATTGTCCAAACCTGCTCGACTTGCCATCAAGATGGACATTCTCTCACGGTACTGAAGTGGAGCTCAAATTGTAAACATGTCACATTTAAGTTTGTATACAGAGAAAAGGTTTTAGCCAGAAGAAACGTGGATGAGTTTTTTCATTGTCAAACCTTTTTAGAAAAACTGAGCTCATAGCTACCGGAGATTTGTCGGGAAAAGTATAAACAATTTTTCGATTTTTTTTTTTTGAGCAATCACGAATTGCTCATTATTCTCGTTTGACCAAAGTTGATGTTGCTCTGATTTTTTCAGATTACCATGGTTACAGATTCCGACTGTTAATATTACCTTCTGGGTTTGATGATATTTATATTTTTTTAATGGTTTAACTCAAGCAGACTTAGCATTAAAAGAAGGGTTTTTTTTTTTTTTTTTTTTTGAGTGAAATTACGTTCTTTGAGGAAAAAACACAGTTGTGCACTACATGGAGGAATTTTAACTGCAAAATTTCATCTAAATACGAAATTTTCAGATTACTAATTCGCAACTCCAATAAACTAGAGGGGGCGCTGCAGTCACTGTCTAATGGCGGATGAAAAAGGTAAAACAAACAAATGCCGTAACTTATAACTTGCTTTGACGCTGAGTGAATGACAGTAATTTTTCATCGTGTTTGCGGGAAAAATTCTTTTCGATTCTTCTGAAATTACATTACATCATAAACCGTCTGAAGCCTGTAATTTACCCCAAAGAAAACACGTTGAATGGAATATTTTACCTTTTTCTTAATTATTATTAATCCCCGCAAGAAATAACATAATAGACATAATATTCTAGCGGTGAATCGCCATCATTTAAGATTTAGACACACGGCAGTGTGTCAGCCAAATTCGGAAATCAGGCGACACATCTGCCAGTATGTATCTTACACGAACCATTTCAAGCTACTTTTCACTACCTCATTTCTCAAAAACTATTAAATCTAAGTTTTTGAAATTTTGTATGTGTAATAGAGCTGCCGAACAGACCAATAATCCTAAATTTCATGAATGTACCTCTTATAGTTATGGAATTAAAACTATCTGAAAAGTGTTATTTTTTACACTGACTCATTCACTCACTCACTCATCAAAATGTTTACGAACTTCCGAGTGTCTAACATACTTGAAATTTGGCATAAAGATAGATTTTCATGCATATGTAAAGGGAAAAATCTAAAAAGTCAAAAAACTACATTAAAATAGCAGAAAACTACGCTATTTTATGAGCATCACGGCGTAATAACTTCACCGCTTGATTGCAAAATATTTCGCCAAATAAATCAAAACAAAGGAATCAAAGCAAAACCCCCTTAGGGGGGCATTATATCACAATTTTGGTATAAATTCTCTAATATGGGGATGAAAAAATACTTGCATATATTTACATTATATGTCCATCGAAAGCTCTGATTTTTCTGCAGAAGATGGTACCTGTTCGAAACTTCTAAGTAGAATAAAAAACGAGTTATGAGTTTTTTAGTTCCATGTTCGAAGGCTTTCCTCAACTCAATACAGTATTTAGTGTATCATCTCAACTCCCTGTCGATAGCGACAATTGTTGTATTATTGACTATCTTTGCTTTTCGTGACCGTTCAAGGCTTTTCTCAAGTCAAATCTTGCACAAAGCAAGATTTTTGCACAAGATTGGCAAATAATACATGGATTTGGCTGATTATTTTCCATTTTAATGCAACTTTGAGGCAATTAATGCGTTTTTTTTTTTTTTTTGTGTTGACTGGGTCAGATTAGTAGGAATCTAGCCAAACTTTTTTTGTAGAATCATTTCAATAGCTAAGGCATTCGGCAATTTTTTCAACTCTCACGAAGCTTAAGAATACGCAATACTGTTTTTCGGTTTTCACCATGTTACCAAATATCGCCATTTTTTTAATATTTCTTTCTTTAAATTTGTTAACACATAAAATTATTCGCCAACTAAATCAAGAAAATCCATAAACAGCACAAAAACTTCCATTAATTTGTCTTTGTGCACATTTTTAAACAAATGCCAAATTTTTACTATTTACTGGAAACATTTCGGGTAGCAACATTTTATAATCACCAGAAATATCTCAGTATTTGGCGACACTATCTCTTCGATTAAAATGAGTAACACACAGTTTTACAAAATAGGGAGGGGAGCCTCATTTAAGGTATCCCAATACGATTAATGCAAATTGAATAACATTTTAAATCGCACTAAGGGATTACAGGCGGCTACGTTTTTTAAAAATTTGTACTTCAATAGCAATATACAGAAAGTTTTAGACTATGTTCGAAAAAAAAAGGTAAATCTTTTTAAACAAGTGAAGTTTAATTTCATATTTTGGAAATTCCTCAAATTTTTATATGTTTAAGTATCGTTTTTTTTCGTTTCTAAAAGAGTGCTATTTTGTTCTTCATACTTATTGCCATTTTACTTTTATGGGTTAGAAAGGAGCTCTATTTCTAATCACGTCAAAGCGGTGTGTTTTGAGTTATTTCAGCTACAGCAGAGAATGAATAAAAGTAGCGATTGTTTCTCATAATTATTACAGACCCAGGCAACGCCGGGCATTTTTGCTACGTACAAGTATCTGGTAACTAAATAAAGTTATGAAATAGAATCGGCCCCTCTACCCCCAGTTACCGTCGAATAAAGATTTATTTTTCGCCAGGAACGGCCAAATACATGCAAACATTTTCTTTATAGCGTCTTCTGTTCGGAATTAAAAATCATATCTTATGAATATAGATTAACCAAACATTTTCGCAGTTTCATAAACTTGGCAAGTCTCTGGCGAATGTATGGTACTGTGGTCCTTTGGTGATTAATAATGGATTTGGATTTATTTTTTTTTTACATTTTAACGCTGCTTTTAATTGCAAAAATATAAAATGAAACTAAACAAAATGACATTTTTAAAACTTATTTGATAGGAAGAGTTATGATAACGTGTTCGGGACGAGTGTTCAAAAATTTGGGCGCTACAGCTATTACAAAAGTTCTATTAAAATGTAAAAATTCCGCCAAATTAATTGTGGTAGAAAGATCATTTAGTACTATGAGATATTGAAGTTAAAATTAATCCGCCAAATTAGTGAAGCAACACTCTTAAATAACATTTAAACTACTATTAAAATGTAAATTAATCCACCAAACTCATTTTTTATTTCCAACCTTACCAGGCGACTACGTTAGTGCATTGGCGAATTATTTAAAATTTTTATGAAACTTTTCATTTTCTTTTTTCTTTTTCCTGTGTGTATTTTTAAGGGTTAATGATGCTAATTAGGATTTTGTTTAATTAATGTCCCTATTTTAATGGCGACAATGGAGAATATTGTTCTTTCTTTCTTTTATTTTGTTTTTGTTTTTTTATTTGTTTTTTTATCCTATCGGACCTGTACTGATGAAGATTTTTGGAAATAATTATGACAGATCATCAGAGGGAAATGTTATTTGAAAACGCTGATAGAGACCATTCTAATAGAGACTTTTGGGGATTTTTCTCTTTGCGAAATGAGAAGTTTTTTGTACTATTTCCTCATTTAAATGGGAACTTATAAAAAAACTGTTGTCCTTACTTTGATTTTAATGGTATTTTCACTCTGAACTTTTTTGGTATTGTAATTAAGATCGTTTACGTTATTTAGAAACTGTTAATTTCCTTCTAATGGTGATTTTAAATGTTTGATGTTCTCACTCTAAAGAGACATTATTAGAATCAGGATTTGTAGTGATTGTTGACCATATTTTGCGACGATAACTCCGGTAAGAAGCTATACATTACAGATTACACAATAATTTAGATAGCCGATGTAACGCTGGATATTATTTGACGGAGATCGGGATTATAAGGAAACTGTTTCACTTTATTTAAGAATAATTGACCTCACTCGAATAGGATTTTTTGAGAACTACCCAAACCAACTTCTTTAGAACTCCTGAACGTTTTCGTGATTTATTTTGTGTGATTTTTTGGGAGTCTTTCCAGTTTCACCGACATTTCATTTACTCCCCTTCCCCCTGATTTTCAGTTTTAATCATACCTTTTGATACATTTAAAGTGGCAGGCCATTTTAAATGCCGGCGAAACTGGGGAGAAACCATTTTTTGGTAACTATTTGACCTCTGCCTGTGTTGACCGTTAACTTGAATCGATTGAAAAAAAAACTACATGAACGTGAGCGAAGCCGCGGGTAAAAGCTAGTAAGAAATAAAAATACATTTTGGGGCCTGTCACAAATGACTTTGACGGGTGGTTCTCCATATTGTTTACGCTACATCCCTACATATACTTCACACCTCATTTTAAAAATCTCTGGCCCTCTTCAGGCTCGGATCCCGGGCTATCAGATGTCCCTGCCCCCCTTCGGGAACAGCCAAACTTAAAAGCCTAGTTTAAATGTCATTCGAGTTCATGTTTAGCAACCTGAAATTTTTTAACCATTCTTAAATAATTGAAATAAACTAATATACATTTCTTTAACAGTCTTGAAAAAATATAAATTTAATGAACCGTTGTAAAACTAACAAATAAAATAGTATTGATTTTTAAACCTATTTCAAAAACATCTTAAAACGCTGCCGAGCTTTTTATGGGTATTTTTGGTATTTAAAATAAGAAGAAACAAAATGGTTTTTTAGTCTATCTTAAGCATACCGTATAAAATAATTTAGAACTTTTAGTCATCTAAAAGTAACAAATAAAACAATATAGATTTTTATAGCTGCTATAACTTTATTCTAGATGAAATGAAACTATACTGCTTATAAATTTATATGAGCAAAGTAATTTTATAACTCATAAGTGTTTTAAAATCGAAGTTTCGTAAGTTTCAGTAAGATGCGCTCTTGTACTCAATTATTCCAGCAACGCATTTTAGTTAGATGAATACTTAATACCTAAGCTACTTGATGAAGATGAATTCATAGCAATTTGTGCCTTCTGGCAAATAATTCAGAGAAATCAAGCTCGTATGAATATTGCCCTTTCCTAAATTAATCACATTTGAAAATTGTAGTCCTTTTGTTTCAGCGTTTCTATCCAGACACTCTCATTTTTAGAGTAGTGAGAATGGGAGGGAGGGGGTACAATTTAGGACAATTTAAAACAACGAAAAAAAAAGGGGGGGACGATATCTCTTTGTTTATTTTTTTGTGCCCGATGCCCAGGAGAAGGCCCCATAGCGCCTACAGCCTTGAAATTTTGGTACAGATCTGCACCTCAAAACTTGTTTTCTAAATTTCGAATCAGTTCATATTAATTTATTTTTTTAAGCTAAAATTTCACGTATTTTATCTAATACTTTCACAAGCAGTAAAGTTTTTGCTGCTCGCGTGTTCTCGCTCATCGTACCTACTACAAAACAAAAAGTTCAGTTTCCGCTTCCACTTCCTTCGCCATCTCTTCGTGGCCCAACTATAGGTCTCGTACAAAACGAATATAAAAAGCCCATTCAGCAAAAAATCGCGAATGTAGCAAATGTTGGTGACACGGGCAGCAACTCTTTTTTCACTTAGGCTGTTAGCTCTGGGTAAAAGAATAAAGTAATCCATTCAAATATTTAAAATGTATTCCGAATCTGTAATTGGTTCAGCAGATTACAAAATAATTCCTACAGAACCGAATATTTCTCCAAGAACAAACTTTATACTGTTTAATAAAAGCCCCAAATGTTCATGTTCCATTTCATAAAAAAGTCTTTTGCTGAGTTGTTTTATTCACAAACGCTTTCCCGTAGCATAACCTATTGACGCTCTTCGTTAAAAAACTTAGTTGAACTAACCAAACACACGCTTTAGATTAAAGCTCTCTACAATTATTATAAAATCCAATCTGAGCTCAGAATTGTTAGAAACAAAACTTAGTGAAGCTAGTAATTAGACGCTTTGCAGTATTTTGTTTTCTTCGGAAAATTATATAATGTTTAGTTTTCGAAAGCAGCGTTCAAGAATTTTATCTTTCTCTCAAGAATTTCTTTATTTATGTTGTAAAACTGCGTTTAAATTAATTTAAAATGTATCTATTTGTAAAATAATCTGAAGAGATTTTCTGCTCAGATAACTTTCTATGCGTCTCCAGTTAATAGTTACAACACTGTTAAAAATTCAGGAAACTTTTATGGTAAATATTTCTGTAAAATGGAGTGTTTACAGTACAAAAAATGATTACTTTAAGTTGAACCGAAAAAAATAAAGATTGCAGCGCCAATTAATACACCACGTGACTTATAGCGCAAAGCACATAACATTGCATTTCCCCTCACTCCATGTGGCCCGACTGGCCTGCCAATGCGAAGGTTTCCAGTTTGAACATTCTGGTCGCATTTTGCGTTTTGTAACTCTCGGTTATTCTACCGTAAAATTTTACAGTAAAATAGGCTTTTACTGTAAAAGTTACTGGCAACATAGATGCCAGTAACTTTTGCCGTAAAATTTCTGGATGTTTTTTAACAGTGTACAACGAAAAACGGAAAATTACTTAGAAGGTGACCTAACCCACATTTTCTGAATGCAACATCCTATAACTGCAACCACTATCATCAGTTTGTTCTCCGAAACGCCTGAAGACTTGAAGTTTCAATACTCTTTACTTTCTTTCAATCTTTTTTGAGCAATCACGATTGCTTATTGCTTTCATTTGACTGTTTTGATGTCCTATGATTGTATTTTCCCGCCAGCACCCTCTGCAGCTAAAGCCCTCGATCCGTCTCTTAAGTGGCGACACGCTCCAGGGTCCGCCATTTTGTGTCGTTCCGCAACTTTCTCCCTATCTCAATAGTAGAAAAATACAGAGTTTTCGCTCATTGAAAAGTATGTTTTATTCAACGAATGTTTACAGATTTTCAATCGTAATTTATGTAGCTGATATATGCATACAAAAATGTTGAATTTCACCTTAGTAAAATATTTTTTTTTTTATTATTAAACCGAATATTAGTAAAAAGGTGTTTTGAAGAAATTTTCGACCATTTTTTAAGAGTAATTTTCTTTTTTTCCCCCCATATAGACTTCCTGAGTTACAAATTACTTGAATGTGTTTTAAATATGCGTTTTATTATTAGAAAGTTGGCGTAGTAGAACCAGGGGCGGATACAGAAAAATCTCTCGGAGGGGACCCGGGAAATTGAATAGCACCTCCTCCCTCTCCCCTGCCACATACGATGTTTCATAAAAAAGTTTTCATTACTTTATTTTAAAATGTATTTTTTTTTTTTAATTTTTTTAGGATTCCCTTAAACTAATGATCCACTTCTAAGTACATACTGTTTGACCATCGATTACATGGAAAGTCTAATGTCCGGTTTATAGGCGGAAATGGACACATCTATTAGTTTATAGGGATGTTAACTGGTTTGTTTGTTTCAGATGTTGCACTTTTGCCTCTCTATTATTTAGCCTTAGTTTTGTAAAAATGAAAATTTTCTCACAGCAACATTTTTTAAATCTAAAGTATATTCGATCTATATTCTCACGGCAAAAACTAATTGATTTATTTATTTACAACAAAGTTTTGAGCCTTACCATTTTGCTTTTACGTTCCTGGACGAAATGAAAATATTTTATTTTCTTTTTGTTGTTTCCATGGAAACTATTTTTGTTTCCCATTATTTTTATTTTAGAGAATGCAATACATGAACAAGGCACTAGTGACATTATAAAACGCGTGCATCAAAACCCCATCGTTATTTTCCCTTCTCCCCTGCTAGATTAATTCAGATGGAATCGTCTTTACTCTCGGCAGATTGCCGGAATTACATACAATCCGTAGTCAAACAGTACATATTATGTACCAATATACTTTGAATGTGAACGTAAAACATATCTTTAACGTTTCAAGCCAATTAAATACTAAACCATAATAATGTTACCGAAATGCTATAAAATTAGCGGTTTTAATTTTAGGAACAATGTGGTAATGATTATAACACGAGGACAAGGTTATTCAATAAAAAAATATACCCGTACCTCATTTGAGGTTTTAATATTATTTTATAGTATTTTTAACTATAAAATATTATTTAATTAAGAAAATTATAGCTATTAAACATGTAAGTTTTACTGAAAAAATTCAGGACAATTTCTGTGTGGATTTCAAAGCAGTTGCTGATTGTTCTTAAAGCCATGATACAGTTGAAATAACATATTCATATTACATGCCGCCTCCATTAATATCATGGTTTTGGCTCAAGAAACTACGATATGATTTCTTTCAATTTTGCATTTTTTATAAGCTGAAAAAGAAAAAGCTATTATTTCGCAAATAGCTTCCTGGATCAAAATAATTCTTTTAGGGCACGCCTGCACATTTTTTGAAGAATGTTAGTTATTGATTCCATCAAAGAAAAATTAATGGACGAATCGCGATATTACGTTCCCTTGAATTCAAAACCAGCGAGTTAAATGTATAAATGTATTCTGCCCACTCTAGGACTCCAGTATGACTTCTTTAGCAAACAAAAATGCTCTTATTCAAAATATGCTCTATGTGTATTTGTGTTCTGTTTAATTAACTATATAAAAAAAACGCTATGGAGAAGTCAATTAAAAAAATTGTGAATAAAATATTTAAATATATTCATCCTTTGGGGGGGGGGGGGCACGGGGCCTCCTGCCCCCTCCCTTAAATCCACTACTGAGTAGAACAGTAGTGAGCTAAATTAATTATGTCATAAAATTATTTGTGGGCAACAGTTTTGAAACTTATTCATGGCAAAGCAGTATCATTTATATTACTAATGTGTGTAGTTTTCTTATGGAAAATTATTCACTTCTAAAAAAATAACAAAACTAATAAGGTTTAACTTAATAAGATTTTATTTTTCAGCAGGGACTCTTCGCATGTTTTTTTTTTGTTTGTTTGTTTGTTTGTTTGTTTTTTTTTTTAAACATTTTACCAACACTTTCTTGTTTCTCATGACGATTTTACATTTCAAAATGCCTTTCATTAAAAACCTGGTTTTAAAGGATGCTACTAGTTCTTGAAAAATTCAACGAACTGATAATAATAATGTAACGCAATTCTTAAATCAATATTGAAAAAATAATAATAATTGAATTATTTGATACCAATAGGAATTCAAATAAAAGAGTGCAGATTACATCTGTGACGAACCAGTTATAAATAGTAATAATGAATTTATAAATTAACAGATACTAGGATAAATCATATATATATGTTTTTAATTAAAAAGATTTTCACATCAAAATAAAAATTAAACGAAAACAGATTTTTTCCGGGCAAAAAAAAAAAATCTTCACGTAATTATATAACGTGGCTTGAGTTACATGTTACTATAATCTCAAAGAAGCTTAATTTTTTTAATGAATAATTTCAAACTTTTAATGTCTTAATTTTTATGCGCAAAATAGATAAATAATTACTTGGCAACGCACTGAAACTCATGGCTATGACACAATTAAAAGCAAAACGACATGTTCTTAAAATAATTTTGCCACAGTTATTGAGACATTTTGAAACTAACTAAACAATAGAAAATTTACATTAAAAATAAAATAATAAGTATAGTTAAATTTTTGACGGCTTTGTTATCTTAAACTCAGAAAAATCAGTTTTAAAAACGGGGCAAATATTTTACTACTGCTAGCAATTTATTAAGTGCCGCTACATAGTTGAGTTTTACAATATTTGAAGGAACTATTAATGATGATTTTAGTGAATGTCCTCATTATCCCATGAAAATTAACAAGCCATCAGACAGTTTTCATGAAAAGTAAAAAATATTACAATTTCAACAAGAGTTTCAAAAAGTATCTGAAATTGCACAGCAGTATTGATGAAAACATTTAAAAAATACATAAATAATATTTCAATGTTATTTCGATATAGTAATTTTGAACTGTTAGAACATCTTAATGCGCTACAACAAGACATCTTCACACTAAAGATAGCGTTTGATGAAAAATACGAATAGCAAATAGAAAATATCTAGTATTCCTCACAGTGAAGTCACACAGGCAACGACACAAAATGGCGGACTGAACCCACGTGACTGCCCGCCTCCAATCGCAGTCGAAAGCGGCGCGCAGTGCATGGATCAAAGTGTGTCGCCACTTAAGAGACGGATCCAGGGCTTTATCTGCAGCATAACCGTCGACCGACCGCTTCACGATACTGATCCTCTAGCGAAAACCGCCTCCAGGTTGCGTCCATATCCTACACACACACGCATACATACACGCACGTACACATACGCACACAAACACATACATACACACACTCAAACACATACACACTCATTCATACAGACACCTAAACATACACACACACCTACACACAACCACCTAGACACTCATGCCTGCACTCAATAACAAACACACATACACATTCCGCCCGCACACACGAAACACTCATACACACAACTACCCACACACTAATACCTGCACACAGACACAAATACACATGCCTACACACACATACACATACCCCTACACACAAACACACATACCCCCCCACACACACATAAACACACACGCCTACATACACACACACACTCGTGACTGCGAAAAACATAATTTGAATTCAAGAGGTCAAATTTCAAATTAATTTTTCTTTTTTTTTTTCGTTTACACCAATTTGTCTCTTTTTCTTTCTTTTATTCACTCTTCTACACACTTACTTTACACAACTTTGCGCAATAATTATACAGGAAATGCATTAAGTTCAAAAATATCAGAAGGGTTTTAGAGCAGTCTCTTCTTTCACTTGAAATCTGCTAACCTGATATATAACCGAATTATTATACCCATGATTAAAAGAATAGCAAAGAATAGGACATATACATACAACAGATTCCATTATCATCCCTCTCAAGACCTGGAGGACATTTTTCAGTACAGTTTCTGTCTATAATCATTTAAGAAGCAGCTTCCATCTGAAAAAAAAAAAAAAAAAAAAGAATAGGAGCAGATGCAAACAGCAGTAACGTACCTGGCATGGGTGACACCCGAAGCGGTAATTTGTAGTATCACTGCCCCACCACGATAGACGCAAAGGAAAAAAAATATGTAAACATGAAAATTCATGCAATTTTTAGTAACAACTTTAGTTGCGTTATAAAAATTTTTTACATGGGCTAATATACAAGAAACAAATAAAAGTGGGGGTCCAAGGGTACCCCCCAGAAAATTTTAAGATTTTCAGTCTTAAAAATGCATTTTAGCTTCATTTTCCCCCCAAAACTTGCAATCCCACTTAGGGTGTCACCCTCTAGACAGGTGACACCTGGGAAGGACCCTCCTACCATAGGTACCAAAACCATTAAAATTCAAAATTGAGCTCAGAATTGGAAGAATGACCCGTTGTTTTAGCTGGCTCAATTTTATGTATTGGGTGACACTTTTGGTATCTGGAATCCAATCAGGCCTGTCGTTAGAAGGGGGGGGGGTTCTAGGGGCGAATCTCCCCCTTTAAAATTAATGTATTGGCATGAAAGTGGGCGTGGTTTTTTTCTGCTTTTAGTACAATTTACATTGAGTATTTACTCTTTGCACCCCCCCCCCTTTCCTGGAAAAACTTATCAATGACGGGCCCGAGTCTAATGTCAAGTTTAGCATCTAGACTGCTTTATTATTTAGTTTTCATGGCTGCATAGATGGAAAATAGGGGTTTCCAAAGGAAAGTAAGTTGCAGCAAATGAAAGATTAGGAATCGTTTTTTAAATGAGCAGTTGGTATTTCTTGTTTTAACCCTTAACAGGGGAGGTGCGGTCTCACAGGACGGCTCAAAAGTTCATCTGATCACCCCTATTTTATTTTCAGCCCGATTGAATGGTTTTTTCCAATAGCTTTTTGTTTTGTGACCTTAAACACCACTCTTGCTTATCAGTATCTTTAGGCAAGTGCATCTGGTTTAAATTTCATTGCATTCTTTAGAAGCGGTCTGTGAGACCCCACCTCCCCTTCAGTGTTACAATATTCGGCAGTAGTAGACAGGGCTCTTAACGTTAGAAACGCATTTAAAGGTTTACCTTAGAGAGAGAGAAGAGAACCTTTTAAAAACCATTCACTTTTTTTCATTGTAGGAAGATCAGCACAATTTTTTGTAAAAGGAATATACAATTACACACACATATTCAGTTATTTTATACATAGAGATAAACATTTTTTTTTTAACTTCAGAGGGAAGAAACATACCTGTACATTTATTTCCGTCAAAATACATTTTGCCATTACAAAGACAATTTACAACCCCAGGCACTTCAGTTTCAACACATGTAGCTCCAGTAAAGCAGGATTCTCGCTACAAAGTTTGCTATAAGCAAAACAAACTGGTTAAATGAAGAAAAAAATCTCAGATTTGAAGTATTTGTGTACAAAACCATTTTACTTCTCACAAAAAAAAAAAAAAAAAAAAAAAAAAAAATCAGTGAAGCACAACTATAACACATTTGCAAGTAATGCAATGATCTAGATATAAAACAATTTTGATATAAAATTTTATAATGTCAAAAACTTTATAAAAACCTTGAAACCTTAGTTGAGAACCTTAGTTCAATTTCTGAATACAGGGCCTGATTACCGCACAGGCCAACTAGGCCTGAGCCTGGGGCCCCATCTTCTTATGGGGCCCCAAATTTTTAAAAATCTTATGCATAGCATTAAAAAATTATGCATTGTTGCGGAAGTAATAAAATTAACAATTTATTAATTGAAAACATAGCTGTTTTAAATATTGTTAAACATTATTTTTACCTTATTTTGTGCTCACTTACAATGATAGACTAGAGAGGGGGGCCTCCAAAGTATTGTGGGCCTTGGGCCTCACTTATAGTTAGTCGGGCCCTGTCTGAATATGAGCTCAACACATTAAAAACTATACATTTTTGTCTCTCAAAAGGAATAAGAGCTCAAACCTACTAATTAAAGCATTATTAGATTATCATTGAGACTAATACGCCACTGCCTTGTGACATCATTTAGAAAGGACCATAAGTATAGTAAGGACCATGTAAAACTCAAAGACTTTGCATTCTTTGATACTTGAAAATGCTTAATGAGTTTATCTGTACCTAATAACTACAAGGGAGACAACTCCTCCACTTCTCCCCCAAATGGTAACAAGACCTTCTCGGTTAGGGAGAATGGGAAGCTATGCCATGCCCTTAACCCCTTGCCAGTGTTGCCAGAGTCCAGCTCCTATTTATTTTTTTCCTTACAGTGGTTTGCTTTCTGATTGGAACTGAATGGGGAAATTTACTTTTGATTTGTTTATAAAACAAAACCTCAAATTATCCGGCATGCCGGGAAAATTCAAATTTCACGGTATGCTGGGTCAACCACGCTTTATTCCGGCATGCCGGATAATGCGGAGTAATACGGTATACACATAAACATACTTACGAACACACTTCTCCTCCACTTCTTTGTATTTTTCCATACACTTACATGTTCCCTCATCACAAATTTGATTGGCTTTACAAGTCATTAAGAGGCAAGGGTCATATTCTAATGAAAAAAAAAATAGCAATATGAAAAAGCGTTTTTAAAATACTCAAACTGAATTATTTTTAGATTTGAGAGTTTCAAGCTACTTTTAAACGAGATTGAGCTGCATCAAACAAAGAGGCTGGTCTTTCAAGTGTAACGAAAGTTCAGTTAATGAAGCATAAACGAGAAAGTAATTCTTCAGAACAGAAAAGGTGAGTTTTCTCTAACATTGAACAAAAATGAACACAACCAACGCAACCACTCCAACCAATTTTGATTTAAAGAAAAAAAAAATATTTTTTAATGCATAGAACATTTTCTAAAAACATTTTTTGATCCAAGTGACCAGTATATGATATTAATAAAAATGAACAATAATAATATGTGCTGATTTATTCAGAAGAAAAAAACCAAATGATAGAATTTATAGCAATATTTATGGGATATATTTTTATTTGATATGATATTTTCCATGAGAGTCATAAAATATATCTTGATGTATAAATACTGATTTGGGGTTTTTCACAATATTGCTAATGTTTATTTTGTTCCTAATATTAATTCCATTCAAAAAGGGTATACCTTTTCGATTTTGACTGGAATATTGTAACATTAACAGTTGATTAAAAAGGAATAACTGACTCCATGAAATTGCTTTTTTTTTTTTGGAAATCGGACAAAATCTACCTGACTGTCTGTGTATCCCAGAAAAAACATAAATATGACTCAGAGTTTTTAAAAAGGAAGAAAAAAAAAGTTTCAATTGTATCCTTAGAAGAGGTACTTGTCTAAGGAAACAATAACTGGAATTTTAAAGATCCGTATGTTCATGTTCAATGGTTCAATCATTAAAAAAAATCATTTTCAACAAAAAATAAAGTATTAAAACAAAATGGATATCTTAAATTTATTTGAAATAATGTTTTTACTTGAATCAAAACTTTATCATTACTTAAAAACAAATATGCTAATAATCCCTTTTTCCTTTAGTTAAAAAAAAATAAAAAAAAATGATTGATATGTTTTTAGAGGAAAAATCAGAAAATCTTACTGGTCTCCTAATCTGTTTAATTTCATGCTGGTCCATTGGCTGCTTTTGTGGACCCAGAGCATTCAAATCCCTTTAATTTCAAATCTTATTGGTTTCAAAGTACAAAAGCATTTAAGCTTATGCATAGCACCCAAAACAACTTTTGTTAAAGTTTAAGCCAATGAAAAAAATGTTGCTATGTAGGCATTAAACAAATACAGTGCCTACTGTACTTGATTAAAAATACAAAAGGAAGCACTAACTCTTGCTGTTATGTTTTCTTTAAGAGCTTTTGTAATTCATATCCACTGTCCTGTTCAAGTTTGAGTATGAGAGAGGAGTACCACTCTAAGCACATAACATGATTTTAGATTTTACATTATAGTAATATGTAGGGCTTGTGAATAAAATTATTATATACTCAAAATTATTTTGAATGTTTGAATGTTTCTTTCACAAACATTTCTATTTTGGCTGTACTTAAAACGTTTTTTTCTTTCTCTTTTTTCTCAGGTTTTTTTTTTTCAAATGAAAAACAAGCAAATAGTTTTATCAATTATACACACCTTCGCATTTATTATTTTTGTAGTTGTAGTACTGTTTTGAATTTTTACACTCGCAATATCCAACTCCGTTTTCGAATTTACATTCAGAGCCTACACCACATGCATTTTCCTCACACCAGATAGCTAAAAAGTAAAGCAGTTTCATTGTTTATAACAACTAAATAAACAATACAAAACATCATAAATAAATAAAAGATAATCATGTTTGGAATATAGTATCTTATTCTGTTATAAAAAAACTTACAGCAACAGTAACAAATTTAAATTTTTGAATTCTTTAACTAACGAAACTTGTTTTACATCTTCTTGATTTTATCAATAAGTTTGAGTTTAACAGATGAATTCTGTCTCTTTGGTATCTTTACTAATAATAAAGCTGAAAGTCTCTCTGTCCGAATCTCTCTCTCTCTCTCTGTCTGTCTGTCAGGATCTCTGTGACGCACATGGCGGCAAGACCGTTTGGGCCGATTTTCGTGAAATTTGGAACAGAATTAGTTTTGTAGCATGGGGGTGTGCACCTCGAAGCGATTTTTCGAAAATTCGATTTTGTTCTTTTTCTATTCCAATTTTAAGAACATTTTCCCCCGAGCAAAATTATCATAAGATGGACGATTAAATTACAAAGCTTTCATAACGTGGAACTGTAACATGGGCAAGCCAATTGGTGAGAAAATTCACCATACATTATTTGTGAATATACAGGTGAACCAAAAGACCTTTTAATTTTCTACTACAGGCAAAGCCGTGGGGGTGCCACCAGTGATTAGTAAAACACAAGAGAAGCGCTACAACAAAAACATTCTATTTAGAGAGTAGTTGAGGGGGTGGGGGAAGGAGAACGCTGTTCCCCAAATATTTGGTTTGTGACTGTAAAAATAATGCAAATTCCATGCAAATTGATTTTAATCCTGGTATTTTGTAAAATATCTCTACTTTTCAAATTAAAGCTAGTTAAGTACTGTAAACTGGGATTTTCTTAGTTAAAAAATATTTAACAACCATGACATCTACCTCTATAAAAAGGCAAGTTCCTACAAAAAATTTTTTTCCAACTACAGCACTGATTTTTACATGTATGAAAAACTCTACCAGACTAAAATCAAAACTTGGGAAATTTTCTGCACAAGCCAACTCAAAAGATTCGAGAGCAACTGAAGATTGACATGTAGGCAAACATTCCAATACCTTCCCATTCTCATAGTATATTATAAAAATTCTCTAACCCTCTTCAGTTTGGTGAAGAAACAATAAAAATAAAAATGATATTTAAGATAATATATTGTTACATTAAGTACTAGCGGTACCCACACGGCTTTGCCTGCAGTAGAAAATTAAAAGGTCATTTGGTTTGCCTGTATGTTTGCAAATAATGGATGATGAATTTCTCACCAACTTGCTATGTTAATTTGCTCACCCATGTTACGTTATGATAATTTGGTAATTTACTCATTAATGTTATGATAATTTGCTCGGTAAGATGTTCTTAAAAGTGGAATAGAAAAAGAATAAAATTGAATTTTTGAAAAATCGCTTCGTGGTCACTGAGCTCCAGACAAACTTTGAGCTTTATTATTAGCAAAGATTGGTTGTTTTCCTTCTAATTAGCAAAAAAAAAAAAAAAAAGCTATTTTCTTTTTATGGGTATTTTTTAGCCCTTCAGAACTACTTTTTTGTCTTACTTAACATGATTGAACAATTTGTCCCAACAAAATGAGAATACTTAGTCTGAGATTTAAAAAAAAAAAAAAAAACCATGGCAGTAGTTTTTTTCTATAACATTTTAATAGGACAGAGACCATCAATGGCATTATCATAGAACAAAATAATGACCAGTAATGCCAAAACCTAGTGGGTTGGAAATATCCTGCACAGACATATGTTGAAGGGGGTTGCAGTTTGCACTGCCTTCAAGTTTAAATACACTGAAAGTATTGCCCATAGGAAGAATTTTTATCTATATTTTTTTTTATTTGTCCATTAAAAAAAAAAAAAAATCTAAGATGCTAAAACATACAATTATTTTTCGTAATAGTGTCCAAAATGTAAAGCAAAATTTTCCACTTTTAATTTTTTTAAAGGACAAATGAGAAGAGTGATATATTCAAGAAAGCAACATAAAAAGAGAAATAATGGAATTAAAAAAAATACTAAGCACTTTTTCATAACGCACTCAAAAGGACAAAATAAACTTTCTGGGTCAGAAAGGACAATTTAAGCATTCCTGTAGTTTTCAATTATTCCAAGAAAGTGACACCACAAACAAGGAAAAGTGTAGCTCAAGTCATGGAGAGAATTTCTTATCATTATCTAGCTTTCAATAATAACTTTGAATGTTCAAACATGCATATTTTTCTTATTGGGAAAGTTTGGTTTGAAATGACTTGAGCTGCACTTTTCCTTGTTTGTGGTGTCACTTTCTTGGAATAATTGAAAACTACTGGGATGCTTAAATTGTCCTTTCTGACCCAGAAAGGTTATTTTGTCCTTTTGAGTGCGTTATGAAAAGTGCTTAGTATTTTTTAATAAAATTCTGTTATTTTATTCTTTTTAGTGTAAATGTATTTTAGAAATAGAATAATTTTACCATCACGAAACTTCACCTTATTTTTTCATATAAATGCCCGGTACTTAAAGGGGAAAAAAACTATATACGTGTCTAAAACTTTAAGCAGTTGGCACTAAAATTTAAACTTTGTTCCTCTCTAGGATTTATGCTTGCTAATTTCATCCTTGCTTCAGAGAAGCCTTAATTCAAAATTTTCATTATGATTGCTTTTAACATTACTGTTGCAAGGCAACAAAATTTGTAACAGTGGGTTTTATATTTAAACATTTAATGGGGAAATTACATGAAATTTGCTATTTTCCATCCTAACCGAAATAATTAATTTTATTCCAGAATTTTAATTTTTCAGTGTTAAGCTTAAGCAAACCAGTTTAGTGAAATCTAGAAGTCTCTAAGTGATCTAGTTGCTGAAATATAAGCAAAACCAGGCCTCAGATTACTCCGTGACAAACAGGCCAAGTATAATAAAAGTGCTTAAAAATATCACTTTTTTTTTACTTTTACAAAAAATTGTTTTCCATATAGGGGCACCCCACACTAAAATTTTTGGGGACGGTGAAAATTCTCTATTTGCTAAATGAAATTCCAACTTTACCAAATAGTAAAATATGAGCATGCGCACATATCTGCATTTAATGAGAAGACACCATTACCCATCATTTAAAAACATTTTAAAAATAAATAATAACCACATGTTGCAATATTGAATCCAAATTTGCTGAATCGTCAGCAGAATTTGCCAAATAAGGAAGTTTTCAAGGGGATCTCCTATCGGGCACCCTAGTTTCTATACATTGATTAACAAACACTCTATACTTGAAAAATAAATTCATACATTGTTTATCAACAACGTAAAATCAGTTTTTTGAGTTGAATTTATAACCCAAAGAGCTAGTGCTTATATCATTTTAGTTAAAGTATACGTAATACTCTTCATTGAAAGCAAAAATTGCAATAAAGGAAGAATCCTCAAAAATCTTAAAGTAACACACAACACTTTTGCTGTCTTGTACCAAGCTAAATATTTAAGCTAAATAACATTTGAAAGGATGAGTTTTGAAATGAAAATAGATCATTCAAAGGTTTACAGAAAACTGAAAGCAAACAACTATGATACCTCACTGCAGGTACTTTATTGATAAACAGAAATTTTCAATGATGTTTGATAATTAAATGCTGAATAGTTCCTGACCTTGAACCTTCAGATGTTTTTGTGTGGAATTATTTCAGAAATCATGGATGTAATGAATTAATTTCGTTGATAGCTCAAGGATTTTTGGTAGAAGGATCAAAAAATTTTTTAGTGCCAAATCAATTCAACCTTTTACCAATGTTTCAGAGCTTGTAGCTTGCTGTAAAAGTCAGCCATCTTTATGAAAATAAAAACTCTCTTACAGCTTACATAAAATACACTGCTAGCTCAGTCATTCCATCCAAGGACTGCAGTTTCATACTTTTTAGCACTCAACAGCCCAGAATAGGAAGTAACTGAGCTGGATGAGGAAAACCTCTAAAAGGAGCCTAGAGAGCTAAACAGACTGGTAGCTAATGTAGAATTAGCACACTTAAGAAGCACGAAACTTGCAGTCCTCGGATGGAATGACTGAGCTAGAGGTGTATTTTATGCATTTCAGCCTTAGCCTGGCTTAGGGTGGTAATTTACTGCGAAAAATCTTATAGCTTACAGATTTTTTTAAGTTCCTTTCAAATAAATGCTTTTTTTTTGCATTTAAATCTTTCAAAAACCTTGGAAATTATTTTTCGTTAAGCAAGATTCCTACATAACTCATACTGTTTTAGACAGTACAAGGCTGGTTGGGGTATTTAATGGTTCTCCTTCTACATTTTTAATGCCCAGACTTCTTTAAGCACATTATATTAACTTAGTGACATTTACCGCAACGTAAGTGGAATACATTTTACATGAAGCTGAAAAGCATAATTTCTTGAAAAAGATGGATTTTCCCCACTACTGTTTTACACATACATACAAGAAAAATTGAATACATCCAAAATAAAACCTACGTTTGCATTGACTTTGGGGCTTTCGTCAAATGTGTAATCATCCTCTGTACAAAAGCAAGCCGCTTTTCCTGGCTTATCTTGCAGCATATTTACATACTGCTGTTGCATTATGACAAGTCTCATTCAACTTGCTGCATTCAATCCACAATATCACATAAATCTCCACTGGTGCCTTCGTTGCAAATGCAGAATCTTTCCTTGCACTGTCCTTGATTTTTGCAGCTCTTTTCAGTACAAGTGACTTGTGAAAGAAATAATTTTCATTACTCTAATGTGCTTCTTTAAAAAAAGACACATACTCAACATCTTGAAAAACTGATTCAGCAAATAGCGGTCGAAAAACATTCAAAAAGACATCTGATAAAGATAGAAATATATAAAGTAACTTAGAATACAAAATGATTATTTTTGGATGGTTTGGCAACAATAAGATCTGGATAAAATCATAGTGTGGTATTTGCTCCATAAATTATATGGTGATATTATACAGTGAAATCCAGGGTTCATACTCTATTTGGATGAAAAAATTCTATGACTTTTCCAAGACTTTTTCATGACTTCAATGAAAATTTTCATGACTTCGTTACACGAAGCGAATAGCACTATTTAATCTCAAACTTGGTAATATTTGGAAATGAGCATTAGCAAAACGTTTACATGAATGCCACAGCCTCATTGAAGCACTTACTTGTTATGGAAAAAATATAAGTGCACACTTATAAAACTAAACTATTCTTATTTGTCTTCATTATATAAATTTAAGTAAAGTAAAAATGCAGTGAAACGAATATGATGATGCTTAAATGTCTGATATATTTTTTTAAAAACAGGCAGAATGATATTGAATGGGACAAAGGTTGAATGAGTCATCACTAAGTTTCAATAAATTTGCTTCAAAAGTTACATTTTAGTGTCAACAGGTGCCTTTAATCATCCACGTAACTTGACAGTATTTTGGTTCTTTGAAGTAAAGCCACATAGTTTAGTTCTTTGTGTTTCCAAACCAGATCTTTTTTGAAAAAAACCATTCAGTAATGAATCAATCTTCTGATTCAAAAGTATATTTGTTTTGTTTACAAATTTGCATATTTTCAAATGCATAGAAATTAATAGATTCAGAAATTCCAGAACACATTTTAATTCCCGACATTGATCATAGCAGTGGGTCGCATGGATTAGTTTTGCGTGCCGTATGTTGGGCATTACTGTTTTAGAGCATTAGAATTCCTCTTTTTCTGTATTCTATCGCCAGAATTAAGATCTTTATTTTCTAAAACATTCAACAAATTAAGATAAACTCTGATAAATTTAATAATAAAGTCCTTATGAGTGATGGAATTGAACTCGCATGCAATTGAATTGCTTTTTTTTTGAGTGGGCGTGGCAAAACTAAGAACGTGAAATTTTGCTAGTACAGGATATGAAACATAAGAAGTGTTAAAAATAACATAAAATTCAAAATAAGTGATGTCCAGGCAGTAAAATCACATCGCAAAAAATGGCAAGCGGCTGCGACAGAAGTGGATGTAATGAGATTTCAAAATTCAGATTTGCCTTTTGGATCGTTCAATTTTCCACTTTTAATAGCTTTTATGTGCTGTACTGTTAAATCACTCAAGATTCTAATGCTCCTTTAGCTACTGTTCCTTTCTCTTTGTCCAGGAACTTTTTTCCATGACTTGAAATAAATTTCCATGACTTTCAATGAAAATTTCAATTTTCCATGACTTTTCCAGGTCTGAAATTATGTTTTTTTTCCCCATGACTTTCCAGGATTTCCATGACCCGTACGAACCCTGGAAATCCCATTACAAAGAATACCAATACAATGAAATTAATCTTCAGTCTTAATTTAATTACCATTATATTGCTTGAACTCCATTACAACGAGCAAAATTTATTGCCCCTTGAACATCGTTGTGACAGAATATCACTGTAATTCTACAATGTATTGATTTTTAAAAATGGTTTCAGTATTTTAAAATGCTTATTTTTTAAATAATATATAAAATGCTTTAGATAAGTAACGTGTTCTTTACAAAATTAAATAGGTAATCTATATTTAAACACAAAATTTGAATTTTAGTTAGTAATCACTTTCATTTTAGTTGAAGCTTTTATTATCAGCTGAGGAAATTAAAAATACCATGTGGGTCTTGGCTACAACTCCTACAGTTAAGAGCTTTTTCACTGGTAGCTTGATATTTACCTATATAATTTTATGTGTTGGTTCTCTACTGTTTATAAATGAAATTTTAGGATGGATTGGGTCCTATAAAAGAGGGACTTGCCTTATGAAATTTTATTTGGTTCTTTCTGTGCTAACAATCTCTGCTGAAGTAGGTGGCATTGTTGCTTTGAATGTTTTGAGCATGAAGATGACAGATGTATTGAGCACAGCATGGAGTGAAGTAAACCAAATAACAAAAAATGTTGTTCAAGAACATTTTGAATGCTGCGGTTTCCTCGGACCCCAAGAGTTTGCTGATACAACGGATCCTATTGATGACAGCTGTTACTACACGGTTATGTCGGACGAAGATGCATCTGTTGTACAAATGCGGACTTTGAATAGGATGGGGTGTAAAGAAAAGTTGGTCGGACTGGTTTTATAGAAATAAGTTATTTGGATCGCCAGTTTGGGAGAATTGGTTATTATTGCAGGTGACTGTTGTCTTATTCGCAGTTTGCGTCATCAATCAAGTACAGCTTGAGGACTTTGTATTTTCCAGGGATGACGTTTTACTTCATTTGAAAAAAATTAAAGAAACTAAGGCTCTGGGACCAAATATTTATCCAAAAATTTTAGTTGAATGTGCGGAGGAATTAGCAAATGTAATAGCAAATATTTTCAATGCGTCTTATAACTCGGGGACACTGCCAGAGGACTGGAAGCTGGCTAACATTACACACTCTTCAAGAAAGGGTCTAAAGGGAGTGAGGGAAATTATAGACCGGTGAGTCTAACTTCGGTGGTTTGCAAAATTTTTGAAACATTGATAAAAAATAAGATAGTAAATTTTTTAGAGGACTAATAATCTATTGACTAGTTTTTAGTACGGTTTCAGGAAAGGTAAATCTTGTGCAACTAATTTATTACATTTTTATGACAAAGTTACCATTTCTTTGGACAATAAGAACCTTTGGACGATAAGGTACCACATGGTTGCTCTACTTAGCAAATTAGCTGAAATAGGAATAGGAGGGAAAACTTTCATTTGGGTAAAAAACTGGCTGACCGGAAGGAACAAAGGGTAGTTGTAAGGGGAAATTACTTTAAATTGGAGTGAGGTTTTAAGCGGGGTTCCACAAGGATCAGTGTTAGGGCCTGTTTTGTTCATTGTTTTTATGAACGATATTTATAAAAAATATTTCTGGGACATGAATTGTTTTGCTGATGATGTCAAAGTTATGGGGAGTGTAGAAAATGGAAGAGCAAGCAAATCAGCTGCAAGAGGATCTAGATCATATTACGGAGTGGGCTGATAAATGGGGGTATGGCTGTTAATGTTGGGAAACGTCAAGTGCTACATTTAGGGCATGGAAATGAGTTGTACAAGTTATTATTTGCAAGGTTCAGTCATTAGTCAGGCAGAAGGAGTTACTGATCTGATCTAAGCGTATTAATAAGTCAGGATTTAAAGTTCAGCCAACAGTGTAGCATAGCTAGCAACAAAGCAATAAGATACTTGGGTTTATCAATAGATCTATTTCAAACAAATCTAAAGAAGTTCTTCTGCCCTTATATAGAAGTTTGGTAAGACCTCATTTTGAAGTATGCTGTTCAGTTTTGGTCTCCTTATCTTAAGAAAGATATTAATGTATTGCAAAGGTTCAAAGGCAGGTTGCAAGGCTAATAAATGGACTTTCTTATTTAGACTATGATTCCAGGCTTAGAAGGCTAAAAATGTACAGTCTTGAGCAAAGAGACCGAGGGGACATGATTCAGTTGTTTAAATTTATTAAAATGAAAGATGTTACGGGGCTGAAGTTTAGCACTGAAAACAGGACAAGGGGTCATTGTTTTAAGCTATTTAAATCTCAGGCTAACACGGACAGTAGGAAAAATTATTATTATAGCAGGGGTAGTTGAACCTTGGAACAGCTTACCGGAAGAGTGGTGGTAATGAGGCACGGGACTAGATAGTTTTAAGAGGGCCATTGATTTTCACTGGGGATTATAAATTGACTAGGACCATCTAGTTGGGCCCAGAGCCTGTTGCTGGTCGTCACTTTTGTATTTGTATTTGCATTTGTATGTGTGCACTTTAAATAGTTTACACTTTGAAAACAGACATGCATAGTGCAGAAAAATAAAAATACTTGCTCTAAAAATAAAATTAGTAGAAAAGAAATTAAAAATGATATGTGATTAATCATTTATTTATTAACCAAATTACAAGGACAGATCCAGAAATGTTTCAAGGAGGGGGCAGTTGGTTTTTTTAACTTACCTTTTACTACATATCTGATTACGCATGCTTAGCGGGGGATGCAACAGCATTTTTATTTAAAACAACTAAATTATAGAGATTTTTCAAAGGAAAGTTCTCAAACCTCTAACTTTCATTTTACGTTGAAAGAGGCATTCAAAAATTGAGTTTTAGGGCTTTAATTTCATAATAATTTCAGGGGAATGTTTCAAAACTCCTAGCCCTAAGATCATCAAAGGTCGACTAAAATTGCGGATTTTAAGACTTCAGTTTCTAGAAGCTACTGGAAGAAAGTTACTGAACCGATTTCCCCCCCAAACACTAGCTGAAATGTCTGCAGTCGCGTCTTAAGAAATGTCCGATGAAGACCTCCAAAAGCCTTCTTCTAACATTGCGAAAGATAGTCAAAAATTGCGTTTTTGAAAACTTCCAATGCGAAAAGTTTTCTAGGAGGGATATTTGAACCTCATTCCTTTCCATAATGTCATCAAAAAGGGCCTACACTTTCGTTTTTGTGCTTCTATTTCGGAAAAATTGCCTTTGCAGGGTTCATCCGCCCCTCCCTTGTATCCGTCCTTGCCAAATTATGTAACTTATTTGTTATGCGACTATACATAGCAGATATAAAACTAAGGTATAATAGTACAACTCATTCTTAATTCAACTTCATAGATACATACAGCAATCACATAAACCACATTGAAATTACCATTCTACTACCAAACAACTTGACCAACTCATGGTAAACTAGTTCGTCTTCTTTAGAAGCAATCAATTTTATGAAAAATTCTTCAAGGGTCTTAAAATTTGCCTGATCTCATTTAGATCAATACACCACATTACTCCTTTCATAATTTTTCATTTTAATTTAAGAACATTTACCGAATTAATTACTTTGCTTTTTGCCTTTATATTTAGCAATATTTCTTTTGAGAGATTAAAATTTTCTTTTATATTTTACTAAATTCTTATCCTTTAAAAAATAAACAAAAATGAAATAAATTTTTAAAATTAAAAAAAAAAATGTTGAAATAATATTTTTTTTTCAAAAATATATTGGTTTTCAAACACTGCATACTTACTTTTGCATTTTTTGATGAATTATCAAACTCTTTTCCAGTTGGACAATCACATTGGCTTTTTGATTGCTTACATTATATGTACACTTTCCATTATCACCTTTGCATTCCTTTAAGGAGTCTAAACAATCAACAACGATTTTGCAAAAATCACCCTCTGTTCCATTTTTGCAGCTGCAGAACTTGGTTTCTTCATCACAAGTGCCGCCATTTTCACAACTTTCTTGCTGGCAAATAGCTGAAAAAAGAAGAAAAAAAAAAAAAAAAAATCATGATAGATTTTCAAAATGTGTACACAAAAATTTAAGTTCTCAGAAATTATTTTATTCTGCAACATTAGCATTTATTTTGAAACATAGTTGTGATTAATACTATAACACAATTAGCCATTAAAATATTGAATAGTTGCGCTATTATGTGGCAAATATCAAGAGTGCCCCCCCTAAAAGCAAGGGTGCACCCCTAAATATTGTTAAGACCCCTCCCCAAAAGTTAAAAAATACCCCTTTAAAATAACCCCCCTAAAATTTTCAATGGCGCAGTCTGTGCCATGACAACCTCCCCTCCCCCCTTCTGGTGGGCACCTACCCAGATAAAAATGAAGTCTGAATAAATAGAGTGAAAATGTAAATAAAATTGGCATGAAATAAGATTTTTTTTACTGAAATATCCCATAATACAGCAGAATAAATCACTTTCTAGAAATGAGTTTTCATTAGGTCAGAAAAAAAATTGAATTTCAGATAGATAACAAGTACGGGTAAAACAGCACCAGTAACAGATAGTTATAAGTTCGGATTTAAACAATTAGAAATTTTAGGCGGGTAAAACTGATGTTACCGTGGCCCATGAATACAATGCAACCATCTAGTGTTGTGAGAGTGAATTTTATGAGCCAGTTGGTATTTCTAAGTCAGCGGTGGAAGGTTGGGAACAGTCACCACGAGGTCAGCTGGTGTTTCATGTTCATATGAACTTAATAAGTCTTTAGATCTAATAATAAAGAACTTTTGCACATTTTTGAAGAGAAAAAGGGAATTTTGTCCATTACTCATCCTTTCCTCATCCTATATGCTACTGGGTATTATTAAGATTTTTCGGTGTCTGTTACTGGAGGTCGGACCTTTTTTTGAAATTGAGCAAATAAAAAAAAACTACCTAGGATGTGATATCACCTTTGGCCACGACAATGAGGTCCAAAACAAACTACATCTGTTTCAACACTTATGTGGAACCCTTACAAGAGCCCTAAAGGGAAAAACGAGAATGGAAACTCAAATGAAGTTCTATAAGGTTATGGCGGTGCCAACCTTACTATACGGCTCTGAAACATGGACTTTGAACAGTCAAGAAACTAGTAGAATTCAAGTAGCAGAGATGAAGTATTTGCGATCACTGAAGAACTGCACTATCCTAGACAAAATAAGGAATGAATCTATTCGAAGGGATTACAGATATTCAGCCTAAATGAAAAAATCACGGAATATCGCAACGATTGGAAAACCATGTC